>NC_092094.1:2922706-2985610 GCF_045679555.1 Salvelinus alpinus
GCAGTCAGCTAGCTAGATAGCCACAGCAGTCAACTAGCTAGGTAGCCACAGCAGTCAGCTAGCTAGATAGCCACATCAGTCAGCTAGCTAGGTGGCCACAGCAGTCAGCTAGCTAGGTAGCCACAGCAGTCAACTAGCTAGGTAGCCACAGTTGTCACCTAGCTAGGTAGCCACAGCAGTCAGCTAGCTAGGTAGCCACAGCTGTCAGCTAGCTAGATAGCCACAGCAGTCAGCTAGCTAGGTGGCCATAGCAGTCAGCTAGCTAGATAGCCAAATCAGTCAGCTAGCTAGGTGGCCACAGCAGTCAGCTAGCTAGGTAGCCACAGCAGTCAACTAGCTAGGTAGCCACAGTTGTCAGCTAGCTAGGTAGCCAAAGCAGTCAACTAGCTAGGTAGCCACAGCAGTCAACTAGCTAGGTAGCCACAGCAGTCAGCTAGCTAGATAGCCACAGTAGTCAGCTAGCTAGGTAGCCACAGCAGTCAGCTAGCTAGGTAGCCACAGCAGTCAGCTAGCTAGGTAACCACAGCAGTCAGCTAGCTAGGTAGCCACAGCAGTCAGCTAGCTAGGTAGCCACAGCAGTCAGCTAGCTAGGTGGCCACAGCAGTCAGCTAGCTAGGTAGCCACAGCAGTCAGCTAGCTAGGTAGCCACGGCAGTCAGCTAGCTAGGTAGCCATAGCAGTCAGCTAGCTAGATAGCCACAGCAGTCAACTAGCTAAGTAGCCACAGCAGTCAGCTAGCTAGATGGCCACATCAGTCAGCTAGCTAGGTAGCCACAGCAGTCAACTAGCTAGGTAGCCACAGTTGTCAGCTAGCTAGGTAGCCACAGCAGTCAGCTAGCTAGGTAGCCACGGCAGTCAGCTAGCTAGATAGCCACGGCAGTCAGCTAGCTAGGTAGCCACAGCAGTCAGCTAGCTAGATAGCCACTGCAGTCAACTAGCTAGGTAGCCACAGCAGTCAGCTAGCTAGATAGCCACATCAGTCAGCTAGCTAGGTGGCTACAGCAGTCAGCTAGCTAGGTAGCCACAGCAGTCAACTAGCTAGGTAGCCACAGTTGTCAGCTAGCTAGGTAGCCACAGCAGTCAGCTAGCTAGGTAGCCACAGCTGTCAGCTAGCTAGATAGCCACAGCAGTCAGCTAGCTAGGTGGCCACAGCAGTCAGCTAGCTAGATAGCCACATCAGTCAGCTAGCTAGGTGGCCACAGCAGTCAGCTAGCTAGGTAGCCACAGCAGTCAACTAGCTAGGTAGCCACAGTTGTCAGCTAGCTAGGTAGCCACAGCAGTCAACTAGCTAGGTAGCCACAGCAGTCAACTAGCTAGGTAGCCACAGCAGTCAGCTAGCTAGATAGCCACAGCAGTCAGCTAGCTAGGTAGCCACAGCAGTCAGCTAGCTAGGTAGCCACAGCAGTCAGCTAGCTAGGTAGCCACGGCAGTCAGCTAGCTAGGTAGCCACAGCAGTCAGCTAGCTAGATAGCCACAGCAGTCAACTAGCTAGGTAGCCACAGCAGTCAGCTAGCTAGATAGCCACATCAGTCAGCTAGCTAGGTGGCCACAGCAGTCAGCTAGCTAGATAGCCACATCAGTCAGCTAGCTAGGTGGCCACAGCAGTCAGCTAGCTAGATAGCCACATCAGTCAGCTAGCTAGGTGGCCACAGCAGTCAGCTAGCTAGGTAGCCACAGCAGTCAACTAGCTAGGTAGCCACAGCAGTCAGCTAGCTAGGTAGCCACAGCAGTCAACTAGCTAGGTAGCCACAGCAGTCAACTAGCTAGGTAGCCACAGCAGTCAGCTAGCTAGGTAGCCACAGCAGTCAGCTAGCTAGGTGGCCACAGCAGTCAGCTAGCTAGGTAGCCACAGCAGTCGGCTAGCTAGGTAGCCACAGCTGTCAGCTAGCTAGGTAGCCACAGCAGTCAACTAGCTAGGTAGCCACAGCAGTCAGCTAGCTAGGTAGCCACAGCAGTCAACTAGCTAGGTAGCCACAGCAGTCAGCTAGCTAGGTAGCCACAGCAGTCAGCTAGCTAGGTGGCCACAGCAGTCAGCTAGCTAGGTGGCCACAGCAGTCAGCTAGCTAGGTAGCCACAGCAGTCAGCTAGCTAGGTAGCTACAGCAGTCAGCTAGCTAGGTGGCCACAGCAGTCAGCTAGCTAGGTAGCCACAGCAGTCAGCTAGCTAGGTAGCCACAGCAGTCAGCTAGCTAGGTAGCTACAGCAGTCAGCTAGCTAGGTGGCCACAGCAGTCAGCTAGCTAGGTGGCCACAGCAGTCAGCTAGCTAGGTAGCCACAGCTGTCAACTAGCTAGGTAGTCACAGCATTCAGCTAGCTAGGTAGCCATAGCAGTCAACTAGCTAGGTAGCCACAGCTGTCAACTAGCTAGGTAGCCACAGCATTCAGCTAGCTAGGTAGCCTCAGCATTCAGCTAGCTAGGTAGCCATAGCAGTCAACTAGCTAGGTAGCCACAGCTGTCAACTAGCTAGGTAGCCACAGCATTCAGCTTGCTAGGTAGCCACAGCAGTCAACTAGATAGGTAGCCACAGCATTCAGCTAGCTAGGTAGCCACAGCAGTCAACTAGCTAGGTAGCCACAGCAGTCAACTAGCTAGGTAGCCACAGCAGTCAGCTAGCTAGGTAGCCACAGCAGTCAACTAGCTAGGTAGCCACAGCAGTCAACTAGCTAGGTAGCCACAGCAGTCAGCTAGCTAGGTAGCCACAGCAGTCAACTAGCTAGGTAGCGGTGTAGCTTTCTAGCACAGTCACTTATTTGTTTGTAAACAATGAACAAGCTAGTTAGCCAGTTAGCTACCACATGTTCTTGTCAGACTGTCAACAGAATAGCTAGCGAGCATCAAGATATGCCAAATAACAGTCTAAAAACCAAACAGACACAAGTAACATGGCCAGCAATCTGATTTGTATCTGATTTCAAATCACCTTCGAAGGTGTTTTGAAATGTTTGATTCAATGTGTTTTTTTGGCTGTTCAGACTGCAGGGAAAAGAACAGATACGAATCGGATGTGTATAAAAATAGGATTTCAGTCACTTCAAACTGCCAGTGTGCACAAGGCTTGATAGACTTTCTTCATATGGCGGCCATTGCCCATTGACTCACGTTTGTTTACACAATAACCGTCTACGGTATAATTGTTTTCCTGTGAATAAGGTCAATGCCAGGGGTGTTGAACACACTTCCTGGAGGGCAGAGTCAAACTCACTTCCTGGAGGGCAGAGTCAAACTCACTTCCTGGAGGGCAGAGTAAAACTCACTTCCTGGAGGGCAGAGTCAAACTCACTTCCTGGAGGGCAGAGTCAAACACACTTCCTGGAGGGCAGAGTCAAACTCACTTCCTGGAGGGCAGAGTCAAACTCACTTCCTGGAGAGCAGAGTCAAACTCACTTCCTGGAGGGCAGAGTCAAACTCACTTCCTGGAGGGCAGAGTCAAACTCACTTCCTGGATGGCCGTGTGTCTGGGTCATGGTTTTGTCATGTCCTTTTAATTTGTGTCCAATTAAGACGTAGACAACCAGGTGAGGGGAGTTCAGAACCATTGAATTACCTTAATTGAATAATCAAGCACAAGGGAGGAGCGAAAACCATCCGACACTCGACTCTGCCATCCAGGAAGTGAGTTTGACTCTGCCCTCCAGGAAGTGAGTTTTACACAGCCATCCAGGAAGTGAGTTTGACTCTGCC
This sequence comes from Salvelinus alpinus, assembly GCF_045679555.1. Lineage (NCBI taxonomy): Eukaryota > Metazoa > Chordata > Actinopteri > Salmoniformes > Salmonidae > Salvelinus > Salvelinus alpinus. The sequence goes on from NC_092094.1 coordinate 2,926,387, forward strand.
CTCCAGGAAGTGAGTTTTACACAGCCCTCCAGGAAGTGAGTTTGACTCTGCCCTCCAGGAAGTGAGTTTGACTCTGCCCTCCAGGAAGTGAGTTTGACTCTGCCCTCCAGGAAGTGAGTTTGACTCTGCCCTCCAGGAAGTGAGTTTGACTCTGCCCTCCAGGAAGTGAGTTTGACTCTGCCCTCCAGGAAGTGAGTTTGACACTGCCCTCCAGGAAGTGAGTTTGACTCTGCCCTCCAGGAAGTGAGTTTGACTCTGCCCTCCAGGAAGTGAGTTTGACTCTGCCCTCCAGGAAGTGAGTTTGACTCTGCCCTCCAGGAAGTGAGTTTTACACAGCCCTCCAGGAAGTGAGTTTGACTCTGCCCTCCAGGAAGTGAGTTTGACTCTGCCGGTGTGGGTTGAGGGTGTTTTGTCTTCTAAAACTGTTTTCCCCTTTCTGACCAGAGTTCCTTTGGTTCCTCTTAAATGATCACTCTTGTTTTCCGCTGTCTCTCTGTTTTCTTCCTGTTGTCTCTCTGTTTTCTTCCTGTTGTCTCTCTGTTTTCTTCCTGTTGTCTCTCTGTTTTCTTCCTGTCCCTTTATCATTTTGTAAACCTCCTATGACCTATTTATGACCTTTCTCTGACCTTTCTTTGTTCTTCTTCTCTCTTCCCTCGCTCCATGTCTCCTGATTCCTCCTCCTCGATTATTTTCTTGTCTTTGCCTCTTCCACGTGCCTCTCTCTCTCTCTCTCTCTCTCTCTCTCTCTCTCTCTCTGTTTCCCACTGTTTTCCGGCCGGCCAGCGAAGGGAAGATTGTGGTTCTGTCTTTGGCTATTGGTTTGGCTGAGCAAGATGACTTTGCCAATATCCCTGATCCAATCACCTCCATGCAGGAAGCACCACCAGCCAATCAGGAAGCACTTCCTCCTCCACCTGACAAGAGGTACCAGTCACAGTGTGAGAGAGATGTGTGTGTGTGTGTGTGTGTGTGAGAGCAGTGTGTGTGTGTGTGTGTGTGTGTGTGTGTGTGTGTGTGTGTGTGTGTGTGTGTGTGTGTGTGTGTGTGTGTGTGTGTGTGTGTGTGTGTGTGTGTGTGTGTGTGTGAGAGAGAGGTGTGTGTGTGCCTGCCTGCCTGCCTGCCTCTGTGTGAAAGAGAGAGTTGTGTGTGTGTATGAGATTAATAACAGAGAGCTGTGTGTGTATAAGAGAGAGGTGTGTGTGTGTGTGTGTGTGTGTGTGTGTGAGAGAGAGGTGTGTGTGTGCCTGCCTGCCTGCCTGCCTCTGTGTGAAAGAGAGAGTTGTGTGTGTGTATGAGATTAATAACAGAGAGCTGTGTGTGTATAAGAGAGAGGTGTGTGTGTGTGCGCACGTGTGTGTGTGTAGGAGAGAGAGAATTGGGGCGGAAATGAAATTACATTTACTATTTGGGTGTGAGAGAGACAAGGACAGATAGCTGGTCTGTTATTACTGATGTGTCATTGCAGTAGGTATAGTTGGTTTGTTATTACTGATGTGTCATTACAGTAGGTATAGTTGGTCTGTTATTACTGATGTGTCATTACAGTAGGTATAGCTGGTATATAGCAGGTCTGTTATTACTGATGTGTCATTACAGTAGGTATAGTTGGTCTGTTATTACTGATGTGTCATTACAGTAGGTATAGCTGGTATATAGCAGGTCTGTTATTACTGATGTGTCATTACAGTAGGTATAGTTGGTCTGTTATTACTGATGTGTCATTACAGTAGGTATAGTTGGTCTGTTATTACTGATGTGTCATTACAGTAGGTATAGCTGGTAGATAGCAGGTCTGTTATTACTGATGTGTCATTACAGTAGGTATAGCTGGTATATAGCAGGTCTGTTATTACTGATGTGTCATTACAGTAGGTATAGTTGGTCTGTTATTACTGATGTGTCATTACAGTAGGTATAGCTGGTAGATAGCAGGTCTGTTATTACTGATGTGTCATTACAGTAGGTATAGTTGGTAGATAGCAGGTCTGTTATTACTGATGTGTCATTACAGTAGGTATAGCTGGTAGATAGCAGGTCTGTTATTACTGATGTGTCATTACAGTAGGTATAGTTGGTCTGTTATTACTGATGTGTCATTGCAGTAGGTATAGTTGGTCTGTTATTACTGATGTGTCATTACAGTAGGTATAGTTGGTCTGTTATTACTGATGTGTCATTACAGTAGGTATAGTTGGTCTGTTATTACTGATGTGTCATTACAGTAGGTATAGTTGGTATATAGCAGGTCTGTTATTACTGATGTGTCATTACAGTAGGTATAGTTGGTCTGTTATTACTGATGTGTCATTGCAGTAGGTATAGTTGGTTTGTTATTACTGATGTGTCATTACAGTAGGTATAGTTGGTCTGTTATTACTGATGTGTCATTACAGTAGGTATAGCTGGTATATAGCAGGTCTGTTATTACTGATGTGTCATTACAGTAGGTATAGTTGGTCTGTTATTACTGATGTGTCATTACAGTAGGTATAGCTGGTATATAGCAGGTCTGTTATTACTGATGTGTCATTACAGTAGGTATAGCTGGTAGATAGCAGGTCTGTTATTACTGATGTGTCATTACAGTAGGTATAGTTGGTCTGTTATTACTGATGTGTCATTACAGTAGGTATAGTTGGTCTGTTATTACTGATGTGTCATTACAGTAGGTATAGCTGGTAGATAGCAGGTCTGTTATTACTGATGTGTCATTACAGTAGGTATAGCTGGTATATAGCAGGTCTGTTATTACTGATGTGTCATTACAGTAGGTATAGCTGGTAGATAGCAGGTCTGTTATTACTGATGTGTCATTACAGTAGGTATAGTTGGTCTGTTATTACTGATGTGTCATTGCAGTAGGTATAGTTGGTCTGTTATTACTGATGTGTCATTACAGTAGGTATAGTTGGTCTGTTATTACTGATGTGTCATTACAGTAGGTATAGTTGGTCTGTTATTACTGATGTGTCATTACAGTAGGTATAGTTGGTATATAGCAGGTCTGTTATTACTGATGTGTCATTACAGTAGGTATAGTTGGTCTGTTATTACTGATGTGTCATTACAGTAGGTATAGCTGGTAGATAGCAGGTCTGTTATTACTGATGTGTCATTGCAGTAGGTATAGTTGGTCTGTTATTACTGATGTGTCATTACAGTAGGTATAGCTGGTAGATAGCAGGTCTGTTATTACTGATGTGTCATTGCAGTAGGTATAGTTGGTCTGTTATTACTGATGTGTCATTACAGTAGGTATAGTTGGTCTGTTATTACTGATGTGTCATTACAGTAGGTATAGTTGGTCTGTTATTACTGATGTGTCATTGCAGTAGGTATAGTTGGTCTGTTATTACTGATGTGTCATTACAGTAGGTATAGTTGGTCTGTTATTACTGATGTGTCATTGCAGTAGGTATAGTTGGTTTGTTATTACTGATGTGTCATTACAGTAGGTATAGTTGGTCTGTTATTACTGATGTGTCATTGCAGTAGGTATAGTTGGTCTGTTATTACTGATGTGTCATTACAGTAGGTATAGTTGGTCTGTTATTACTGATGTGTCATTACAGTAGGTATAGCAGGTCTGTTATTACTGATGTGTCATTACAGTAGGTATAGTTGGTCTGTTATTACTGATGTGTCATTGAAGTAGGTATAGTTGGTATATAGCAGGTCTGTTATTACTGATGTGTCATTACAGTAGGTATAGTTGGTATATAGCAGGTCTGTTATTACTGATGTGTCATTACAGTAGGTATAGTTGGTCTGTTATTACTGATGTGTCATTGCAGTAGGTATAGTTGGTATATAGCAGGTCTGTTATTACTGATGTGTCATTACAGTAGGTATAGCTGGTATATAGCAGGTCTGTTATTACTGATGTGTCATTACAGTAGGTATAGTTGGTCTGTTATTACTGATGTGTCATTACAGTAGGTATAGTTGGTATATAGCAGGTCTGTTATTACTGATGTGTCATTACAGTAGGTATAGTTGGTCTGTTATTACTGATGTGTCATTACAGTAGGTATAGCTGGTATATAGCAGGTCTGTTATTACTGATGTGTCATTACAGTAGGTATAGTTGGTCTGTTATTACTGATGTGTCATTACAGTAGGTATAGTTGGTATATAGCAGGTCTGTTATTACTGATGTGTCATTACAGTAGGTATAGTTGGTCTGTTATTACTGATGTGTCATTACAGTAGGTATAGTTGGTCTGTTATTACTGATGTGTCATTACAGTAGGTATAGTTGGTCTGTTATTACTGATGTGTCATTACAGTAGGTATAGCTGGTCTGTTATTACTGATGTGTCATTACAGTAGGTATAGTTGGTCTGTTATTACTGATGTGTCATTACAGTAGGTATAGTTGGTCTGTTATTACTGATGTGTCATTGCAGTAGGTATAGTTGGTATATAGCAGGTCTGTTATTACTGATGTGTCATTACAGTAGGTATAGCTGGTATATAGCAGGTTTGTTATTACTGATGTGTCATTACAGTAGGTATAGTTGGTCTGTTATTACTGATGTGTCATTACAGTAGGTATAGTTGGTATATAGCAGGTCTGTTATTACTGATGTGTCATTACAGTAGGTATAGTTGGTCTGTTATTACTGATGTGTCATTACAGTAGGTATAGCTGGTATATAGCAGGTCTGTTATTACTGATGTGTCATTACAGTAGGTATAGTTGGTCTGTTATTACTGATGTGTCATTACAGTAGGTATAGTTGGTATATAGCAGGTCTGTTATTACTGATGTGTCATTACAGTAGGTATAGTTGGTCTGTTATTACTGATGTGTCATTACAGTAGGTATAGTTGGTCTGTTATTACTGATGTGTCATTACAGTAGGTATAGTTGGTCTGTTATTACTGATGTGTCATTACAGTAGGTATAGCTGGTCAGTTATTACTGATGTGTCATTACAGTAGGTATAGTTGGTCTGTTATTACTGATGTGTCATTACAGTAGGTATAGTTGGTCTGTTATTACTGATGTGTCATTACAGTAGGTATAGTTGGTCTGTTATTACTGATGTGTCATTACAGTAGGTATAGCTGGTCTGTTATTACTGATGTGTCATTACAGTAGGTATAGCTGGTATATAGCAGGTCTGTTATTACTGATGTGTCATTACAGTAGGTATAGTTGGTCTGTTATTACTGATGTGTCATTACAGTAGGTATAGTTGGTATATAGCAGGTCTGTTATTACTGATGTGTCATTACAGTAGGTATAGTTGGTAGATAGCAGGTCTGTTATTACTGATGTGTCATTACAGTAGGCATAGTTGGTCTGTTATTACTGATGTGTCATTACAGTAGGTATAGTTGGTAGATAGCAGGTCTGTTATTACTGATGTGTCATTACAGTAGGTATAGTTGGTCTGTTATTACTGATGTGTCATTACAGTAGGTATAGTTGGTCTGTTATTACTGATGTGTCATTACAGTAGGTATAGTTGGTCTGTTATTACTGATGTGTCATTAGAGTAGGTATAGTTGGTCTGTTATTACTGATGTGTCATTACAGTAGGTATAGCTGGTATATAGCAGGTCTGTTATTACTGATGTGTCATTACAGTAGGTATAGTTGGTCTGTTATTACTGATGTGTCATTACAGTAGGTATAGCTGGTAGATAGCAGGTCTGTTATTACTGATGTGTCATTGCAGTAGGTATAGTTGGTCTGTTATTACTGATGTGTCATTACAGTAGGTATAGTTGGTCTGTTATTACTGATGTGTCATTACAGTAGGTATAGTTGGTCTGTTATTACTGATGTGTCATTGCAGTAGGTATAGTTGGTCTGTTATTACTGATGTGGCATTACAGTAGGTATAGTTGGTCTGTTATTACTGATGTGTCATTGCAGTAGGTATAGTTGGTTTGTTATTACTGATGTGTCATTACAGTAGGTATAGTTGGTCTGTTATTACTGATGTGTCATTGCAGTAGGTATAGTTGGTCTGTTATTACTGATGTGTCATTACAGTAGGTATAGTTGGTCTGTTATTACTGATGTGTCATTACAGTAGGTATAGCAGGTCTGTTATTACTGATGTGTCATTACAGTAGGTATAGTTGGTCTGTTATTACTGATGTGTCATTGCAGTAGGTATAGTTGGTATATAGCAGGTCTGTTATTACTGATGTGTCATTACAGTAGGTATAGTTGGTATATAGCAGGTCTGTTATTACTGATGTGTCATTACAGTAGGTATAGTTGGTCTGTTATTACTGATGTGTCATTGCAGTAGGTATAGTTGGTATATAGCAGGTCTGTTATTACTGATGTGTCATTACAGTAGGTATAGCTGGTATATAGCAGGTCTGTTATTACTGATGTGTCATTACAGTAGGTATAGTTGGTCTGTTATTACTGATGTGTCATTACAGTAGGTATAGTTGGTATATAGCCGGTCTGTTATTACTGATGTGTCATTACAGTAGGTATAGTTGGTCTGTTATTACTGATGTGTCATTACAGTAGGTATAGCTGGTATATAGCAGGTCTGTTATTACTGATGTGTCATTACAGTAGGTATAGTTGGTCTGTTATTACTGATGTGTCATTACAGTAGGTATAGCTGGTAGATAGCAGGTCTGTTATTACTGATGTGTCATTACAGTAGGTATAGTTGGTCTGTTATTACTGATGTGTCATTACAGTAGGTATAGTTGGTCTGTTATTACTGATGTGTCATTACAGTAGGTATAGTTGGTCTGTTATTACTGATGTGTCATTACAGTAGGTATAGCTGGTCTGTTATTACTGATGTGTCATTACAGTAGGTATAGTTGGTCTGTTATTACTGATGTGTCATTACAGTAGGTATAGTTGGTCTGTTATTACTGATGTGTCATTACAGTAGGTATAGTTGGTCTGTTATTACTGATGTGTCATTACAGTAGGTATAGCTGGTCTGTTATTACTGATGTGTCATTACAGTAGGTATAGTTGGTCTGTTATTACTGATGTGTCATTACAGTAGGTATAGTTGGTAGATAGCAGGTCTGTTATTACTGATGTGTCATTACAGTAGGTATAGCTGGTATATAGCAGGTCTGTTATTACTGATGTGTCATTACAGTAGGTATAGTTGGTCTGTTATTACTGATGTGTCATTACAGTAGGTATAGTTGGTCTGTTATTACTGATGTGTCATTACAGTAGGTATAGCTGGTCTGTTATTACTGATGTGTCATTACAGTAGGTATAGCTGGTATATAGCAGGTCTGTTATTACTGATGTGTCATTACAGTAGGTATAGTTGGTCTGTTATTACTGATGTGTCATTACAGTAGGTATAGCTGGTCTGTTATTACTGATGTGTCATTGCAGTAGGTATAGTTGGTCTGTTATTACTGATGTGTCATTACAGTAGGTATAGTTGAGTATGTTGGTTTCTATGATACAAGTCAGTATTCAACGTTCAATGATGTCTGAGGCCGTCGGGAGAGGATGTGTAAACTGGCCACTAGGGGCAACAGTAAGCACTGTTACCTTCCAGTAGGTTTAGGTTGTGGACGGGGACGGAGACGGGGTAGGGGTCAAGGGAAGGGGATGGAGACGGAGACGGGGTAGGGGACAGGGAAGGGGACGGAGACGGGGACAGGGAAGGGGACGGAGACGGGGTAGGGGATGGGGACGGAGACGGGGTAGGGGACAGGGAAGGGGACGGAGACGGGGTAGGGGATGGGGACGGAGATGGGGTAGGGGTAGGGAAGGGTAAAGGGACGGAGACGGGGTAGGGGACAGGGAAGGGTAAAGGGACGGAGACTGGGTAGGGGACAGGGAAGGGGAATGGGACGGAGACGGGGTAGGGGACAGGGAAGGGGAAAGGGACGGAGACGGGGTAGGGGACAGGGAAGGGGACAGAGATGGGGTAGGGGACAGGGAAGGGGACGGAGACGTGGTAGGGGACAGGGAAGGGGACAGAGACGGGGTAGGGGACAGAGACGGGGTAGGGGACAGGGAAGGGGACAGAGACGGGGTAGGGGACAGGGAAGGGGACAGAGACGGGGTAGGGGACAGGGAAGGGGACAGAGACGGGGTAGGGGACAGGGAAGGGGACAGAGACGGGGTAGGGGACAGGGAAGGGGAAAGGGACGGAGACGGGGTAGGGGACAGGGAAGGGGAAAGGGACGGAGACGGGGTAGGGGACAGGGAAGGGGACAGAGACGGGTAGGGGACAGGGACGGGGAAAGGGACGGAGACGGGGTAGGGGACAGGGAAGGGGACAGAGACGGGGTAGGGGACAGGGAAGGGGACAGAGACGGGTAGGGGACAGGGACGGAGACGGGGTAGGGGACAGAGACGGGGAAAGGGACGGAGACGGGTAGGGGACAGGGACAGGGAAGGGGACGTGGACGGCGAATGTGCTTCTGATTCCAATAGATGCAAGTTTGAATCCAGAAAGTTGCTCTTGATCTTTTTGTTTTAAGCCTTAATCCCAAATCTTAACCTTAGAAATTCAGAGTTAATGCCTAAACTTAACCTTAAACACTTTGACATTAGACTTTGAAATGTTACATTTGAGAAACGTGGTTGAAGATGGATTCTGACGTGAGACTGTGAGAGCTAGTTGTGTTTCCAACCAAGGCTGTCTACCGAATGAACGAAGAGGTCTTGTCTTGACATTACCAATCTAGAGGTCTTGTCTTGACATTACCAATCTAGAGGTCTTGTCTTGACATTACCAATCTAGAGGTCTTGTCTTGACATTACCAATCTAGAGGTCTTGTCTTGACATTACCAATCTAGAGGTCTTGTCTTGACATTACCAATCTAGAGGTCTTGTCTTGACATTACCAATCTAGAGGTCTTGTCTTGACATTACCAATCTAGAGGTCTTGTCTTGACATTACCAATCTAGAGGTCTTGTCTTGACATTACCAATCTAGAGGTCTTGTCTTGACATTACCAATCTAGAGGTCTTGTCTTGACATTACCAATCTAGAGGTCTTGTCTTGACATTACCAATCTAGAGGTCTTGTCTTGACATTACCAATCTAGAGGTCTTGTCTTGACATTACCAATCTAGAGGTCTTGTCTTGACATTACCAATCTAGAGGTCTTGTCTTGACATTACAAATCTAGAGGTCTTGCCTTGACATTACCAATCTAGAGGTCTTGTCTTGACATTACCAATCTAGAGGTCTTGTCTTGACATTACCAATCTAGAGGTCTTGTCTTGACATTACCAATCTAGAGGTCTTGTCTTGACATTACAGACTTTATGCAGTTTCATTGTGAGACCTTGTGAGAGCAAATTACAATGAGATGACTGATAAAACAGCCAGTCAGGAGACCACAGCAGGACAATGAGAGGACTGATAAAACAGCCAGTCAGGAGACCACAGCAGGACAATGAGAGGACTGATAAAACAGCCAGTCAGGAGACCACAGCAGGACAATGAGATGACTGATAAAACAGCCAGTCAGGAGACCACAGCAGTACAATGAGATGACTGATAAAACAGCCAGTCAAGGAGACCACAGCAGGACAATGAGAGGACTGATAAAACAGCCAGTCAGGAGACCACAGCAGGACAATGAGAGGACTGATAAAACAGCCAGTCAAGGAGACCACAGCAGGACAATGAGAGGACTGATAAAACAGCCAGTCAGGAGACCACAGCAGGACAATGAGAGGACTGATAAAACAGCCAGTCAGGAGACCACAGCAGGACAATGAGAGGACTGATAAAACAGCCAGTCAAGGAGACCACAGCAGGACAATGAGAGGACTGATAAAACAGCCAGTCAGGAGACCACAGCAGGACAATGAGAGGACTGATAAAACAGCCAGTCAGGAGACCACAGCAGGACAATGAGAGGACTGATAAAACAGCCAGTCAGGAGACCACAGCAGGACAATGAGATGACTGATAAAACAGCCAGTCAAGAGACCACAGCAGGACAATGAGATGACTGATAAAACAGCCAGTCAGTAGACCACAGCAGGACAATGAGATGACTGATAAAACAGCCAGTCAGGAGACCACAGCAGGACAATGAGATGACTGATAAAACAGCCAGTCAGGAGACCACAGCAGGACAATGAGATGACTGATAAAACAGGCAGTCAAGTGAAGAAGGGAGAGAAGATGTAACAGGTTAATAGTAAAGGAGTAATCCAGCTGTTATCTCCCTTCTGCACTACTGCTACTTCCTATGATTGTATGCTACTGATATCTGGTTGTCTCACCTGAAGATGAAAACACTACTGCTACTGATGTCTGGTTGTCTCACCTGAAGATGAAAACACTACGGTAGGTCTTTCTGGATACGAGTGTCTAGTGACTAGAATATAAATAATGTAAAGCAGTACTAAAGCAGTACTAACACAGTAATAAAGCAGTGTTAACATAGTACTAAAGCAGTACTAACGCAGTACTAAAGCAGTACTAAAGCAGTACTAACACAGTAATAAAGCAGTGCTAACGTAGTACTAAGACAGTACTAACGCAGTACTAAAGCAGTACTAACACAGTAATAAAGCAGTGCTAACGCAGTACTAACGCAGTACTAACGCAGTACTAACGCAGTAGTGAAGCAGTACTAACGCAGTACTAACGCAGGACTAACGCAGTAGTAAAGCAGTAGTAACGCAGTAGTAAAGTAGTAGTAAAGCAGTAGTAAAACAGCACTAATGTAGTACTAACGCAGTAGTAAAGCAGTACTAAGACAGTAGTAAAGCAGTCGTGAAGCAGTAGTGAAGTAGTAGTGAAGCAGTAGTAAAGCAGTACTAAAGCAGTAGTAATGTAGTACTAACGCAATAGTAAAGCAGTAATAAAGCAGTACTAATGTAGTACTAACACAATAGTAAAGCAGTAATAAAGCAGTACTAACACAGTTGTAACGCAGTATTAACGCAATACTGACACATTACTAAGGCAGTAGTTAAGCAGTACTAAAGCAGTACTAATGTAGTACTAACACAGTAGTAAAGCAGTACTAACACATTACTAAAGCAGTAATAAAGCAGTTGTAAAGCAGTACTAACTCAGTACTAAAGCAGTACTAACATAGTACTAACGCAGTAGTAAAGCAGTACTAACACAGTTGTAACACAGTATTAACGCAATACTGACACAGTACTAAGGCAGTAGTAAAGCAGTACTAAAGCAGTACTAAATCAGTAGTAAATCAGTACTAAAGCAGTACTAACGCAGTAGTAAAGCAGTACTAACGCAGTAGTAAAGCAGTAGTAATGCAGTAGTAAAGCAGTAGTAACCAGTACTAACGCAGTAGTAAAGTAGTACTAAAGCAGTACTAACGTAGTACTAACGCAGTAGTAAAGCAGTACTAAAGCAGTACTAAAGCAGTACTAAAGCAGTACTAAAGCAGTAGTAAAGCAGTAGTAAAGCAGTACTAACGCAGTAGTAAAGCAGTACTAACTCAGTACTAACGTAGTGCTAACGTAGTACTAAAGCAGTACTAACGTAGTACTAATGCAGTACTAATGCAGTACTAACGCAGTAGTAAAGCAGTAGTAAAGCAGTACAAACGCAGTACTAACGCAGTAGTAGAGCAGAGTAACCCTGGTGTTGTAGTTGTAAAGATGTAATGAGCTCATAACTCTTTATAGTGGGTCTGAAATAGCACCCTATTCACTATATAGTGCCCTTCTGTAAAGGGTCCTCTTTTCAAACGTAGTGCACTATATTGGGACTAGGGTGCAATTTAAGACACAGTCTAATGATCTGGCTTCCTGCGTTAGTGTTCTCCTCTTCTCCAGTATCTTCCTACATTCACCTCTCTTTCTTCTCTTCAGTCTCTCCTCTGGTCTCCCTATTGGCATTTATTGGTTTTATCTCCCTTTTTATTTTATTTCTACCTCGACGTGTGTTCTGTATTATTTTATTTATTTTATTCCTCTCGTTTTATATCTCCTTCATTAGCTTCTTTTCTTCAATGCCTCCGGTGGCTGCTTCTCTCAGAGTCCCATCTCTCGTTCTCGGGTCCTCTCTCTCCCCCACCCTCTCTATCTCGCTCTCTCTCTCTCTCTCTCTCTCCCCCACCCTCTCTCTCTCTCTCTTTCTCTCTCCCCCACCCTCTCTATCTCGCTCTCTCTTTCTCTCCCCCACCCTCTCTATCTCGCTCTCTCTTCTCTCTCCCCCACCCTCTCTCTCTCTCTCTCCCCCACCCTCTCATCTCGCTCTCTCTCTCTTTCTTTCTCCCCCCACCCTTTCTCTCTCCCCCACCCTCTCTCTCTCTCTCTCCCCCACCCTCTCTCTCGCTCTCTCTTCTCTCTCCCCCACCCTCTCTCTCTCTCTCTCCCCCACCCTCTCATCTCGCTCTCTCTCTCTTTCTTTCTCCCCCCACCCTCTCTCGCTCTCTCTCCCCACACCCTCTCTCTCTCCCCCCACCCTCTCTCTCTCTCTCTCTTTCTCTCTCCCACACCCTCTCTCTCTCTCTCTTTCTCTCTCCCCCACCCTCTCTATCTCGCTCTCACTTTCTCTCCCCCACCCTCTCTATCTCGCTCTCTCTTTCTCTCTCCCCCACCCTCTCTCTCGCTCTCTCTTCTCTCTCCCCCACCCTCTCTCTCTCTCTCTCCCCCACCCTCTCATCTCGCTCTCTCTCTCTTTCTTTCTCCCCCCACCCTTTCTCTCTCCCCCCACCCTCTCTCTCTCCCCCCACCCTCTCTCTCTCTCTCCCCCCACCCTCTCTCTCTCTCTCTCTCTCCCACACCCTCTCTCTCTCTCTCTCTTTCTCTCTCCCACACCCTCTCTCTCTCCCCCCACCCTTTCTCTCTCCCCCCACTCTCTCTCTCTCTCTCCCCCCACCCTCTCCACCACTCTGTGTGTCATGATAGGAACTGAACTACAGAGGACCACTCTGTGTGTCATGATAGGAACTGAGCTATAGAGGACCACTCTGTGTGTCATGATAGGAACTACACTATAGAGGACCACTCTGTGTGTCATGATAGGAACTGAACTACAGAGGACCACTCTGTGTGTCATGATAGGAACTGAACTACAGAGGACCACTCTGTGTGTCATGATATGAACTACACTATAGAGGACCACTCTGTGTGTCATGATAGGAACTACACTATAGAGGACCACTCTGTGTGTCATGATAGGAACTGAAGTGTAGAGGACCACTCTGTGTGTCATGATAGGAACTGAACTATAGAGGACCACTCTGTGTGTCATGATATGAACTAGACTATAGAGGACCACTCTGTGTGTCATGATAGGAACTGAACTACAGAGGACCACTCTGTGTGTCATGATAGGAACTGAGCTATAGAGGACCACTCTGTGTGTCATGATAGGAACTACACTATAGAGGACCACTCTGTGTGTCATGATAGGAACTGAACTACAGAGGACCACTGTGTGTCATGATAGGAACTGAACTACAGAGGACCACTCTGTGTGTCATGATATGAACTGAACTATAGAGGACCACTCTGTGTGTCATGATATGAACTGAACTATAGAGGACCACTGTGTGTCATGATAGGAACTGAACTGTAGAGGACCACTGTGTGTCATGATAGGAACTGAACTGTAGAGGACCACTCTGTGTGTCATGATATGAACTGAACTATAGAGGACCACTCTGTGTGTCATGATAGGAACTGAACTATAGAGGACCACTCTGTGTGTCATGATAGGAACTGAACTATAGAGGACCACTGTGTGTCATGATAGGAACTAAACTATAGAGGACCACTCTGTGTGTCATGATATGAACTGAACTATAGAGGACCACTCTGTGTGTCATGATATGAACTGAACTATAGAGGACCACTGTGTGTCATGATAGGAACTGAACTGTAGAGGACCACTGTGTGTCATGATAGGAACTAAACTATAGAGGACCACTCTGTGTGTCATTAAAGGAAGCTTGCGTACACTGTAATGTAGTACTCACGTAGACACAACATACACTTCCATGTTGTTATTTATATTTCAAATTTTTTCAGCTGTGATTTATCACACCATCAGCTGTAGACCGTGTCTGTGATTTATCACACCATCAGCTGTAGACATGTCTGTGATAAAATCCCTACTTCAGCTTCAATTTTTTTGTAAATTGTATAATATGCAAATGGTTGTGTTTAAGATGCGAACTCTTATTGGCTAATCGAAATTCCTAATGTTTAAGTTTTAAACGTTCATGTTTAGGTTATAAACATGTCACATTTCATGTTTTTACAGTGTAGTTATAAATATATATATTTATTTGTAGCTTTATTTAACCAGGAAAAGCTTCTGGTACTGGTACTTATGGTACTTATGGTACTTCTGGTACTTCTGGTACTGGTAGTTTTGGTACTGGTACTTATGGTACTGGTACTTCTGGTACTGGTACTTATGGTACTTCTGGTACTGGTACTTATGGTACTTCTGGTACTGGTACTTATGGTTCTTCTGGTACTGGTATTTATGGTACTTATGGTACTGGTACTTATGGTACTGGTACTACTGGTACTTCTGGTACTTCTGGTACTGGTACTTATGGTACTTCTGGTACTGGTACTTCTGGTACTGGTACTTATGGTTCTGGTACTTCTGGTACTGGTACTTATGGTACTTATGGTACTGGTACTTATGGTACTTATGGTTCTGGTACTTATGGTACTGGTACTTATGGTACTTCTGGTACTGGTACTTATGGTACTGGTACTTCTGGTACTTCTGGTACTGGTACTTCTGGTACTGGTACTCCTGGTACTGCTAATGGTAAAGGTGAGCATGCTACAGAGGGAGTTTACCCAGAAGGGCTTTGTACATGAACAAGTACCAATGTAGCCGACTGCACATAGAAAACAAGGTCCAAACCACCATTTGGTAGAAGGTGCAGTGGTGGGTGAGTGACTTGGCCTTAGTAACAAAGCTCAAGGATGCCTGATAAACAGAGGCCAGTCTATTTAACACAGAAGAGGATGCCTGATAAACAGAGGTCAGTCTATTTCACACAGAAGAGGATGCCTGATAAACAGAGGCCAGTCTATTTCACACAGAAGAGGATGCCTGATAAACAGAGGCCAGTCTATTTCACACAGAAGAGGATGCCTGATAAACAGAGGCCAGTCTATTTCACACAGAAGAGGATGCCTGATAAACAGAGGCCAGTCTATTTCACACAGAAGAGGATGCCTGATAAACAGAGGCCAGTCTATTTAACACAGAAGAGGATGCCTGATAAACAGAGGCCTTTCTATTTAACACAGAAGATAAATAAATCAACCATAATCAATTACAGAAAGAAAAGTGGCTTGAACAAGAGTCTTTCTAGCCTCAAACGGGAAGCAAGCCTTATTACAAAAATAAAAACCCAATTTCAGTATAACCTTCCTCACAAAATGATATATTTGAACTTTGAATGAAAGCTTGTCACCTAGCTATTTGTAGGATGACACTTTTTCAATAGATAAGCCACCAGATGTGACAATGCTAACCTTCACTGGCTGAGAGCGAGCTCCGGTAAAGGTCATGAATTTAGTTTTTTTGTACATTCAAGACCAGTTTAAGACCATAAAGGGAGGCCTGCAGTGACTGAAAAAAGGCAGCCTTGGAGCTCTTCAACAGCCCGAACCAGAGAAGGACTACATGAATATATGACTGTATCGTCTGCATACAGACGCATCATGGCTGGTTACATCCCATTCCCCAAGTCTTTAATACACATTTAGTATTGCACAGGAGCTAAAATAGAACCCTGGGGCACACCTCTAGTTATCTCAAGGAAGCTAGACTTTCTCAGTTCAGCTAGATTCTCAGCATGGACAAAATGTGTTCTGTCAGCCAATTGACAACCCCCTTCACTGAGACCAACATTACTGAGTCTGGCTAGAAACAGTTTGTGGTCAATTTAATCAAACAGGTTATGGTGCTGTGCCCCGACCTAAAGCCAGACTGAACCCCACTCAGGATGTTGTTTTCGAGTAGGAACTTTTTTTTTTAGCTGAGAGTTCACAAGGGATTGAAAGACTGGCCAGGATATGGAGCTGGGAAATAGGGGGATAGTTATTTCAACCCTTCAGTAGGAGGAGAACATAATGATCATTTCCACATTTTGGATATAGAATTGGACAAGAGGTTTAGGTTAAAAGAATGTGAGTCAAAGGCTCAGCGATAATACCAGCTGCTGTCTTTAAAAGGTATAGATGATGTCTGAGCCTGCAGACTTTTTAGGGTCTATATCTTTGAGAGCATAAGAAAGGCTGAAAGCTAAAAGGGTTCCTATGAGGGCCTGTATCAGAGTTTGCTGTAACAGAGCTTACATTAGAGGCCTGTGCCCCCACCATTATCCAAAAACTGAACCAGCATATATGAAGTGCTTGTTAAAAAGAAAAATACAATACCAGCTGTATCCTTCACTTCATTAGGATCCATCAGTAGATGGTGAGGAAGGCCAAGAGGGTACATTAGAACACTGATTTGATTAGCTTCCAGAACTTGGTAGGGTTGTTTACGTTCTCTGTGATTGCTTTCAGATAGAAATGTAATTTAGACTTCCTGATCTACCCTGTAGACTTTTGTTTCTTAGAGCTATGAAGGAGGTCCAGTCAGCAGGTGAATTTATACCTACAGCCCAAGAAACATTTATCTGTCTAATTCATTCTGCCAAGTTATGTGAAAATCTGTGCTTCAGAACATCGCTACTTAAAAAAATATATATATATTTAACCAGGTAGGCCAGTTGAGAACAAGTTCTCATTTACAACTGCGACCTGGCCAAGATAAAGCAAAGCAGTGCAACAAAAACAACAAC
Organism: Salvelinus alpinus; assembly: GCF_045679555.1. Lineage (NCBI taxonomy): Eukaryota > Metazoa > Chordata > Actinopteri > Salmoniformes > Salmonidae > Salvelinus > Salvelinus alpinus. Next base: position 2,943,146 of record NC_092094.1, read on the forward strand.
ACAGAGTTACACATGGAATAAACAAACGTACAGTCAATAACACAATATAAATCTTTATACAGTGTGTACAAATGTAGTAAGGAGGTAAGGCAATAAATATAGGCCATAGTGGCGATGTAATTACAATTTAGCAATTAACACTGGAGTGATTGATGTGCAGATAAGGATGTGCAAGTAGAAATACTGGTCTGCAAAAGAGCAGAAAAAAAACTAAGAAACAGTTGGATGGGCTATATACAGATGGGCTGTGTACAGCTGCAGCGATCGGTAAGCTGCTCTGACAGCCGATGCTTGAAGTTAATGAGGGAGATATAAGACTCCAACTTCAGTGATTTTTGCAATTCGTTCCAATCATTGGCAGCAGAGAACTGGAAGGAAAGGCGGCCAAAGGAGGTGTTGGCTCTGGGGATGACCAGTGAAATATACCTGCTGGAGCGCGTGCTACGGGTGGGTGTTGTTATGGTGACCAGTGAGCTAAAGACTAAAGACTGTTGACATCTAGTGGAAGCCTTAGGAAGTGCAATATGACCCCATAGACACTGTATATTCGATAGGCAATGACTTGAAAAACTACAAACCTCAGATTTGTATGCCTGCCATATGAGTTCTGTTATATTCACAGACATCATTCAAACAGTTTTGGAAACTTCAGAGTGTTTTCTATCCAAATCTACTAATTATATGCATATTCTAGCTTTTATGGCTGAGTAGCAGGCAGTTTAATTTGGGCACGCTTTTCATCCAAAATTCCGAATGCTGCCCCCTACGCTAGTGAAGTTAAGAGCAGTTGGAGGCCACGGAAGGAGTGTTGTATGGCATTGAAGCTTGTTTGGAGGTTTGTTAACACAGTGTCCAAAGAAGGGCCAGATGTATACAGAATGGTGTCGTCTGTGTAGAGGTGGATCAGAGAATCACCAGCAGCAAGAGCGACAACATTGATATACACAGAGAAAAGGGTCGTTCCGAGAATTGAACCTTGTGGCACCCCCATAGAGACTGCCAGAGGCCCGGACAACAGGCCCTCTGATTTGACACACTGAACTCTGTCTGCGAAGTAGTTGGTGAACCAGGCGAGGCAGTCATTAGAGAAACCAATGCTTTTGAGTCTGCCGATAAGAATACGGTGATTGACAGAGTCGAAAGCCTTGGCCAGGTCGATGAAGACGGCTGCACAGTACTGTCTTTTATCGATGGCGGTTATGATGTCGTTTAGGACCTTGAGCGTGGCTGATGTGCACCCGTGACAAGCTCGGAAACCGGATTGCATAGCGAAGAAGGTATGGTGGATTTGAGATGGTAAATGATATGTTTGTTCATTTGGCTTTTGAAGACCTTAGAAAGGCAGGGCAGGATGGATATAGGTCTGTAACAGTTTGGGTCTAGAGTGTCACCCCCTTTGAAGAGGGGGATGACCGCGGCAGCTTTCCAATCTTTAGGAATCTCAGATTCTCAGATAACTCCCAGCTGTTTGTCTCTCGTTAGTCAGTTGGTTCATCTGCTGTGGCTCTGTCTCCTCTCTCCACACACGCACACGCACGCACGCACGCACGCACGCACACACACACACACACACACACACACACACACACACACACACACACACACACACACACACACACACACACACACACACACACACACACACAGAGTCTCCTCTCCTGCCCTCCAGTCCTCTTTGGCATTTCTGCTAGAGCAGCCAACAGACTAAAGGAACTAAAGAATCAGAGGGAATTGAGCTCTACTATACTATGAAACCCATTAGTTTCATACAGCCTAGGATTGTTTTTAAATGTAGATTCATCTTTATATGTCCATTACTTATAATAATACCTATAATTAACAAACATGAATTTGAGACATTCTACCTTCTTCAACAGACTGAAAGAAAGCTATAGAAAAACACTGAAACCTTCTTTTACTAAAACTGGATACGTCGGGGGGGGTTACTGTGTGAGTATTTTCAGATTGTTATGTTTTATGATCAATAATTATACTATGTTTATGATCAATAAATATACTATGTTCATGATCAATAAATATACTATGTTTATGATCAATAAATATACTATGTTCATGATCAATAAATATACTATGTTTATGATCAATAAATATACTATGTTCATGATCAATAAATATACTATGTTTATGATCAATAAATATACTATGTTCATGATCAATAAATATACTATGTTCATGATCAATAAATATACTATGTTCATGATCAATAAATATACTATGTTTATGATCAATAAATATACTATGTTCATGATCAATAAATATACTATGTTTATGATCAATAAATATACTATGTTCATGATCAATAAATATACTATGTTCATGATCAATAAATATACTATGTTCATGATCAATAAATATACTATGTTCATGATCAATAAATATACTATGTTCATGATCAATAAATATACTATGTTCATGATCAATAAATATACTATGTTCATGATCAATAAATATACTATGTTCATGATCAATAAATATACTATGTTTATGATCAATAAATATACTATGTTCATGATCAATAAATATACTATGTTTCTGATCAATAAATATACTATGTTCATGATCAATAAATATACTATGTTTATGATCAATAAATATACTATGTTCATGATCAATAAATATACTATGTCCATGATCAATAAATATACTATGTTCATGATCAATAAATATACTATGTTTATGATCAATAAATATACTATGTTCATGATCAATAAATATACTATGTTCATGATCAATAAATATACTATGTTCCTGATCAATAATTATACTATGTTCATGATCAATAAATATACTATGTTCATAATCAATAAATATACTATGTTCATGATCAATAAATATACTATGTTCATGATCAATAAATATACTATGTTCATGATCAATAAATATACTATGTTCATGATCAATAAATATACTATGTTCATGATCAATAAATATACTATGTTCATGATCAATAAATATACTATGTTCATGATCAATAAATATACTATGTTTATGATCAATAAATATACTATGTTCATGATCAATAAATATACTATGTCCATGATCAATAAATATACTATGTTCATGATCAATAAATATACTATGTTTATGATCAATAAATATACTATGTTCCTGATCAATAAATATACTATGTTCATGATCAATAAATATACTATGTTCCTGATCAATAATTATACTATGTTCATGATCAATAAATATACTATGTTCATAATCAATAAATATACTATGTTCATGATCAATAATTATACTATGTTCATGATCAATAAATATACTATGTTCATGATCAATAAATATACTATGTTCATGATCAATAAATATACTATGTTCATGATCAATAAATATACTATGTTCATGATCAATAAATATACTATGTTCATGATCAATAAATATACTATGTTCATGATCAATAAATATACTATGTTCATGATCAATAAATATACTATGTTCATGATCAATAAATATACTATGTTCATGATCAATAAATATACTATGTTCATGATCAATAAATATACTATGTTCATGATCAATAAATATACTATGTTCATGATCAATAAATATACTATGTTCATGATCAATAAATATACTATGTTCATGATCAATAAATATACTATGTTCATGATCAATAATTATACTATGTTCATGATCAATAAATATACTATGTTCATGATCAATAAATATACTATGTTCATGATCAATAAATATACTATGTTCATGATCAATAAATATACTATGTTCATGATCAATAAATATACTATGTTCATGATCAATAAATATACTATGTCCATTATCAATAAATATACTATGTTCATGATCAATAAATATACTATGTTCATGATCAATAAATATACTATGTTCATGATCAATAAATATACTATGTTCATGATCAATAAATATACTATGTTCATGATCAATAAATATACTATGTTCATGATCAATAAATATACTATGTTCATGATCAATAAATATACTATGTTCATGATCAATAAATATACTATGTTCATGATCAATAAATATACTATGTTCATGATCAATAAATATACTATGTTTATGATCAATAAATATACTATGTTCATGATCAATAAATATACTATGTTTCTGATCAATAAATATACTATGTTCATGATCAATAAATATACTATGTTCATGATCAATAAATATACTATGTTCATGATCAATAAATATACTATGTTTATGATCAATAAATATACTATGTTCATGATCAATAAATATACTATGTTCATGATCAATAAATATACTATGTTCATGATCAATAAATATACTATGTTCATGATCAATAAATATACTATGTTCATGATCAATAAATATACTATGTTCATGATCAATAATTCTACTATGTTCATGATCAATAATTCTACTATGTTCATGATCAATAAATATACTATGTTCATGATCAATAAATATACTATGTTCATGATCAATAAATATACTATGTTCATGATCAATAAATATACTATGTTCATGATCAATAAATATACTATGTTTATGATCAATAAATATACTATGTTCATGATCAATAATTCTACTATGTTCATGATCAATAATTCTACTATGTTCATGATCAATAAATATACTATGTTCATGATCAATAAATATACTATGTTCATGATCAATAAATATACTATGTTCATGATCAATAAATATACTATGTTCATGATCAATAAATATACTATGTTTATGATCAATAAATATACTATGTTCATGATCAATAATTCTACTATGTTCATGATCAATAAGTCTACTATGTTCATGATCAATAATTCTACTATGTTCATGATCAATAATTCTACTTTTTACACAAGGCCATAGAAATGTATGTCCTTCACTTCCCTTCAAGTTGAAGGCCTACATTGTTTTTGTGTTCTTTCTATATGAACATTAAAGCTGCGCTATGCAGAAACTGCTACACCCATTTCCTGGTTGTTATAATGCTAATAGTTTGCCTAATTTCTGGATATGTGACGAAACAAGGAAGTACATTGTAGACAATCATTGTACCGTCTAAACAGCTGTGAAATATACACAATGCTGTAGCTCGTAACACACACACCATGTAATGATGGACTGACTGCATCTTGGTATTTTACATATTAAACTGAAGATCATTTTACACATTAACCTGAAATCACTTTCTCAGTATAGACCTATTGCTTATTGTAAACTTCTGAGAGAGAGAGGCGAAAGGAGTGAGAGCGAAAGAAAGCGAGGGGGGGGGGGGGGGGGAGAGAGCGAGAGCGAAAGAGAGAGAGAGAGTCAGGTGAGAACAAATTATTATATACAATGACGGCCTACCGTTCCATAGTGATGTTCTATGGTGATGTTCCATTGTGATGTTCTATAGTGATGTTCTATAGTGATGTTCGTGATGTTCTATAGTGATGTTCTATAGTGATGTTCTATAGTGATGTTATATAGTGATGTTCTATAGTGATGTTCTATAGTGATGTTCTATGGTGATGTTCTATAGTGATGTTCTATAGTGATGTTCCATAGTGATGTTCTATGGTGATGTTCTATAGTGATGTTCTATAGTGATGTTCTATAGTGATGTTCCATAGTGATGTTCTATAGTGATGTTCTATAGTGATGTTCCATAGTGATGTTCTATAGTGATGTTCTATAGTGATGTTCCATAGTGATGTTCTATAGTGATGTTCTATAGTGATTTTCTATAGTGATGTTCTATAGTGATGTTCTATAGTGATGTTCCATAGTGATGTTCTATGGTGATGTTCCATAGTGATGTTCTACGGTGATGTTCCATAGTGATGTTCTATAGTGATGTTCTATAGTGATGTTCCATAGTGATGTTCTATAGTGATGTTCCATAGTGATGTTCTATAGTGATGTTCTATAGTGATGTTCCATAGTGATGTTCTATAGTGATGTTCTATAGTGATGTTCTATAGTGATGTTATATAGTGATGTTCTATAGTGATGTTCCATAGTGATGTTCTATGGTGATGTTCCATAGTGATGTTCTACATTGATGTTCCATAGTGATGTTCTATGGTGCTGTTCTGTGGTGCTGTTCTATAGTGATGTTCCATAGTGATGTTCTATAGTGATGTTCTATAGTGATGTTCCATAGTGATGTTCTATGGTGATGTTCTATGGTGATGTTCCATAGTGATGTTCCATAGTGATGTTCCATAGTGATGTTCTATAGTGATGTTCTATAGTGATGTTCTATAGTGATGTTCTATGGTGCTGTTCTATAGTGATGTTCTATAGTGATGTTCTATGGTGATGTTCCATAGTGATGTTCTATAGTGATGTTCTATGGTGCTGTTCTGTGGTGCTGTTCTATAGTGATGTTCTATAGTGATGTTCTATAGTGATGTTCCATAGTGATGTTCTACGGTGATGTTCCATAGTGATGTTCTATGGTGCTGTTCTGTGGTGCTGTTCTATAGTGATGTTCCATAGTGATGTTCTATAGTGATGTTCCATAGTGATGTTCTATAGTGATGTTCTATAGTGATGTTCCATAGTGATCTTCCATAGTGATGTTCTATGGTGATGTTCTATAGTGATGTTCTATAGTGATGTTCTATAGTGATGTTCTATGGTGATGTTCCATAGTGATGTTCTATGGTGCTGTTCTGTGGTGCTGTTCTATAGTGATGTTCCATAGTGATGTTCTATAGTGATGTTCTATAGTGATGTTATATAGTGATGTTCTATAGTGATGTTCCATAGTGATGTTCTATAGTGATGTTCTATAGTGATGTTCCATAGTGATCTTCCATAGTGATGTTCTATGGTGATGTTCCATAGTGATGTTCTATAGTGATGTTCTATGGTGCTGTTCTGTGGTGCTGTTCTATAGTGATGTTCTATAGTGATGTTCTATAGTGATGTTCTATAGTGATGTTCTATGGTGATGTTCCATAGTGATGTTCTATGGTGCTGTTCTGTGGTGCTGTTCTATAGTGATGTTCCATAGTGATGTTCCATAGTGATGTTCTATGGTGATGTTCCATAGTGATGTTCTATAGTGATGTTCTATGGTGATATTCCATAGTGATGTTATATAGTGATGTTCTATAGTGATGTTCTATAGTGATGTTCTATGGTGCTGTTCTGTGGTGCTGTTCTATAGTGCCTATCCATAGTGATGTTCCATAGTGATGTTCTATGGTGATGTTCCATATTGATGTTCTATAGTGATGTTCTATAGTGATGTTCTATGGTGCTGTTCCATAGTGCTGTTCCATAGTGATGTTCCATAGTGATGTTCTATGGTGCTGTTCCATAGTGATGTTCTATAGTGATGTTCTATGTTGCTGTTCCATAGTGATGTTCTATGGTGCTGTTCTATGGTGCTGTTCTGTGGTGCTGTTCTATAGTGATGTTCCATAGTGATGTTCTATGGTGCTGTTCCATAGTGATGTTCTATAGTGATGTTCTATAGTGATGTTCTATGGTGATGTTCCATAGTGATGTTCCATAGTGATGTTCTACGGTGATGTTCCATAGTGATGTTCCATAGTGATGTTCTATAGTGATGTTCCATAGTGATGTTCCATAGTGATGTTCTATAGTGATGTTCCATAGTGATGTTCTATAGTGATGTTCTATGGTGCTGTTCTGTGGTGCTGTTCTATAGTGATGTTCCATAGTGATGTTCCATAGTGATGTTCTATGGTGCTGTTCCATAGTGATGTTCTATAGTGATGTTCTATGTTGCTGTTCCATAGTGATGTTCTATGGTGCTGTTCTATGGTGCTGTTCTGTGGTGCTGTTCTATAGTGATGTTCCATAGTGATGTTCTATGGTGCTGTTCCATAGTGATGTTCTATAGTGATGTTCTATGGTGCTGTTCTATGGTGCTGTTCTGTGGTGCTGTTCCATAGTGATGTTCTATAGTGATGTTCTATGGTGCTGTTCTATGGTGCTGTTCTGTGGTGCTGTTCTATAGTGATGTTCTATAGTGATGTTCTATAGTGATGTTCTATTGTGATGTTCTATGGTGATGTTCTATGGTGCTATTCTATGGCGATGTTCTATGGTGCTGTTCTATAGTGATGTTCTATGGTGCTGTTCTATATTGATGTTCTATGGTGCTGTTTTATGGTGCTGATCTATGGTGATGTTCTATGGTGCTGTTCTATGGTGCTGTTCTATAGTGATGTTCTATGGTGCTGTTCTATAGTGATGTTCTATGGTGCTGTTCTATAGTGATGTTCTATAGTGATGTTCTATGGTGCTGTTCTATGGTGCTGTTCTATGGTGCTGTTCTATAGTGATGTTCTATAGTGATGTTCTATAGTGCTGTTCTATGGTGCTGTTCTGTGGTGCTGTTCTATAGTGCTGTTCTATGGTGCTGTTCTATGGTGCTGTTCTATAGTGATGTTCTATAGTGATGTTCTATAGTGCTGTTCTATGGTGCTGTTCTATGGTGCTGTTCTATGGTGCTGTTCTATGGTGCTGTTCTATGGTGCTGTTCTATAGTGATGTTCTATAGTGATGTTCTATAGTGCTGTTCTATGGTGCTGTTCTGTGGTGCTGTTCTATAGTGCTGTTCTATGGTGCTGTTCTATGGTGCTGTTCTATAGTGATGTTCTATAGTGATGTTCTATAGTGCTGTTCTATGGTGCTGTTCTGTGGTGCTGTTCTATAGTGCTGTTCTATGGTGCCGTTCTATAGTGATGTTCTATAGTGTCACACAGTCTGCCCAACGTCTCCTCTTGTACAGTAATAACCCACTCAGGCCGCTGTGCTGCTATTAAACCAAGAACCTTCTGACACATTAACTGCAGTGGACTTGGCTCCTCCCCTCTCTCTGTAGCCAACAGTGATGGAGGTAGTCAGGACTAGCTTGATGGCTCCTCCCCTCTCTCTCTCTAGCCAACAGTGATGGAGGTAGGCAGGACTAGTTAGATGGCTCCTCCCCTCTCTCTCTAGCCAACAGTGATGGAGGTAGTCAGGACTAGCTTGATGGCTCCTCCCCTCTCTCTCTCTCTGTGGCCAACAGTGATGGAGACAGGCAGGACTAGCTAGATGGCTCCTCCCCTCTCTCTCTGTAGCCAACAGTGATGGAGGCAGGCAGGACTAGCTAGATGGCTCCTCCCCTCTCTCTCTCTAGCCAACAGTGATGGAGACAGGCAGGACTAGCTAGATGGCTCCTCCCCTCTCTCTCTGTAGCCAACAGTGATGGAGGCAGGCAGGACTAGCTAGATGGCTCCTCCCCTCTCTCTCTCTGTAGCCAACAGTGATGGAGGCAGGCAGGACTAGCTAGATGGCTCCTCCCCTCTCTCTCTCTCTGTAGCCAACAGTGATGGAGGCAGGCAGGACTAGCTAGATGGCTCCTCCCCTCTCTCTCTGTAGCCAACAGTGATGGAGGCAGGCAGGACTAGCTAGATGGCTCCTCCCCTCTCTCTCTCTGTAGCCAACAGTGATGGAGGCAGGCAGGACTAGTTAGATGGCTCCTCCCCTCTCTCTCTCTAGCCAACAGTGATGGAGGTAGTCAGGACTAGCTAGATGGCTCCTCCCCTCTCTCTCTGTAGCCAACAGTGATGGAGTCAGGCAGGACTAGCTAGATGGCTCCTCCCCTCTCTCTCTCTAGCCAACAGTGATGGAGTCAGGCAGGACTAGCTAGATGGCTCCTCCCCTGGCTCTCTCTCTGTAGCCAACAGTGATGGAGTCAGGCAGGACTAGCTAGATGGCTCCTCCCCTCTCTCTCTCTAGCCAACAGTGATGGAGGCAGGCAGGACTAGCTAGATGGCTCCTCCCCTCTCTCTCTCTGTAGCCAACAGTGATGGAGGCAGGCAGGACTAGCTAGATGGCTCCTCCCCTCTCTCTCTCTGTAGCCAACAGTGATGGAGTCAGGCAGGACTAGCTAGATGGCTCCTCCCCTCTCTCTCTCTCTAGCCAACAGTGATGGAGTCAGGCAGGACTAGCTAGATGGCTCCTCCCCTCTCTCTCTCTCTAGCCAACAGTGATGGAGTCAGGCAGGACTAGCTAGATGGCTCCTCCCCTCTCTCTCTCTCTAGCCAACAGTGATGGAGTCAGGCAGGACTAGCTAGATGGCTCCTCCCCTCTCTCTCTCTGTGGCCAACAGTGATGGAGGCAGGCAGGACTAGCTAGATGGCTCCTCCCCTCTCTCTCTCTAGCCAACAGTGATGGAGTCAGGCAGGACTAGCTAGATGGCTCCTCCCCTCTCTCTCTCTGTGGCCAACAGTGATGGATATTTCTTCATTATTAACTATAATTGAAGGCAGGCAAAAGAAACACACAATTATCCCAAACAGGGATTGAGGTAGACGAGGGGGAGTGGTATAGCGGGAGAGACATAGAGAGAGGGGGAAGAGAAAGAGAGGGGGATGAAGAGAGAGAGGGATGAAGAGAGAGAGAGAGAGAAAGGGGGGGAGGGGAGAGAGAGAGGGTGGGGGGGAGAGAGAGAGAGAGAGAGAGAGAGAGAGAGAGAGAGAGAGAGGTGGGTGGGGGAAAGAGAGAGAGAGGGTGGGGGGAGAGAGAGAGAGAGAGAGGAGTGGGAGAGGGGGAGAGTTGGCAGGTGGTGCCACAGATTGTCATCAGGCACTTCCATTGACGTCTGTGAACACGCTCGCCGGTGGCGGAAACAGAACAGAGGTCAAAGGTAGTTGGCTAAAACGTGGTTAGAGGTCAACATGTCCAGTAGATTTGGTAGAGAGAGGCTGCTCGCCCGCTACACAGTCGTTAGATCCTGTACATATACAGCCGGGTGATATAGACACAGACAGAGAGACAGAGGTTAGATACACATCCAGAGACCTGTTCATAGCTGCAGAGTTTACATGGAGAGAGAGAGAGAGAGAGAGGGAGCTGCTGCTGTTACAGCTGGCTGGGATACACAGACAGAGAGACCTCTTCAGAGCTGCTGCTGTTACAGCTGGCTGGGATACACAGACAGAGAGACCTCTTCAGAGCTGCTGCTGTTACAGCTGGCTGGGATACACAGACAGAGAGACCTCTTCAGAGCTGCTGGTGGACAGAAGACTGCTAGACTGCTAGGCAGCAGGGGTTAGCTATGGAAGGATTCTTCAGATATACCTTTACAGAGAAGACTCCAAGGTAGGGGAAACACCATAGGAACACAATGGAATAATACTAGAGGAATACAATGGAATAATACTATAGGAATATAATGGAATAATACTATAGGAATATAATGGAATAATACTATAGAATGGAATATAATGGAATAATACCATAGGAATATAATGGAATAATACTATAGGAATATAATGGAATAATACCATAGGAATATAATGGAATAACACTATAGAAATATAATGGAATAATACTATAGGAATACAATGGAATAACACTATAGAAATATAATGGAATAATACTATAGGAATACAATGGAATAATACTATAGGAATACAATGGAATAATACTATAGGGATATAATGGAATAATACTATAGGAATATAATGGAATAATACTATAGGAATACAATGGAATAATACTATAGGAATATAATGGAATAATACTATAGAATGGAATATAATGGAATAATACCATAGGAATATAATGGAATAATACTATAGGAATATAATGGAATAATACCATAGGAATATAATGGAATAACACTATAGAAATATAATGGAATAATACTATAGGAATACAATGGAATAATACTATAGGAATACAATGGAATAATACTATATGGATATAATGGAATAATACTATAGGAATATAATGGAATAATACTATAGGAATATCATGGAATAATACTATAGGAATATAATGGAATAATACTATAGGAATATAATGGAATAACACTATAGGAATGTAATGGAATAATACTATGTGAATATAATGGAATAATACTATAGGAATATAATGGAATAATACTATGTGAATATAATGGAATAATACTATATACTGAAATAATACTATAGGAATATAATGGGATAATACTATAGAATGGAATACTACTATGGGAATATAATGGAATAACACTATAGGAATATAATGGAATAATACTATAGTAATATAATGGAATAATACTATAGGAATATAATGGAATAATACTATAGGAATATAATGGAATAATACTATAGAATAGAATACTACTATAGGAATATAATGGGATAATACTATAGAATGGAATACTACTATGGGAATATAATGGAATAACACTATAGGAATATAATGGAATAATACTATAGTAATATAATGGAATAATACTATAGGAATATAATGGAATAACACTATAGGAATATAATGGAATAATACTATAGGAATATAATGGAATAATACTATGTGAATATAATGGAATAATACTATATACTGAAATAATACTATAGGAATAGAATGGAATAATACTATAGGAATATAATGGAATAATACTATAGGAATAGAATTAAATAATACCATAGGAATACAATGGAATAATACTATAGGAATATAATGGAATAATACTATAGAATAGAATACTACTGTAGGGATATAATGGAATAATACTGATGGAATACAATGGAATAATATTATAGGAATATAATGGAATAATACTATAGGAATACAATGGAATAATACTATGTGAATATAATGGAATAATACTATAGGAATATAATGGAATAATACTATGTGAATATAATGGAATAATACTATATACTGAAATAATACTATAGGAATATAATGGAATAATACTATAGGAATATAGTGGAATAATACTATAGGAATATAATGGAATAATACTATAGGAATATAATGGAATAACACTATAGGAATATAATGGAATAATACTATAGGAATATAATGGAATACTACTATAGGAATACAATGGAATAATACAATAGGAATATAATGGAATAATACTATAGGAATATAATGGAATAATACTATAGGAATATAATGGAATAATACTATAGGAATATAATGGAATAATACTATAGGAATATAATGGAATAATACTATAGAATGGAATAACACTATAGGAATGGAATAATACTATAGGAATATCATGGAATAATACTATAGGAATATATAATGGAATAATACTATAGGAATACAATGGAATAATACTATATGAATACAATGGAATAATACTATAGAATATAATGGAATAACACTATAGGAATAGAATGGAATAATACTATAGGAATAGAATGGAATAATACTATATGAATAGAATGGAATAATACTATAGGAATATATAATGGAATAATACTATAGGAATACAATGGAATAATACTATAGGAATACAATGGAATAATACTATAGAATATAATGGAATAATACTATAGAATATAATGGAATAATACTATATGAATAGAATGGAATAATACTATAGGAATATAATGGAATAACACTATAGGAATAGAATGGAATAATACTATAGGAATATAATGGAATAATTCTATAGGAATAGAATGGAATAATACTATAGGAATAGAATGGAATAATACTATAGGAATAGAATGGAATAATACTATATGAATAGAATGGAATAATACTATAGGAATATATAATGGAATTATACTATAGGAATACAATGGAATAATACTATAGAATATAATGGAATAACACTATAGGAATAGAATGGAATAATACTATAGGAATAGAATGGAATAATACTATATGAATAGAATGGAATAATACTATAGGAATATATAATGGAATAATACTATAGGAATACAATGGAATAATACTATAGGAATACAATGGAATAATACTATAGAATATAATGGAATAACACTATAGGAATAGAATGGAATAATAATATATGAATAGAATGGAATAATACTATAGGAATATAATGGAATAACACTATAGGAATATAATGGAATAATACTATAGGAATAGAATGGAATAATACTATAGGAATAGAATGGAATAATACTATATGAATAGAATGGAATAATACTATAGGAATATAATGGAATAACACTATAGGAATAGAATGGAATAATACTATAGGAATATAATGGAATAACACTATAGGAATAGAATGGAATAATACTATAGGAATATAATGGAATAACACTATAGGAATAGAATGGAATAATACTATAGGAATATAATGGAATAATACTATAGGAATAGAATGGAATAATACTATAGGAATAGAATGGAATAATACTATATGAATAGAATGGAATAATACTATAGGAATATAATGGAATAACACTATAGGAATAGAATGGAATAATACTATAGGAATATAATGGAATAATACTATAGGAATATAATGGAATAACACTATAGGAATAGAATGGATTCTCTTAATATAAAGCTTCTATTTCTGTGAGATAAACATCGAGGGACGTTTCAGAGCGGCAGTTAGGGACAGGATTCCTAGGCTGGGTAATATACATGTGGAGAGACACTTATGGAAGTGGGATGGAGGTAACCGTGACAGCTGTGTTATATATGTAGCTGTGTAACTGTGTTGTCGTAGAATGATTAGAGGTTACATGTTGTAGAATGATTAGAGGTTACTTGTTGTAGAATGATTAGAGGTTACTTGTTGTAGAATGATTAGAGGTTACTTTGTTGTTAGGAATGATTAGAGGTTACTTGTTAGGAATGATTAGAGGTTACTTGTTGTTAGGAATGATTAGAGGTTACATATTGTAGAATGATTAGAGGTTACTTGTTGTTAGGAATGATTAGAGGTTACATATTGTAGAATGATTAGAGGTTACTTTGTTGTTAGGAATGATTAGAGGTTACTTGTTAGGAATGATTAGAGGTTACTTGTTGTTAGGAATGATTAGAGGTTACATATTGTAGAATGATTAGAGGTTACTTGTTGTAGAATGATTAGAGATTACTTTGTTGTTAGGAATGATTAGAGGTTACTTGTTAGGAATGATTAGAGGTTACTTGTTGTTAGGAATGATTAGAGGTTACATATTGTAGAATGATTGGAGGTTACATGTTGTAGAATGATTAGAGGTTACTTGTTGTAGAATGATTAGAGGTTAAATGTTGTAGAATGATTAGAGGTTACATGTTGTAGAATGATTAGAGGTTACTTGTTGTAGAATGATTAGAGGTTACTTGTTGTAGAATGATTAGAGGTTAAATGTTGTAGAATGATTAGAGGTTACATGTTGTAGAATGATTAGAGGTTACTTGTTGTAGAATGATTAGAGGTTAAATGTTGTAGAATGATTAGAGGTTACATGTTGTAAGGAATGATTAGAGGTTACTTGGTGTAGAATGATTAGAGGTTACTTGTTGTTAGGAATGATTAGAGGTTACTTGTTATATAATGATTAGAGGTTACATATTGAATAATTATTAGAGGTTACTTGTTAGGAATGATTTGAGGTTACTTGTTGTTAGGAATGATTAGAGGTTACATGTTGTAGAATGATTAGAGGTTACATATTGTTAGGAATGATGGCATTGATTGACTTCTTGCTGAAACAACAATGTGCACTAGTGCCTTGTGACCCTGTGTGTCCACATATAATGGGATACTTACGTAGTAGGCAGGCATAGGTCATGGCCACGTCCCAAAATGGTAACCTATTTCCTTTATAGCGCACTACTTCTGCCCAGGGTAGTGCACTAAATTTGGACGTAGATAATGTGGTGCGTTAGGCAGCCATACCATTAGCGATAGGTTGGGTGTCATGGACAACTTAATGAGGGTACTAGAGCGACTTGTTAATGCCCTCAGTGGGCTGTGCTCACACATTTATTCTGTCATCCTCTCTTCCCTCTTATACTATAAAGGGAATCTACACAATCCCAGGGAGATTCTCTCTCTCTCTCTCTCTCTCTCTCTCTCTCTCTCTCTCTCTCTCTCTCTCTCTCTCTCTCTCTCTCTCTCTCTCTCTCTCTCTCTCTCTCTCTCTCTCTCTCTCTCTCTCTCTGCCTCTGCCTCTGCCTCTGCCTCTGCCTCTCTCTCTTTCTTTCTCTCTGTCTCTCTCTCTCCAACCCACTGTTGTAATAGACAGGATATCAACTCTGTATCCTCCTGGCACGTTTTACTTTCCATCCCTCCTCCTCACCTCCCCTCTGGTCCTGCAATTATTGAACCCTGTTAGGGTTGAGATGTTGTTATTTATGTTGTTGTTGTTTACAGTCAGGCTGGGGAATGTTTGTTCTTTTCCTTCTGATTCCACCCAGGGCAGTTCAACCACATCACAATATTTGCTTTCGACCACGTATTCAAAAAAAGAAAATCTAGCTCCCTCTCTTCCTGCTTGGTGATGCCTTATCATAATTGTTCAGTGGGCTATGTGATGTTGTTATGTTGCTGGACTGAAGACAGAAAGACACCATCAGGGACAGACAGTCCCAACTAGCAGCGTAGTGGACAGACAGTCCCAACTAGCAGTGTAGTGGACAGACAGTCCCAACTAGCAGCCTAGTGGACAGACAGTCCCAACTAGCAGCATAGTGGACAGGCAGTCCCAACTAGCAGCATAGTGGACAGACAGTCCCAACTAGCAGCATAGTGGACAGACAGTCCCAACTAGCAGTGTAGTGGACAGACAGTCCCAACTAGCAGCCTAGTGGACAGGCAGTCCCAACTAGCAGCATAGTGAACAGACAGTCCCAACTAGCAGTGTAGTGGACAGACAGTCCCAACTAGCAGGGTAGTGGACAGACAGTCCCAACTAGCAGTGTAGTGGACAGACAGTCCCAACTAGCAGCGTAGTGGACAGACAGTCCCAACTAGCAGTGTAGTGGACAGACAGTCCCAACTAGCAGTGTAGTGGACAGACAGTCCCAACTAGCAGCGTAGTGGACAGACAGTCCCAACTAGCAGCATAGTGGACAGACAGTCCCAACTAGCAGCATAGTGGACAGACAGTCCCAACTAGCAGCGTAGTGGACAGACAGTCCCAACTAGCAGCGTAGTGGACAGACAGTCCCAACTAGCAGCGTAGTGGACAGACAGTCCCAACTAGCAGCGTAGTGGACAGACAGTCCCAACTAGCAGAGTAGTGGACAGACAGTCCCAACTAGCAGCGTAGAGGACAGACAGTCCCAACTAGCAGCATAGTGGACAGACAGTCCCAACTAGCAGCGTAGTGGACAGACAGTCCCAACTAGCAGTGTAGTGGACAGACAGTCCCAACTAGCAGTGTAGTGGACAGACAGTCCCAACTAGCAGTGTAGTGGACAGACAGTCCCAACTAGCAGCGTAGTGGACAGACAGTCCCAACTAGCAGGGTAGTGGACAGACAGTCCCAACTAGCAGTGTAGTGGACAGACAGTCCCAACTAGCAGTGTAGTGGACAGACAGTCCCAACTAGCAGGGTAGTGGACAGACAGTCCCAACTAGCAGGGTAGTGGACAGACAGTCCCAACTAGCAGGGTAGTGGACAGACAGTCCCAACTAGCAGCGTAGTGGACAGACAGTCCCAACTAGCAGTGTAGTGGACAGACAGTCCCAACTAGCAGCGTAGTGGACAGACAGTCCCAACTAGCAGCGTAGTGGACAGACAGTCCCAACTAGCAGCGTAGTGGACAGACAGTCCCAACTAGCAGCGTAGTGGACAGACAGTCCCAACTAGCAGCGTAGTGGACAGACAGTCCCAACTAGCAGCGTAGTGGACAGACAGTCCCAACTAGCAGCGTAGTGGACAGACAGTCCCAACTAGCAGCGTAGTGGACAGACAGTCCCAACTAGCAGCGTAGTGAACAGACAGTCCCAACTAGCAGCGTAGTGGACAGGCAGTCCCAACTAGCAGCATAGTGAACAGACAGTCCCAACTAGCAGCGTAGTGGACAGGCAGTCCCAACTAGCAGCGTAGTGGACAGACAGTCCCAACTAGCAGCGTAGTGGACAGACAGTCCCAACTAGCAGTGTAGGGGACAGACAGTCCCAACTAGCAGCATAGTGAACAGGTAGTATGACAGTCCAGATTAGATGATGACAGCATAGTGGAGGGTCTGGGCAGTATGACAGTCCAGATTAGACGATGACAGCATAGTGGAGGGTCTGGGCAGTATGACAGTCCAGATTAGATGATGACAGCATGAAATCAAATGTTATTGGTCACGTTTACAAATTGTCAGATGTTATCTAAGGTGCAGTGAAATGCTTGTGTTTCTAACTACAACAGTGCAGTAAACCTAGCAATAATACTCATTAAAAAAATTAAGAAATATCAGAACGATGTCAGAGACTATAATATTAATATATAGATATACTGTATATATATTTTTTATTTAACCTTTATTTAACTTGGCAAGTCAGTTAACAAATTCTTATTTACAATGACGGCATACCCCGGCCAAACCTGGACGACTCTGGGCCAATTGTGCCCTGCCCTATGGGACTCCCAATCACTGCCGGATGTGATTCAGCCTGGATTCGAACCAGGGACTGTAGCACTGAGATGCAGTGCCTTAGACCGCTGCGCCACTCGGGAGCCCCATATATACAGTGTATGTAATGTTGTGTCAAGACAATATGAACAGTATATAAATAGAAAAGCAGCAGTTAGATAGGATGAGCCATGATTAGATTACAGAGCATGTGTCTTCGCTGACATTTTCAACATCTCCCTGAGCTCGGCCGCAGTGATGTACTGGACCGTACGCATTACGCTCTGTAGCGCCTCGCGGTCGGATGCCAAGCAATTGCCAAATACCAAGCGGTGATGCAGCCAAGATGCTCTCGATGATCTGAAGGCCAAATCTTTTCAGCCACCTGAGAGGGAAGACGTGTTGTCGTGGTCTCTTCACGACTGTGTTGGTGTGTTTGGACCATGATAGGTCCTTAGTGATGTGGACACAGAGGAGATTGAAGCTCTCGACCCACTCCACTACAGCCCCGTCGATGTGAATTGGGGTGTGCTCGGCCCTCCGTTTCCTGTAGTCCACGATCAGCTCCTTTGTTTTATTGACGTTGAGGGAAGAGGTTGTTGTCCTGGCACCACACTGCCAGGTCTTTGACCTCCTCCCTATAGGATGTGTCATCGTTGTTGGCAATAAGGCCTACCACTGTCTCATGTCGTCAGCAAACTTAATGATGGTGTTGGAGTCGTGCGCGGCCACGCAGTCGTGGGTGAACAGGGAGTACAGGAGCAGATTGAGCTTGATGTTGAGGATCAACATGGTAGATGTGTTGTTGCCTACCCTTACCACCTGGGGGAAGAGGGAGGTGGTAAGTCCCAGGGACAGCTTAGTGATGACTTTTGGATGTCAAATGCTGAGCTGTAGTCAATGAACATCATTCTCATATAGGCAGTGTGGAGTTAGAGATTGCGTCATCTGTGGATCTGTTGGGGCGGTATGCGAATTGGATTGGGCCGAGGGTTTTTGGGTAAGGTGGAGGTGAAATGAACCTTAACTAGTCTCTCCAAAGCACTTCATGATGACAGAAGTGAGTGCTACGGGTCGATAGTCATTTAGTTCAATTACCTTTTCTTTCTTTGGTACAGGAATAATGGTGAACGTCTTGAAGCAAGTAGGGACAGTAGTAGACGGGGATATGGAGAGATTTAATATGTCCGTAAACACTCCAGCCAGCTGGTCTGCTGCTCTGAGGCTGTGGCTTGGCATACTGTCTGGGCCGCTAGCCTTGCCAGGGTTAACACCTTTAAATGATGGAGAACGAGAACACACAGTACTCGTAAACGTCTGGGGCCCACATCGACGGCACAATGTTGTTTTCCCTCGAAGCGGGTGGAGAAGGTGTTTAGCTCGTCTGGGACCGTTGGTGTCTGCGACGTGTCTCTTTATAATCCGTCTGGAGTCCACATGTGTCTCGTGTCTGAGCCGTTCAATTGCGACTCCGTTTTGTCCCTGTATTGTCGTTTTGACTCTTTGATTGCCTTATGGACACAGCTGATCTGTTTGTATACATTCCATGTCACGTTGCCATGCGTTGGTTCGCGCTTTCAGTTTTCCTCAAATGCTGCCATCTTTCCAGGGTTTTTGGTTTGGATAAGATCTAATCATCACAGTAGGAACAACATCCTCTATCCACTTCCTGATGAACCCAGTCACAGTAGGAACAACATCCTCTATCCTCTTCCTGATGAACCCAGTCACAGTAGGAACAACATCCTCTATCCACTTCCTGATGAACCCAGTCACAGTAGGAACAACATCCTCTATCCACTTCCTGATGAACCCAGTCACAGTAGGAACAACATCCTCTATCCACTTCCTGATGAACCCAGTCACTGAGTCATTGTATACGTCAGTGTTATTCTCAGAGGTGACCCGGAACATTTCCCAGTCCACGTGATCAAAACAATCTTGAAACATGGATTCTGATTGGTCAGACTATCGTTAAACAGTCCTTACCAGAGTGGCTACATACTGTAAATTAGCCTTTAGGGTAAAAGTTCTGTTTTGGTCAGTAATCAGACGTTCCTTTTGTTCCTTTTGTTTGTAAGCACGACAGCTTGCTGATTTATTATGGATCCCCATTAGTTACTGCAGCAGCTACTCTTCCTGGGGTTTATTATGGATCCCCATTAGTTCCTGCCAAGGCAGCAGCTACCCTTCCTGGGGTTTATTATGGATCCCCATTAGTTACTGCAGCAGCTACTCTTCCTAGGGTTTATTATGGAACCTCATTAGTTCCTGCCAAGGCAGCAGCTACTCTTCCTGGGGTTTATTATGGATCCCCATTAGTTACTGTCAAGGCAGCAGCTACTCTTCCTGGGGTTTATTATGGATCCCCATTAGTTCCTGCCAAGGCAGCAGCTACCCTTCCTGGGGTTTATTATGGAACCTCATTAGTTCCTGTCAAGGCAGCATCTACTCTTCCTGGGGTTTATTATGGATCCCCATTAGTTCCTGCCAAGGCAGCAGCTACTCTTCCTGGGGTTTATTATGGATCCCATTAGTTCCTGCCAAGGCAGCAGCTACCCTTCCTGGGGTTTATTATGGAACCTCATTAGTTCCTGTCAAGGCAGCAGCTACTCTTCCTGGGGTTTATTATGGAACCTCATTAGTTCCTGCCAAGGCAGCAGCTACCCTTCCTGGGCTCCAGCTATAGCTGACGAATATGCTGATTCGGTGAGCGAGTTCATTAGGAAGTGCATTGACGATGTCGTACCCACAGCAACGATTAAAACATTCCCAAACCAGAAACCGTGGATTGACGGCAGCATTCGCGTGAAACTGAAAGCGCGAACCACTGCTTTTAACCAGGGCAAGGTGACCGGAAGCATGACCGAATACAAACAGTGTAGCTATTCTCTCCGCAAGGCAATCAAACAGGCTAAGTCCCAGTACAGAGACAAAATCGAGTCGCAATTCAACAGCTCAGACACAAGAGGTATGTGGCAGGGTCTACAGTCAATCACGGATTACAAAAAGAAAACCAGCCCCGTCGCGGACCAGGATGTCTTGCTCCCAGACAGGCTAAACAACTTTTTTGCCCGCTTTGAGGACAATACAGTGCCACTGACACGGCCCCCTACCAAAACCTGCGGGCTCTCCTTCACTGCAGCCGAGGTGAGTAAAACATTTAAACGTGTTAACCCTCGCAAGGCTGCAGGCCCAGACGGCATTCCCAGCCGCGTCCTCAGAGCATGCGCAGACCAGCTGGCTGGTGTGTTTACGGACATATTCAATCAATCCTTATCCCAGTCTGCTGTTCCCACATGCTTCAAGAGGGCCACCATTGTTCCTGTTCCCAAGAAAGCTAAGGTAACTGAGCTAAACGACTACCGCCCCGTAGCACTCACTTCCGTCATCATGAAGTGCTTTGAGAGACTAGTCAAGGACCATATCACCTCCACCCTACCGGACACCTTAGACCCACTCCAATTTGCTTACCGACCCAATAGGTCCACAGACGACGCAATCGCAACCACACTGCACACTGCCCTAACCCATCTGGACAAGAGGAATACCCATGTGAGAATGCTGTTCATCGATTACAGCTCAGCATTTAACACCATAGTACCCTCCAAACTCGTCATCAAGCTCGAGACCCTGGGTCTCGACCCCGCCCTGTGCAACTGGGTCCTGGACTTCCTGACGGGCCGCCCCCAGGTGGTGAGGGTAGGTAACAACATCTCCACCCCGCTGATCCTCAACACTGGGGCCCCACAAGGGTGCGTTCTGAGCCCTCTCCTGTACTCCCTGTTCACCCACGACTGCGTGGCCATGCACGCCTCCAACTCAATCATCAAGTTTGCGGATGACACTACAGTGGTAGGCTTGATTACCAACAACGACGAGACGGCCTACAGGGAGGAGGTGAGGGCCCTCGGAGTGTGGTGTCAGGAAAATAACCTCACACTCAACGTCAACAAAACAAAGGAGATGATTGTGGACTTCAGGAAACAGCAGAGGGAGCACCCCCCTATCCACATCGACGGGTCAGTAGTGGAGAAGGTGGAAAGTTTTAAGTTCCTCGGTGTACACATCACGGACAAACTGAATTGGTCCACCCACACAGACAGCGTCGTGAAGAAGGCGCAGCAGCGCCTCTTCAACCTCAGGAGGCTGAAGAAATTCGGCTTGTCACCAAAAGCACTCACAAACTTCTACAGATGCACAATCGAGAGCATCCTGTCGGGCTGTATCACCGCCTGGTACGGCAACTGCTCCGCCCACAACCGTAAGGCTCTCCAGAGGGTAGTGAGGTCTGCAGAACGCACCACCGGGGGCAAACTACCTGCCCTCCAGGACACCTACACCACCCGATGTCACAGGAAGGCCATAAAGATCATCAAGGACAACAACCACCCAAGCCACTGCCTGTTCACCCCGCTATCATCCAGAAGGCGAGGTCAGTACAGGTGCATCAAAGCAGGGACCGAGAGACTGAAAAACAGCTTCTATCTCAAGGCCATCAGACTGTTAAACAGCCACCACTAACATTTAGCGGCCGCTGCCAACATACTGACTCAACTCCAGCCACTTTAAAAATGGGAATTGATGGAAATTATGTAAAAATGTACCACTAGCCACTTTAAACAATGCCACTTAATATAATGTTTACATACCCTACATTACCCATCTCATATGTATATACTGTACTCTATATCATCTACTGCATCTTGCCATCTTTATGTAATACATGTACCACTAGCCACTTTAAACTATGCCACTTTATGTCTACATACCCTACAGTACTCATCTCATATGTATATACCGTACTCTATACCATCTACTGCATCTTGCCTATGCCGTTCTGTACCACCACTCATTCATATATCTTTATGTACATATTCTTTATCCCTTTACACTTGTGTGTGTATAAGGTAGAGGTTGTGGAATTGTTAGGTTAGATTACTTGTTGGTTATTACTGCATTGTCGGAACTAGAAGCACAAGCATTTCGCTACACTCGCATTAACATCTGCTAACCATGTGTATGTGACTAATAAAATTTGATTTGATTTAGCTATAGCTATAGCTACAGTACACACACACACACACACACACACACACACACACACACACACACACACACACACACACACACACACACACACACACACACACACACACACACACACACACACACACACACACACACACACACAGTGTGCTCAATTTCCACATTATTTATTACAAGATTTAGTTGAGGTTTAGGGTTTAGTGAATGATTTGTTCCAAATATAATGTTTTAAGTTTTAGAAATATATAGGACTAGTTTATTCCTTGCCACCCACTCTGAAACTAAGTTGCAGTCATTTCAGTCGCTGTAGTAGCTGACATGTATAGTGTTGAGTCATCCGCATACATAGACAGTCTGGCATTACTCAAAGTCAGTGGCATGTCGTTAGTAATAATTGAAAAAAGCAAGGGGCCTAAACAGCTACCCTGGGGAATTCCTGATTCTACCTGGATTATGTTGGAGAGGCTTCCATTAAAGAACACCCTCTGTGTTCTGTTAGACAGGTAACTCTTTATCCACATTATAGCAGGGGGTGTAAAGCCACAACACATACGTTTTTCCAGCAGCAGACTGTGATCGATAATGTCAAAATCCGCACTGAAGTCTAACAAAACAGCCCCCGACAATATTTTTATCATCAATTTCTCTCAGCCCAATCAGCAGTCATTTGTGTAAGTGCTGTGCTTGTGGAATGTCCTTCTATAACCGTGTTGAAAGTCTGTTGTCAAATTTGTTTACTGTGAAATAGCGTTGTATCTTGTCAAACATCATTTTCCCAGAAGTTTACTAAGGGTTGATAACAGGCTGATTGGTCGGCTATTTGAGCCAGTAAAGGGAGCTTTCCTATTCTTGGGTATCAGAATGACTTCAGCTTACCTCCAGGCCTGAGGGCACATGATCTCTAGTAGGCTTAAATGAAAATATGGCAAATAGGAGTGGCAATATCGTCCGCTATTAATTTATATAATATAAATATAATATTTATATAGTAATTTTCTATCCAAGTTGTCAGATCCCGGTGGCTTGTAATTGTTTTTTCACCTCTTTCACGCTAACTTTACGGAATTCAAAATTCCAATTCTTGTCTTCCATAATTTGGTCAGATATACTTGGATGCGAAGTGTCAGTATTTGTTGCTGGAATGTCATGCCTAAGTTTGCTAATCTTGCCAATGAAAAATCATTAAAGTAGTTGGCAATATCAGTTGGTTTTGTGATGAATGAGCCATCTGATTCAATGAATGATGGAGCTGAGTTTGCCTTTTTTCTCAACATTTAATTCAAGGTGCTCCAAAGCTTTTTATTATCATTCTTTATTTCATTTATCTTTGTTTCATAGTTTATTTTCTTGTTATTTTATTCAGTTTAGTCACATGATTCCTCCATTTGCAGTACGTTTGCCAATTGGTTGTGCAACCAGACTTATTTGCCATTCCTTTTGCCTCATTCCTTTCTACCATACAATTTTTCAATTCTTCATCGATTTTGCAGTTTTTACAGTCATTTTCTTAATGGGTGCATTAATTAATTAGTCTAGAGGCGAAGTAAACGCACCCCTATTTAGGTGAGGTGCTGGCTGGCGGAGTGAACACTTAAATTATAAAGGAGAGCTCTAGGTGCTCAAGATGCAAATATATTAAATTATTCTATTTATTATTATATTATATTATATTAAAAATATTCATCAGAACTTAGAATGTGCCAATGTTTGTGAACGATTCCCTTAATTTGTTCAGAGCGCTTTGAATAGCAGGTAGTTAGAACGCATGAATGCTTCTTTTTGCGAGACTGACCTTGAAAAAGATCATGTCTTGGTTTGTTTAGTATTTTCTCAATGGCAGAATTAATTGGACCATTTTTGTACCCCCTTCTCCTTGAATTATCTTTGCGTCTCAGCCATATTTCTATCGAAATCTGATCGGTTTTTTTACAAATTCTTTTGATTCTACAGAATTGGATGTAGGGAAAACTGTTTTTCAAGGGAGGCGGGTGACGACTGTCAGCCCTCAACAAACTGTTACGATCAGTAGGTTTCCTGTAAACATCAGTGTATAGAACATTATCTTCACACAAGGTCAGATGATCAAAGAAACTGATTTGACGTGTGTCAGACTGCATAGTAAATCTCAGATGTTCAGAACAGGATTTAAGAAAAGCATGGAACGCCTGGAGCTGTTCTGCATCACCCCTCCATAGAACAAAAATATCATCAACGTACCGTTTCCAAATAATGATGTTAGGCAAGATTTTGTTGTTGTTGAGAGGGTTGAAAATAGACTGTTTCTCCGTGTAACCCACATACACATTAGCATAGTTAGGAGCCTTGGGGGATCCCATAGCAGTACCCTTCGTCTGAATAAAGAAATCACTTAGAAACATGAGGTAGTTATGTGTGAGTACTATTTCAGCTAATGTTATAATGCATGATGCACTGGAAGGTAGTTCATTAGGGTCACGTTGCAGAAGAAAATGTTCCATAGCTTCAATACCGCCCTCGTGTGGAATAGTAGTGTAACGACTCAACATTAAAAGGAATGAACAAAGTGTTCTCAGGGAGAGGATCAAGAGATTCAATGATAGAGACCATACTGCTGGTGTCCTTTACAAAGGAGGGGAGCTGTTCTGAGACCATACTGCTGGTGTCCTTTAGGAGGGGAGCTGTTCTGAGACCATACTGCTGGTGTCCTTTAGGAGGGGAGCTGTTCTGAGTCCATACTGCTGGTGTCCTTTAGGAGGGGAGCTGTTCTGAGACCATACTGCTGGTGTCCTTTACAAAGGAGGGGAGCTGTTCTGAGACCATACTGCTGGTGTCCTTTAGGAGGGGAGCTGTTCTGAGTCCATACTGCTGGTGTCCTTTAGGAGGGGAGCTGTTCTGAGACCATACTGCTGGTGTCCTTTAGGAGGGGAGCTGTTCTGAGACCATACTGCTGGTGTCCTTTAGGAGGGGAGCTGTTCTGAGATCATACTGCTGGTGTCCTTTAGGTGGGGAGCTGTTCTGAGACCATACTGCTGGTGTCCTTTAGGAGGGGAGCTGTTCTGAGATCATACTGCTGGTGTCCTTTAGGAGGGGAGCTGTTCTGAGACCATACTGCTGGTGTCCTTTAGGAGGGGAGCTGTTCTGAGATCATACTGCTGGTGTCCTTTAGGAGGGGAGCTGTTCTGAGACCATACTGCTGGTGTCCTTTAGGAGGGGAGCTGTTCTGAGACCATACTGCTGGTGTCCTTTAGGAGGGGAGCTGTTCTGAGACCATACTGCTGGTGTCCTTTACAAAGGAGGGGAGCTGTTCTGAGATCATACTGCTGGTGTCCTTTAGGAGGGGAGCTGTTCTGAGATCATACTGCTGGTGTCCTTTACAAAGGAGGGGAGCTGTTCTGAGATCATACTGCTGGTGTCCTTTACAAAGGAGGGGAGCTGTTCTGAGATCATACTGCTGGTGTCCTTTACAAAGGAGGGGAGCTGTTCTGAGACCATACTGCTGGTGTCCTTTACAAAGGAGGGGAGCTGTTCTGAGACCATACTGCTGGTGTCCTTTACAAAGGAGGGGAGCTGTTCTGAGATCATACTGCTGGTGTCCTTTACAAAGGAGGGGAGCTGTTCTGAGACCATACTGCTGGTGTCCTTTAGGAGGGGAGCTGTTCTGAGACCATACTGCTGGTGTCCTTTACAAAGGAGGGGAGCTGTTCTGAGATCATACTGCTGGTGTCCTTTAGGAGGGGAGCTGTTCTGAGATCATACTGCTGGTGTCCTTTAGGAGGGGAGCTGTTCTGAGACCATACTGCTGGTGTCCTTTAGGAGGGGAGCTGTTCTGAGACCATACTGCTGGTGTCCTTTAGGAGGGGAGCTGTTCTGAGACCATACTGCTGGTGTCCTTTACAAAGGAGGGGAGCTGTTCTGAGATCATACTGCTGGTGTCCTTTACAAAGGAGGGGAGCTGTTCTGAGACCATACTGCTGGTGTCCTTTAGGAGGGGAGCTGTTCTGAGATCATACTGCTGGTGTCCTTTAGGAGGGGAGCTGTTCTGAGACCATACTGCTGGTGTCCTTTACAAAGGAGGGGAGCTGTTCTGAGATCATACTGCTGGTGTCCTTTAGGAGGGGAGCTGTTCTGAGTCCATACTGCTGGTGTCCTTTAGGAGGGGAGCTGTTCTGAGATCATACTGCTGGTGTCCTTTACAAAGGAGGGGAGCTGTTCTGAGATCATACTGCTGGTGTCCTTTACAAAGGAGGGGAGCTGTTCTGAGATCATACTGCTGGTGTCCTTTACAAAGGAGGGGAGCTGTTCTGAGATCATACTGCTGGTGTCCTTTACAAAGGAGGGGAGCTGTTCTGAGATCATACTGCTGGTGTCCTTTACAAAGGAGGGGAGCTGTTCTGAGATCATACTGCTGGTGTCCTTTACAAAGGAGGGGAGCTGTTCTGAGACCATACTGCTGGTGTCCTTTACAAAGGAGGGGAGCTGTTCTGAGACCATACTGCTGGTGTCCTTTAGGAGGGGAGCTGTTCTGAGACCATACTGCTGGTGTCCTTTAGGAGGGGAGCTGTTCTGAGATCATACTGCTGGTGTCCTTTAGGAGGGGAGCTGTTCTGAGACCATACTGCTGGTGTCCTTTAGGAGGGGAGCTGTTCTGAGATCATACTGCTGGTGTCCTTTACAAAGGAGGGGAGCTGTTCTGAGACCATACTGCTGGTGTCCTTTAGGAGGGGAGCTGTTCTGAGATCATACTGCTGGTGTCCTTTACAAAGGAGGGGAGCTGTTCTGAGACCATACTGCTGGTGTCCTTTAGGAGGGGAGCTGTTCTGAGTCCATACTGCTGGTGTCCTTTAGGAGGGGAGCTGTTCTGAGATCATACTGCTGGTGTCCTTTAGGAGGGGAGCTGTTCTGAGACCATACTGCTGGTGTCCTTTAGGAGGGGAGCTGTTCTGAGACCATACTGCTGGTGTCCTTTACAAAGGAGGGGAGCTGTTCTGAGACCATACTGCTGGTGTCCTTTAGGAGGGGAGCTGTTCTGAGATCATACTGCTGGTGTCCTTTACAAAGGAGGGGAGCTGTTCTGAGACCATACTGCTGGTGTCCTTTAGGAGGGGAGCTGTTCTGAGACCATACTGCTGGTGTCCTTTAGGAGGGGAGCTGTTCTGAGACCATACTGCTGGTGTCCTTTAGGAGGGGAGCTGTTCTGAGACCATACTGCTGGTGTCCTTTACAAAGGAGGGGAGCTGTTCTGAGACCATACTGCTGGTGTCCTTTAGGAGGGGAGCTGTTCTGAGACCATACTGCTGGTGTCCTTTAGGAGGGGAGCTGTTCTGAGATCATACTGCTGGTGTCCTTTAGGAGGGGAGCTGTTCTGAGACCATACTGCTGGTGTCCTTTAGGAGGGGAGCTGTTCTGAGACCATACTGCTGGTGTCCTTTAGGAGGGGAGCTGTTATGAGATCATACTGCTGGTGTCCTTTAGGAGGGGAGCTGTTCTGAGATCATACTGCTGGTGTCCTTTAGGAGGGGAGCTGTTCTGAGACCATACTGCTGGTGTCCTTTAGGAGGGGAGCTGTTCTGAGACCATACTGCTGGTGTCCTTTACAAAGGAGGGGAGCTGTTCTGAGATCATACTGCTGGTGTCCTTTACAAAGGAGGGGAGCTGTTCTGAGATCATACTGCTGGTGTCCTTTACAAAGGAGGGGAGCTGTTCTGAGACCATACTGCTGGTGTCCTTTACAAAGGAGGGGAGCTGTTCTGAGATCATACTGCTGGTGTCCTTTACAAAGGAGGGGAGCTGTTCTGAGACCATACTGCTGGTGTCCTTTACAAAGGAGGGGAGCTGTTCTGAGACCATACTGCTGGTGTCCTTTAGGAGGGGAGCTGTTCTGAGATCATACTGCTGGTGTCCTTTAGGAGGGGAGCTGTTCTGAGACCATACTGCTGGTGTCCTTTAGGAGGGGAGCTGTTCTGAGATCATACTGCTGGTGTCCTTTAGGAGGGGAGCTGTTCTGAGACCATACTGCTGGTGTCCTTTAGGAGGGGAGCTGTTCTGAGACCATACTACTGGTGTCCTTTAGGAGGGGAGCTGTTCTGAGACCATACTGCTGGTGTCCTTTACAAAGGAGGGGAGCTGTTCTGAGACCATACTGCTGGTGTCCTTTAGGAGGGGAGCTGTTCTGAGTCCATACTGCTGGTGTCCTTTAGGAGGGGAGCTGTTCTGAGATCATACTGCTGGTGTCCTTTAGGAGGGGAGCTGTTCTGAGACCATACTGCTGGTGTCCTTTAGGAGGGGAGCTGTTCTGAGACCATACTGCTGGTGTCCTTTACAAAGGAGGGGAGCTGTTCTGAGACCATACTGCTGGTGTCCTTTAGGAGGGGAGCT
Source organism: Salvelinus alpinus (assembly GCF_045679555.1). NCBI lineage: Eukaryota > Metazoa > Chordata > Actinopteri > Salmoniformes > Salmonidae > Salvelinus > Salvelinus alpinus. The sequence goes on from NC_092094.1 coordinate 2,972,819, forward strand.
GTTCTGAGATCATACTGCTGGTGTCCTTTACAAAGGAGGGGAGCTGTTCTGAGACCATACTGCTGGTGTCCTTTAGGAGGGGAGCTGTTCTGAGACCATACTGCTGGTGTCCTTTAGGAGGGGAGCTGTTCTGAGACCATACTGCTGGTGTCCTTTAGGAGGGGAGCTGTTCTGAGACCATACTGCTGGTGTCCTTTACAAAGGAGGGGAGCTGTTCTGAGACCATACTGCTGGTGTCCTTTAGGAGGGGAGCTGTTCTGAGACCATACTGCTGGTGTCCTTTAGGAGGGGAGCTGTTCTGAGATCATACTGCTGGTGACCTTTAGGAGGGGAGCTGTTCTGAGACCATACTGCTGGTGTCCTTTAGGAGGGGAGCTGTTCTGAGACCATACTGCTGGTGTCCTTTACAAAGGAGGGGAGCTGTTCTGAGATCATACTGCTGGTGTCCTTTAGGAGGGGAGCTGTTCTGAGATCATACTGCTGGTGTCCTTTAGGAGGGGAGCTGTTCTGAGACCATACTGCTGGTGTCCTTTAGGAGGGGAGCTGTTCTGAGACCATACTGCTGGTGTCCTTTACAAAGGAGGGGAGCTGTTCTGAGATCATACTGCTGGTGTCCTTTAGGAGGGGAGCTGTTCTGAGATCATACTGCTGGTGTCCTTTAGGAGGGGAGCTGTTCTGAGACCATACTGCTGGTGTCCTTTAGGAGGGGAGCTGTTCTGAGATCATACTGCTGGTGTCCTTTACAAAGGAGGGGAGCTGTTCTGAGACCATACTGCTGGTGTCCTTTAGGAGGGGAGCTGTTCTGAGACCATACTGCTGGTGTCCTTTAGGAGGGGAGCTGTTCTGAGATCATACTGCTGGTGTCCTTTAGGAGGGGAGCTGTTCTGAGACCATACTGCTGGTGTCCTTTAGGAGGGGAGCTGTTCTGAGACCATACTGCTGGTGTCCTTTAGGAGGGGAGCTGTTCTGAGACCATACTGCTGGTGTCCTTTAGGAGGGGAGCTGTTCTGAGACCATACTGCTGGTGTCCTTTAGGAGGGGAGCTGTTCTGAGATCATACTGCTGGTGTCCTTTAGGAGGGGAGCTGTTCTGAGATCATACTGCTGGTGTCCTTTACAAAGGAGGGGAGCTGTTCTGAGATCATACTGCTGGTGTCCTTTAGGAGGGGAGCTGTTCTGAGACCATACTGCTGGTGTCCTTTAGGAGGGGAGCTGTTCTGAGACCATACTGCTGGTGTCCTTTACAAAGGAGGGGAGCTGGCTGTTCTGAGACCATACTGCTGGTGTCCTTTAGGAGGGGAGCTGTTCTGAGACCATACTGCTGGTGTCCTTTAGGAGGGGAGCTGTTCTGAGACCATACTGCTGGAGTCCTTTAGGAGGGGAGCTGTTCTGAGACCATACTGCTGGTGTCCTTTAGGAGGGGAGCTGTTCTGAGACCATACTGCTGGTGTCCTTTAGGAGGGGAGCTGTTCTGAGATCATACTGCTGGTGTCCTTTAGGAGGGGAGCTGTTCTGAGACCATACTGCTGGTGTCCTTTAGGAGGGGAGCTGTTCTGAGACCATACTGCTGGTGTCCTTTACAAAGGAGGGGAGCTGTTCTGAGATCATACTGCTGGTGTCCTTTAGGAGGGGAGCTGTTCTGAGACCATACTGCTGGTGTCCTTTAGGAGGGGAGCTGTTCTGAGATCATACTGCTGGTGTCCTTTAGGAGGGGAGCTGTTCTGAGACCATACTGCTGGTGTCCTTTAGGAGGGGAGCTGTTCTGAGACCATACTGCTGGTGTCCTTTAGGAGGGGAGCTGTTCTGAGACCATACTGCTGGTGTCCTTTAGGAGGGGAGCTGTTCTGAGATCATACTGCTGGTGTCCTTTACAAAGGAGGGGAGCTGTTCTGAGATCATACTGCTGGTGTCCTTTACAAAGGAGGGGAGCTGTTCTGAGATCATACTGCTGGTGTCCTTTACAAAGGAGGGGAGCTGTTCTGAGACCATACTGCTGGTGTCCTTTAGGAGGGGAGCTGTTCTGAGATCATACTGCTGGTGTCCTTTAGGAGGGGAGCTGTTCTGAGACCATACTGCTGGTGTCCTTTACAAAGGAGGGGAGCTGTTCTGAGACCATACTGCTGGTGTCCTTTACAAAGGAGGGGAGCTGTTCTGAGATCATACTGCTGGTGTCCTTTACAAAGGAGGGGAGCTGTTCTGAGACCATACTGCTGGTGTCCTTTACAAAGGAGGGGAGCTGTTCTGAGACCATACTGCTGGTGTCCTTTAGGAGGGGAGCTGTTCTGAGACCATACTGCTGGTGTCCTTTAGGAGGGGAGCTGTTCTGAGACCATACTGCTGGTGTCCTTTAGGAGGGGAGCTGTTCTGAGACCATACTGCTGGTGTCCTTTAGGAGGGGAGCTGTTCTGAGACCATACTGCTGGTGTCCTTTAGGAGGGGAGCTGTTCTGAGATCATACTGCTGGTGTCCTTTACAAAGGAGGGGAGCTGTTCTGAGACCATACTGCTGGTGTCCTTTAGGAGGGGAGCTGTTCTGAGTCCATACTGCTGGTGTCCTTTAGGAGGGGAGCTGTTCTGAGACCATACTGCTGGTGTCCTTTAGGAGGGGAGCTGTTCTGAGACCATACTGCTGGTGTCCTTTAGGAGGGGAGCTGTTCTGAGACCATACTGCTGGTGTCCTTTACAAAGGAGGGGAGCTGTTCTGAGACCATACTGCTGGTGTCCTTTACAAAGGAGGGGAGCTGGCTGTTCTGAGACCATACTGCTGGTGTCCTTTAGGAGGGGAGCTGTTCTGAGACCATACTGCTGGTGTCCTTTAGGAGGGGAGCTGTTCTGAGATCATACTGCTGGTGTCCTTTAGGAGGGGAGCTGTTCTGAGACCATACTGCTGGTGTCCTTTACAAAGGAGGGGAGCTGTTCTGAGATCATACTGCTGGTGACCTTTAGGAGGGGAGCTGTTCTGAGATCATACTGCTGGTGTCCTTTAGGAGGGGAGCTGTTCTGAGATCATACTGCTGGTGTCCTTTAGGAGGGGAGCTGTTCTGAGATCATACTGCTGGTGTCCTTTAGGAGGGGAGCTGTTCTGAGATCATACTGCTGGTGTCCTTTACAAAGGAGGGGAGCTGTTCTGAGATCATACTGCTGGTGACCTTTAGGAGGGGAGCTGTTCTGAGATCATACTGCTGGTGTCCTTTAGGAGGGGAGCTGTTCTGAGATCATACTGCTGGTGTCCTTTAGGAGGGGAGCTGTTCTGAGACCATACTGCTGGTGTCCTTTAGGAGGGGAGCTGTTCTGAGATCATACTGCTGGTGTCCTTTAGGAGGGGAGCTGTTCTGAGACCATACTGCTGGTGTCCTTTACAAAGGAGGGGAGCTGTTCTGAGATCATACTGCTGGTGTCCTTTAGGAGGGGAGCTGTTCTGAGACCATACTGCTGGTGTCCTTTACAAAGGAGGGGAGCTGTTCTGAGACCATGCTGCTGGTGTCCTTTAGGAGGAGAGCTGTTCTGAGACCATACTGCTGGTGTCCTTTAGGAGGGGAGCTGTTCTTAGACCATACTGCTGGTGTCCTTTAGGAGGGGAGCTGTTCTGAGACCATACTGCTGGTGTCCTTTAGGAGGGGAGCTGTTCTGAGATCATACTGCTGGTGTCCTTTACAAAGGAGGGGAGCTGTTCTGAGACCATACTGCTGGTGTCCTTTAGGAGGGGAGCTGTTCTGAGACCATACTGCTGGTGTCCTTTAGGAGGGGAGCTGTTCTGAGACCATACTGCTGGTGTCCTTTAGGAGGGGAGCTGTTCTGAGACCATACTGCTGGTGTCCTTTAGGAGGGGAGCTGTTCTGAGACCATACTGCTGGTGTCCTTTAGGAGGGGAGCTGTTCTGAGACCATACTGCTGGTGTCCTTTAGGAGGGGAGCTGTTCTGAGACCATACTGCTGGTGTCCTTTACAAAGGAGGGGAGCTGGCTGTTCTGAGACCATACTGCTGGTGTCCTTTAGGAGGGGAGCTGTTCTGAGATCATACTGCTGGTGTCCTTTAGGAGGGGAGCTGTTCTGAGACCATACTGCTGGTGTCCTTTAGGAGGGGAGCTGTTCTGAGACCATACTGCTGGTGTCCTTTAGGAGGGGAGCTGTTCTGAGACCATACTGCTGGAGTCCTTTAGGAGGGGAGCTGTTCTGAGAGCATACTGCCGGTGTCCTTTAGGAGGGGAGCTGTTCTGAGATCATACTGCTGGTGTCCTTTAGGAGGGGAGCTGTTCTGAGAGCATACTGCCGGTGTCCTTTAGGAGGGGAGCTGTTCTGAGATCATACTGCCGGTGTCCTTTAGGAGGGGAGCTGTTCTGAGATCATACTGCTGGTGTCCTTTAGGAGGGGAGCTGTTCTGAGACCATACTGCTGGTGTCCTTTAGGAGGGGAGCTGTTCTGAGATCATACTGCTGGTGTCCTTTAGGAGGGGAGCTGTTCTGAGATCATACTGCTGGTGTCCTTTAGGAGGGGAGCTGTTCTGAGATCATACTGCTGGAGTCCTTTAGGAGGGGAGCTGTTCTGAGACCATACTGCTGGTGTCCTTTAGGAGGGGAGCTGTTCTGAGATCATACTGCTGGTGTCCTTTAGGAGGGGAGCTGTTCTGAGACCATACTGCTGGTGTCCTTTAGGAGGGGAGCTGTTCTGAGACCATACTGCTGGTGTCCTTTACAAAGGAGGGGAGCTGTTCTGAGACCATACTGCTGGTGTCCTTTAGGAGGGGAGCTGTTCTGAGACCATACTGCTGGTGTCCTTTAGGAGGGGAGCTGTTCTGAGATCATACTGCTGGTGTCCTTTAGGAGGGGAGCTGTTCTGAGACCATACTGCTGGTGTCCTTTAGGAGGGGAGCTGTTCTGAGATCATACTGCTGGTGTCCTTTAGGAGGGGAGCTGTTCTGAGACCATACTGCTGGTGTCCTTTAGGAGGGGAGCTGTTCTGAGACCATACTGCTGGTGTCCTTTAGGAGGGGAGCTGTTCTGAGACCATACTGCTGGTGTCCTTTAGGAGGGGAGCTGTTCTGAGACCATACTGCTGGTGTCCTTTAGGAGGGGAGCTGTTCTGAGACCATACTGCTGGTGTCCTTTAGGAGGGGAGCTGTTCTGAGACCATACTGCTGGTGTCCTTTAGGAGGGGAGCTGTTCTGAGATCATACTGCTGGTGTCCTTTAGGAGGGGAGCTGTTCTGAGACCATACTGCTGGTGTCCTTTAGGAGGGGAGCTGTTCTGAGACCATACTGCTGGTGTCCTTTAGGAGGGGAGCTGTTCTGAGACCATACTGCTGGTGTCCTTTAGGAGGGGAGCTGTTCTGAGACCATACTGCTGGTGTCCTTTAGGAGGGGAGCTGTTCTGAGACCATACTGCTGGTGTCCTTTAGGAGGGGAGCTGTTCTGAGACCATACTGCTGGTGTCCTTTAGGAGGGGAGCTGTTCTGAGACCATACTGCTGGTGTCCTTTAGGAGGGGAGCTGTTCTGAGACCATACTGCTGGTGTCCTTTAGGAGGGGAGCTATTCTGAGACCATACTGCTGGTGTCCTTTAGGAGGGGAGCTGTTCTGAGACCATACTGCTGGTGTCCTGTAGGAGGGGAGCTGTTCTGAGATCATACTGCTGGTGTCCTTTACAAAGGAGGGGAGCTGTTCTGAGATCATACTGCTGGTGTCCTTTAGGAGGGGAGCTGTTCTGAGATCATACTGCTGGTGTCCTGTAGGAGGGGAGCTGTTCTGAGATCATACTGCTGGTGTCCTTTACAAAGGAGGGGAGCTGTTCTGAGACCATACTGCTGGTGTCCTTTAGGAGGGGAGCTGTTCTGAGATCATACTGCTGGTGTCCTTTACAAAGGAGGGGAGCTGTTCTGAGACCATACTGCTGGTGTCCTTTAGGAGGGGAGCTGTTCTGAGACCATACTGCTGGTGTCCTTTACAAAGGAGGGGAGCTGTTCTGAGATCATACTGCTGGTGTCCTTTACAAAGGAGGGGAGCTGTTCTGAGATCATACTGCTGGTGTCCTTTAGGAGGGGAGCTGTTCTGAGACCATACTGCTGGTGTCCTTTAGGAGGGGAGCTGTTCTGAGACCATACTGCTGGTGTCCTTTAGGAGGGGAGCTGTTCTGAGACCATACTGCTGGTGTCCTTTAGGAGGGGAGCTGTTCTGAGACCATACTGCTGGTGTCCTTTAGGAGGGGAGCTGTTCTGAGACCATACTGCTGGTGTCCTTTAGGAGGGGAGCTGTTCTGAGATCATACTGCTGGTGTCCTTTAGGAGGGGAGCTGTTCTGAGACCATACTGCTGGTGTCCTTTAGGAGGGGAGCTGTTCTGAGACCATACTGCTGGTGTCCTTTAGGAGGGGAGCTGTTCTGAGACCATACTGCTGGTGTCCTTTAGGAGGGGAGCTGTTCTGAGACCATACTGCTGGTGTCCTTTAGGAGGGGAGCTGTTCTGAGATCATACTGCTGGTGTCCTTTAGGAGGGGAGCTGTTCTGAGACCATACTGCTGGTGTCCTTTAGGAGGGGAGCTGTTCTGAGATCATACTGCTGGTGTCCTTTACAAAGGAGGGGAGCTGTTCTGAGACCATACTGCTGGTGTCCTTTAGGAGGGGAGCTGTTCTGAGACCATACTGCTGGTGTCCTTTAGGAGGGGAGCTGTTCTGAGACCATACTGCTGGTGTCCTTTAGGAGGGGAGCTGTTCTGAGATCATACTGCTGGTGTCCTTTAGGAGGAGAGCTGTTCTGAGACCATACTGCTGGTGTCCTTTAGGAGGGGAGCTGTTCTGAGATCATACTGCTGGTGTCCTTTAGGAGGGGAGCTGTTCTGAGACCATACTGCTGGTGTCCTTTAGGAGGGGAGCTGTTCTGAGATCATACTGCTGGTGTCCTTTAGGAGGGGAGCTGTTCTGAGATCATACTGCTGGTGTCCTTTAGGAGGGGAGCTGTTCTGAGACCATACTGCTGGTGTCCTTTAGGAGGGGAGCTGTTCTGAGACCATACTGCTGGTGTCCTTTACAAAGGAGGGGAGCTGTTCTGAGATCATACTGCTGGTGACCTTTAGGAGGGGAGCTGTTCTGAGATCATACTGCTGGTGTCCTTTAGGAGGGGAGCTGTTCTGAGATCATACTGCTGGTGTCCTTTAGGAGGGGAGCTGTTCTGAGACCATACTGCTGGTGTCCTTTAGGAGGGGAGCTGTTCTGAGATCATACTGCTGGTGTCCTTTACAAAGGAGGGGAGCTGTTCTGAGATCATACTGCTGGTGACCTTTAGGAGGGGAGCTGTTCTGAGATCATACTGCTGGTGTCCTTTAGGAGGGGAGCTGTTCTGAGATCATACTGCTGGTGACCTTTAGGAGGGGAGCTGTTCTGAGATCATACTGCTGGTGACCTTTAGGAGGGGAGCTGTTCTGAGATCATACTGCTGGTGTCCTTTAGGAGGGGAGCTGTTCTGAGATCATACTGCTGGTGTCCTTTAGGAGGGGAGCTGTTCTGAGACCATACTGCTGGTGTCCTTTAGGAGGGGAGCTGTTCTGAGATCATACTGCTGGTGTCCTTTAGGAGGGGAGCTGTTCTGAGACCATACTGCTGGTGTCCTTTACAAAGGAGGGGAGCTGTTCTGAGATCATACTGCTGGTGTCCTTTAGGAGGGGAGCTGTTCTGAGACCATACTGCTGGTGTCCTTTACAAAGGAGGGGAGCTGTTCTGAGACCATGCTGCTGGTGTCCTTTAGGAGGAGAGCTGTTCTGAGACCATACTGCTGGTGTCCTTTAGGAGGGGAGCTGTTCTTAGACCATACTGCTGGTGTCCTTTAGGAGGGGAGCTGTTCTGAGACCATACTGCTGGTGTCCTTTAGGAGGGGAGCTGTTCTGAGATCATACTGCTGGTGTCCTTTACAAAGGAGGGGAGCTGTTCTGAGACCATACTGCTGGTGTCCTTTAGGAGGGGAGCTGTTCTGAGACCATACTGCTGGTGTCCTTTAGGAGGGGAGCTGTTCTGAGACCATACTGCTGGTGTCCTTTAGGAGGGGAGCTGTTCTGAGACCATACTGCTGGTGTCCTTTACAAAGGAGGGGAGCTGGCTGTTCTGAGACCATACTGCTGGTGTCCTTTAGGAGGGGAGCTGTTCTGAGACCATACTGCTGGTGTCCTTTAGGAGGGGAGCTGTTCTGAGACCATACTGCTGGTGTCCTTTAGGAGGGGAGCTGTTCTGAGATCATACTGCTGGTGTCCTTTAGGAGGGGAGCTGTTCTGAGACCATACTGCTGGTGTCCTTTAGGAGGGGAGCTGTTCTGAGACCATACTGCTGGTTTCCTTTAGGAGGGGAGCTGTTCTGAGACCATACTGCTGGTGTCCTTTAGGAGGGGAGCTGTTCTGAGACCATACTGCTGGTGTCCTTTAGGAGGGGAGCTGTTCTGAGACCATACTGCTGGTGTCCTTTAGGAGGGGAGCTGTTCTGAGATCATACTGCTGGTGTCCTTTAGGAGGGGAGCTGTTCTGAGATCATACTGCTGGTGTCCTTTAGGAGGGGAGCTGTTCTGAGATCATACTGCTGGTGTCCTTTAGGAGGGGAGCTGTTCTGAGACCATACTGCTGGTGTCCTTTAGGAGGGGAGCTGTTCTGAGACCATACTGCTGGTGTCCTTTAGGAGGGGAGCTGTTCTGAGACCATACTGCTGGTGTCCTTTAGGAGGGGAGCTGTTCTGAGACCATACTGCTGGTGTCCTTTAGGAGGGGAGCTGTTCTGAGACCATACTGCTGGTGTCCTTTAGGAGGGGAGCTGTTCTGAGACCATACTGCTGGTGTCCTTTAGGAGGGGAGCTGTTCTGAGATCATACTGCTGGTGTCCTTTAGGAGGGGAGCTGTTCTGAGACCATACTGCTGGTGTCCTTTAGGAGGGGAGCTGTTCTGAGACCATACTGCTGGTGTCCTTTAGGAGGGGAGCTGTTCTGAGATCATACTGCTGGTGTCCTTTAGGAGGGGAGCTGTTCTGAGACCATACTGCTGGTGTCCTTTAGGAGGGGAGCTGTTCTGAGACCATACTGCTGGTGTCCTTTAGGAGGGGAGCTGTTCTGAGACCATACTGCTGGTGTCCTTTAGGAGGGGAGCTGTTCTGAGACCATACTGCTGGTGTCCTTTAGGAGGGGAGCTGTTCTGAGACCATACTGCTGGTGTCCTGTAGGAGGGGAGCTGTTCTGAGATCATACTGCTGGTGTCCTTTACAAAGGAGGGGAGCTGTTCTGAGACCATACTGCTGGTGTCCTTTACAAAGGAGGGGAGCTGTTCTGAGACCATACTGCTGGTGTCCTTTAGGAGGGGAGCTGTTCTGAGATCATACTGCTGGTGTCCTGTAGGAGGGGAGCTGTTCTGAGATCATACTGCTGGTGTCCTTTAGGAGGGGAGCTGTTCTGAGACCATACTGCTGGTGTCCTTTACAAAGGAGGGGAGCTGTTCTGAGACCATACTGCTGGTGTCCTTTAGGAGGGGAGCTGTTCTGAGACCATACTGCTGGTGTCCTTTACAAAGGAGGGGAGCTGTTCTGAGACCATACTGCTGGTGTCCTTTAGGAGGGGAGCTGTTCTGAGACCATACTGCTGGTGTCCTTTAGGAGGGGAGCTGTTCTGAGACCATACTGCTGGTGTCCTTTACAAAGGAGGGGAGCTGTTCTGAGATCATACTGCTGGTGTCCTTTAGGAGGGGAGCTGTTCTGAGACCATACTGCTGGTGTCCTTTAGGAGGGGAGCTGTTCTGAGACCATACTGCTGGTGTCCTTTAGGAGGGGAGCTGTTCTGAAACCATACTGCTGGTGTCCTTTAGGAGGGGAGCTGTTCTGAGACCATACTGCTGGTGTCCTTTAGGAGGGGAGCTGTTCTGAGACCATACTGCTGGTGTCCTTTACAAAGGAGGGGAGCTGTTCTGAGACCATACTGCTGGTGTCCTTTAGGAGGGGAGCTGTTCTGAGACCATACTGCTGGTGTCCTTTAGGAGGGGAGCTGTTCTGAGATCATACTGCTGGTGTCCTTTAGGAGGGGAGCTGTTCTGAGATCATACTGCTGGTGTCCTTTACAAAGGAGGGGAGCTGTTCTGAGACCATACTGCTGGTGTCCTTTAGGAGGGGAGCTGTTCTGAGACCATACTGCTGGTGTCCTTTAGGAGGGGAGCTGTTCTGAGATCATACTGCTGGTGTCCTTTAGGAGGGGAGCTGTTCTGAGACCATACTGCTGGTGTCCTTTAGGAGGGGAGCTGTTCTGAGACCATACTGCTGGTGTCCTTTAGGAGGGGAGCTGTTCTGAGACCATACTGCTGGTGTCCTTTACAAAGGAGGGGAGCTGTTCTGAGATCATACTGCTGGTGTCCTTTAGGAGGGGAGCTGTTCTGAGACCATACTGCTGGTGTCCTTTAGGAGGGGAGCTGTTCTGAGACCATACTGCTGGTGTCCTTTACAAAGGAGGGGAGCTGTTCTGAGACCATACTGCTGGTGTCCTTTAGGAGGGGAGCTGTTCTGAGACCATACTGCTGGTGTCCTTTAGGAGGGGAGCTGTTCTGAGATCATACTGCTGGTGTCCTTTAGGAGGGGAGCTGTTCTGAGACCATACTGCTGGTGTCCTTTAGGAGGGGAGCTGTTCTGAGACCATACTGCTGGTGTCCTTTAGGAGGGGAGCTGTTCTGAGACCATACTGCTGGTGTCCTTTAGGAGGGGAGCTGTTCTGAGACCATACTGCTGGTGTCCTTTAGGAGGGGAGCTGTTCTGAGACCATACTGCTGGTGTCCTTTAGGAGGGGAGCTGTTCTGAGACCATACTGCTGGTGTCCTTTAGGAGGGGAGCTGTTCTGAGACCATACTGCTGGTGTCCTTTACAAAGGAGGGGAGCTGTTCTGAGATCATACTGCTGGTGTCCTTTAGGAGGGGAGCTGTTCTGAGACCATACTGCTGGTGTCCTTTAGGAGGGGAGCTGTTCTGAGACCATACTGCTGGTGTCCTTTAGGAGGGGAGCTGTTCTGAGACCATACTGCTGGTGTCCTTTAGGAGGGGAGCTGTTCTGAGACCATACTGCTGGTGTCCTTTAGGAGGGGAGCTGTTCTGAGACCATACTGCTGGTGTCCTTTAGGAGGGGAGCTGTTCTGAGATCATACTGCTGGTGTCCTTTAGGAGGGGAGCTGTTCTGAGATCATACTGCTGGTGTCCTTTAGGAGGGGAGCTGTTCTGAGTCCATACTGCTGGTGTCCTTTAGGAGGGGAGCTGTTCTGAGATCATACTGCTGGTGTCCTTTAGGAGGGGAGCTGTTCTGAGACCATACTGCTGGTGTCCTTTAGGAGGGGAGCTGTTCTGAGACCATACTGCTGGTGTCCTTTAGGAGGGGAGCTGTTCTGAGACCATACTGCTGGTGTCCTTTAGGAGGGGAGCTGTTCTGAGACCATACTGCTGGTGTCCTTTAGGAGGGGAGCTGTTCTGAGATCATACTGCTGGTGTCCTTTACAAAGGAGGGGAGCTGTTCTGAGACCATACTGCTGGTGTCCTTTAGGAGGGGAGCTGTTCTGAGACCATACTGCTGGTGTCCTTTAGGAGGGGAGCTGTTCTGAGATCATACTGCTGGTGTCCTTTAGGAGGGGAGCTGTTCTGAGACCATACTGCTGGTGTCCTTTAGGAGGGGAGCTGTTCTGAGACCATACTGCTGGTGTCCTTTAGGAGGGGAGCTGTTCTGAGATCATACTGCTGGTGTCCTTTAGGAGGGGAGCTGTTCTGAGACCATACTGCTGGTGTCCTTTAGGAGGGGAGCTGTTCTGAGACCATACTGCTGGTGTCCTTTAGGAGGGGAGCTGTTCTGAGATCATACTGCTGGTGTCCTTTAGGAGGGGAGCTGTTCTGAGATCATACTGCTGGTGTCCTTTAGGAGGGGAGCTGTTCTGAGTCCATACTGCTGGTGTCCTTTAGGAGGGGAGCTGTTCTGAGATCATACTGCTGGTGTCCTTTAGGAGGGGAGCTGTTCTGAGACCATACTGCTGGTGTCCTTTAGGAGGGGAGCTGTTCTGAGACCATACTGCTGGTGTCCTTTAGGAGGGGAGCTGTTCTGAGACCATACTGCTGGTGTCCTTTAGGAGGGGAGCTGTTCTGAGACCATACTGCTGGTGTCCTTTAGGAGGGGAGCTGTTCTGAGATCATACTGCTGGTGTCCTTTACAAAGGAGGGGAGCTGTTCTGAGACCATACTGCTGGTGTCCTTTAGGAGGGGAGCTGTTCTGAGACCATACTGCTGGTGTCCTTTAGGAGGGGAGCTGTTCTGAGATCATACTGCTGGTGTCCTTTAGGAGGGGAGCTGTTCTGAGACCATACTGCTGGTGTCCTTTAGGAGGGGAGCTGTTCTGAGACCATACTGCTGGTGTCCTTTAGGAGGGGAGCTGTTCTGAGATCATACTGCTGGTGTCCTTTAGGAGGGGAGCTGTTCTGAGACCATACTGCTGGTGTCCTTTAGGAGGGGAGCTGTTCTGAGACCATACTGCTGGTGTCCTTTAGGAGGGGAGCTGTTCTGAGACCATACTGCTGGTGTCCTTTAGGAGGGGAGCTGTTCTGAGACCATACTGCTGGTGTCCTTTAGGAGGGGAGCTGTTCTGAGACCATACTGCTGGTGTCCTTTACAAAGGAGGGGAGCTGTTCTGAGACCATACTGCTGGTGTCCTTTACAAAGGAGGGGAGCTGTTCTGAGACCATACTCCTGGTGTCCTTTAGGAGGGGAGCTGTTCTGAGACCATACTCCTGGTGTCCTTTAGGAGGGGAGCTGTTCTGAGATCATACTCCTGGTGTCC
>NC_092094.1:2985710-2993210 GCF_045679555.1 Salvelinus alpinus
CTGTTCTGAGACCATACTGCTGGAGTCCTTTAGGAGGGGAGCTGTTCTGAGAAAAAAGTTGTTATTTTTTGGTTTTCTGACCAGAACTTAAACACCCATCCAGGACAGTAAAGATCGTGTTCTGAAATTGGGCAGTTGGGTCACTTCTGAGTTTCTTGTAAAAGGTGTTGTCAAACAGTTGTCTATGACACTCATTTACATAAACTGTCCTATCTATGAGTACAACCGACCCACCCTTATCAGCAGGGCGGGTAAGAACTGACGTATCGGATTGTACAACCAACCCACCCTTATCAGCAGGGCGGGTAAGGACTGACGTATCGGATTGTACAACCGACCCACCCTTATCAGCAGGGCGGGTAAGGACTGACGTATCGGATTGTACAACCGACCCACCCTTATCAGCAGGGCGGGTAAGGACTGACGTATCGGATTGTACAACCGACCCACCCTTATCAGCAGGGCGGGTAAGGACTGACGTATCGGATTGTACAACCGACCCACCCTTATCAGCAGGGCGGGTAAGGACTGACGTATCGGATTGTACAACCGACCCACCCTTATCAGCAGGGCGGGTAAGGACTGACGTATCGGATTGTACAACCGACCCACCCTTATCAGCAGGGCGGGTAAGGACTGACGTATCGGATTGTACAACCGACCCACCCTTATCAGCAGGGCGGGTAAGGACTGACGTATCGGATTGTACAACCGACCCACCCTTATCAGCAGGGCGGGTAAGGACTGACGTATCGGATTGTACAACCGACCCACCCTTATCAGCAGGGCGGGTAAGGACTGACGTATCGGATTGTACAACCGACCCACCCTTATCAGCAGGGCGGGTAAGGACTGACGTATCGGATTGTACAACCGACCCACCCTTATCAGCAGGGCGGGTAAGGACTGACGTATCGGATTGTACAACCGACCCACCCTTATCAGCAGGGCGGGTAAGGACTGACGTATCGGATTGTACAACCGACCCACCCTTATCAGCAGGGCGGGTAAGGACTGACGTATCGGATTGTACAACCGACCCACCCTTATCAGCAGGGCGGGTAAGGACTGACGTATCGGATTGTACAACCGACCCACCCTTATCAGCAGGGCGGGTAAGGACTGACGTATCGGATTGTACAACCGACCCACCCTTATCAGCAGGGCGGGTAAGGACTGACGTATCGGATTGTAAATCAAGCAAAGCTTGTTTTTCATCTTTAGGTAAATTATGTAAAGATATGTACTCCTGTTTGTTCTTAAGGAGACAAACAACATATTTTTCAACAAGTCTGCAACATGTCTCAATAGAGTGATTGCGATTAGCTGGAGGTACAAAATAACTCTTACTTCTAAAAGGAGTCGGAGTCTGTGCAGGTGAGCAACCTACATGTTCAGTAGAAACATCCCGATTAGGGGAGATAAAGTTTTCCCTTAAACGGATGTTTCTAAAAACACTTTAACATGTCTACCTTAACATCGAAATCGTTGCACTGACTTGTAGGCACAAAGGATAACCCTTTATTAAGCAAGGAGACATGCGCAGGGCTCAATATCTTGCTTGATAAATTAAAACACTCACTCCCGCGGGTTCTGGGACCGTGTGAACGGTCCCCTCTGCCTTTGGTAGTCGTTTCTTCTTACCCCGTCGGGTGCGGCATCTCGTCGGCACTGGCACAAGGGTATAATGAATGGAGGAGATAGATAGCTAGCTAGCAGGGGTTATAATGAATGGAGGAGATAGATAGCTAGCTAGCAGGGGTTATAATGAATGGAGGAGATAGTTAGCTAGCTAGCAGGGGTTATAATGAATGGAGGAGATAGATAGCTAGCTAGCAGGGGTTATAATGAATGGAGGAGATAGATAGCTAGCTAGCAGGGGTTATAATGAATGGAGGAGATAGATAGCTAGCAGGGGTTATAATGAATGGAGGAGATAGATAGCTAGCTAGCAGGGGTTATAATGAATGGAGGAGATAGATAGCTAGCAGGGGTTATAATGAATGGAGGAGATAGATAGCTAGCAGGGGTTATAATGAATGGAGGAGATAGATAGCTAGCAGGGGTTATAATGAATGGAGGAGATAGATAGCTAGCTAGCAGGGGTTATAATGAATGGAGGAGATAGATAGCTAGCTAGCAGGGGTTATAATGAATGGAGGAGATAGCTAGCTAGCTAGCAGGGGATTATAATGAATGGAGGAGATAGATAGCTAGCTAGAAGGGGTTATAATGAATGGAGGAGATAGATAGCTAGCTAGCAGGGGTTATAATGAATGGAGGAGATAGCTAGCTAGCAGGGGGTATAATGAATGGAGGAGATAGATAGCTAGCTAGCAGGGGTTATAATGAATGGAGGAGATAGATAGCTAGCAGGGGTTATAATGAATGGAGGAGATAGCTAGCTAGCAGGGGTTATAATGAATTATGGAGATAGCTAGCTAGCAGGGGTTATAATGAATGGAGGAGATAGCTAGCAGGGGTTATAATGAATTGTGGAGATAGCTAGCTAGCAGGGGTTATAATGAATGGAGGAGATAGCTAGCTAGCAGGGGTTATAATGAATGGAGGCGATAGCTAGCTAGCAGGGGTTATAATGAATGGTTGAGATAGATAGCTAGCTAGCAGGGGTTATAATGAATGGTTGAGATAGATAGCTAGCTAGCAGGGGTTATAATGAATGGTTGAGATAGATAGCTAGCTAGCAGGGGTTATAATGAATGGAGGAGATAGATAGCTAGCAGGGGTTATAATGAATGGAGGAGATAGCTAGTTAGATAGCTAGGGACCAGAAGTCCCCACACAAATAGTAAACAACCAAAATTAGTCCCCACAAGAAATACAATTGGCCCAGGGTAGGCCATCAATGTAAATTAGAATTTGTCGTTAACTGACTTGCCTAGTTAAATAAAGGTTTAATTATTTATCTATTTATTTTATTCAAGTTTAGGGTTAGGAGTAAGGGTTAGGATTAGGATTAGGGTTAAGGTTAGGGTAGGGGTTAGGGTTAGGGTTAGGGTTTAAGGAAAATAAGATTTTGAATGGGAATCAATTGTGTGTCTCCACAGGGTTAGTTCAACAAGACTGTGTGTGTATGTGAGTGTGTGAGTGTGTGTGCCTCCGTGTGTGTTCCTGATCATGTGTGTTTGGGGGGGATGGAGGGATGGCTGGATGGAGGGATGGCTGGATGGAGGGATGACTGGATTGAGGGATGGCTGGATGGAGGGATGACTGGGTGGTGGGAGGATGGAGGGATGGCTGGATGGCAGGATGGAGGGATGACTGGATGGAGGGATGACTGGGTGGTGGGAGGATGGAGGGATGGCTGGATGGCAGGATGGAGGGATGACTGGATGGAGGGATGACTGGGTGGTGGGATGATGGAGGGATGGCTGGATGGCTGGATGGAGGGATGGCTGGATGGAGGGATGACTGGATTGAGGGATGGCTGGATGGAGGGATGACTGGGTGGTGGGAGGATGGAGGGATGGCTGGATGGCAGGATGGAGGGATGAGGGATGACTGGATGGAGGGATGACTGGGTGGTGGGAGGATGGAGGGATGAGGGATGACTGGATGGAGGGATGACTGGGTGGTGGGAGGATGGAGGGATGGCTGGATGGCAGGATGGAGGGATGAGGGATGGCTGGATGGCAGGATGGAGGGATGAGGGATGGCTGGATGGAGGGATGGCTGGATGGAGGGATGACTGGGTGGTGGGAGGATGGAGGGATGACTGGGTGGTGGGAGGATGGAGGGATGGCTGGATGGCAGGATGGAGGGATGAGGGATGGCTGGATGGAGGGATGACTGGATGGAGGGATGACTGGGTGGTGGGAGAATGGAGGGATGGCTGGATGGCAGGATGGAGGGATGAGGGATGACTGGATGGAGGGATGACTGGGTGGTGGGAGGATGGAGGGATGAGGGATGGCTGGATGGCAGGATGGAGGGATGGCTGGATGGCAGGATGGAGGGATGAGGGATGACTGGATGGAGGGATGACTGGATGGAGGGATGGATGGCTGTGTTTCTCACATCTTTCCTCAGCCTAGAGGAGTGTCTCTTTTCCCCCTCTTCCCCTCTGTCTTGGAGCGGCTGTTCCTCTCTCTCTCGCTGGGTCAGGTAAAACACAGGATAGTATCACAGGGCAAACAACCCCCTCCCCCGCATGCCTCCTCTATGTCTCCCTGTGTCTCTGCGAGGCTCTCACCTGTCATATATCCTCTTCTTATATGCCTTGGTTGATTGTTCTCAATGTTTCTACCTGTTTGCTGCCTTCACCCTTCTCCTTTTCTCCCCCCTCTCCATCAACCCCCCCCCCCCCCCCCCCCCTCTCTCTCTCTCAAACTCCCATGTCAATGGCCTGTGTTTCTAGAGCCGTTGCTATGCCAACCGCCCTACTTTCTGTGGCTGCGCTGTGGGCGCAGCTGATGGTCCTATCAGAACTTTTGTTCACTCTGCCTCCTCATGGTTACCATCGACTACTGCAGCCTGGCAACAACCACATGTAGAGCCTCCCCTGATACCATCTCCCTCGTGGTTGATGTTGTGTTCTCCTTGGAAGACAGAAAGCTTTGGCGGGAGGAACGACAGTTAAAGGAGCCAAATAACAGAAATAACATTCAACCATATTGTCAGATGATCAGCTAGAATTGGAACAGAAAAGATTTAAATACAAATCTGCATAGTCATGTATTACTGTTCTTTGGTGGGATTGTGAAAACATTTTTTTTAGGTACTGGTCCAACACAATCCTTTCTAGACAGAGAATCATTTCTAAAGTCCTTCTCATAATTAGAGGAGGTGTGCTCTATCCATTAATGTTCATTCAATCAATCAATCAATCAATCAAATGTATTGATAGAGCCATTTTTACAACATCCGTTGTCACATTCAATAAGCTGCATGTGTGGAGCCAGTGCCAATGTACTTAGAGGAAGAACATCCAGAGACAGCTCTCTGCTTCCTGTATTACAAGTCCCCTCTCCACCACCTCGCTGAGCCCCAGTAACCCCTAACATCAGTCTGGAGGCATCACTCTGCCTGTCAGGTCTGGTGTTCTACATCAGTCTGGAGGCATCACTCTGCCTGTCAGGTCTGGTGTTCTACATCAGGCTGGAGGCATCACTCTGCCTGTCAGGTCTGGTGTTCTACATCAGCCTGGAGGCATCACTCTGCCTGTCAGGTCTGGTGTTCTACATCAGTCTGGAGGCATCACTCTGCCTGTCAGGTCTGGTGTTCTACATCAGTCTGGAGGCATCACTCTGCCTGTCAGGTCTGGTGTTCTACATCAGGCTGGAGGCATCACTCTGCCTGTCAGGTCTGGTGTTCTACATCAGTCTGGAGGATTCACTCTGCCTGTCAGGTCTGGTGTTCTACATCAGTCTGGAGGCATCACTCTGCCTGTCAGGTCTGGTGTTGTACATCAGGCTGGAGGCATCACTCTGCCTGTCAGGTCTGGTGTTCTACATCAGGCTGGAGGCATCACTCTGCCTGTCAGGTCTGGTGTTCTACATCAGGCTGGAGGCATCACTCTGCCTGTCAGGTCTGGTGTTCTACATCAGGCTGGAGGTATCACTCTGCCTGTCAGGTCTGGTGTTCTACATCAGGCTGGAGGCATCACTCTGCCTGTCAGGTCTGGTGTTCTACATCAGCCTGGAGGCATCACTCTGCCTGTCAGGTCTGGTGTTCTACATCAGTCTGGAGGCATCACTCCGCCTGTCAGGTCTGGTGTTGTACATCAGACTGGAGGCATCACTCTGCCTGTCAGGTCTGGTGTTGTACATCAGTCTGGAGGCATCACTCTGCCTGTCAGGTCTGGTGTTGTACATCAGTCTGGAGGCATCACTCTGCCTGTCAGGTCTGGTGTTCTACATCAGGCTGGAGGCATCACTCTGCCTGTCAGGTCTGGTGTTGTACATCAGTCTGGAGGCATCACTCTGCCTGTCAGGTCTGGTGTTCTACATCAGGCTGGAGGCATCACTCTGCCTGTCAGGTCTGGTGTTCTACATCAGTCTGGGAGTACAGTGACATTGCCCCTAGGTGCTGATCTCGGAACAGTTGTTTGTATTTTCCCCACTAATGGTTCAGGTTAGGATTGGTGGAGGGGAATCTGATCCTGGAGCTGTACCTTTGGGGGAACTTCACCCCAGAGGGATGGTAGAGCAGGAGCAGAGCTGGTAGGTAGGCTACTGCTCAGCTTCTCACCTGAACCTGAGAATGCTCTGTCCTGATGCATTATCTAGCTCACTGTCACTGATCCTAACATCAGTCAGCCTGGAGGTGTCAGTCAGCCTGGAGGCGTCAGTCAGCCTGGAGGCGTCAGTCAGCCTGGAGGTGTCAGTCAGCCTGGAGGCACCAGTCAGCCTGGAGGCATCAGTCAGCCTGGAGGTGTCAGTCAGCCTGGAGGCATCAGTCAGTCTAGAGGCATCAGTCAGCCTAGAGGCGTCAGTCAGCCTGGAGGCATCAGTCAGCCTGGAGGCATCAGTCAGCCTGGAGGCGTCAGTCAGCCTGGAGGTGTCAGTCAGCCTGGGGGCGTCAGTCAGCCTTGATGTGTCAGTCAGCCTAGAGGCATCAGTCAGCCTTGATGTGTCAGTCAGCCTGGAGGCACCAGTCAGCCTAGAGGCACCAGTCAGCCTAGAGGCATCAGTCAGCCTGGAGGCATCAGTCAGCCTGGCGGCATCAGTCAGCCTGGAGGCACCAGTCAGCCTGGAGGAGTCAGTCAGCCTGGAGGAGTCAGTCAGCCTGGAGGCGTCAGTCAGCCTGGAGGCGTCAGTCAGCCTGGAGGCGTCAGTCAGCCTGGAGGTGTCAGTCAGCCTGGCGGCATCAGTCAGCCTGGAGGTGTCAGTCAGCCTGGAGGAGTCAGTCAGCCTAGAGGAGTCAGTCAGCCTGGTCAGATGTTGTAGAGCACGCTTGCAGGCAGAGCTCCTTGTGTGCACCATCATCACCACACCGATCTTCCATTAACCTGTACACCTGAGAATGACTGCCTCTTATGACGCATGAAGGGGAATGAATCGCTGAAGACTCTCCCTCTTTATTGATAGAGGGGAGGAAGAGGAGGAGGAGGAAGGAGCAGCTAGAATCTGGACCTTGAGTCTCTCCCCATGAGTTCATTCATTCATTCTCAGACCTGAGGTTACACAAAGTATTTTCCCCACCTCTCCTCCACCGCTCCAACCCTCCCCTCCTCTCTCTCTCTGGTTCTCTCAATGGTCCAAGTGCCTGTCTGCTTGTTTGTCCGTCTGCTTGTTTGTCCGTCTGCCTGTCTGTCTCTCTGTCTGCTTGTTTGTCCGTCTGCCTGTCTGTCTCTCTGTCTGCTTGTCTGTCCGTCTGCCTCTATGTCGGTATTTTTGAGACCTACTTCTGTCTGTGTCTTCTTCAAATTACACAAAACCTACAGTTCAATACACCTTTAAATGAACATCCTCAGAATTGTAGGTAGACAGAATTCTGGACAGACAGACAGACCGTTTTTGGGCTCGTTGCTTGTGTCCT
>NC_092094.1:3298210-3437421 GCF_045679555.1 Salvelinus alpinus
GTCTAAACAACTAGCTGGCCTTCTCCATCTGCACTGATTGGTCTAAACAACTAGCTGGCCTTCTCCATCTGCACTGATTGGTCTAAACAACTAGCTGGCCTGCTCCATCTGCACTGATTGGTCTAAACAACTAGCTGGCCTTCTCCATCTGCACTGATTGGTCTAAACAACTAGCTGGCCTTCTCCATCTGCACTGATTGGTCTAAACAACTAGCTGGCCTGCTCCATCTGCACTGATTGGTCTAAACAACTAGCTGGCCTTCTCCATCTGCACTGATTGGTCTAAACAACTAGCTGGCCTTCTCCATCTGCACTGATTGGTCTAAACAACTAGCTGGCCTGCTCCATTTGCACTGATTGGTCTAAACAACTAGCTGGCCTTCTCCATCTGCACTGATTGGTCTAAACAACTAGCTGGCCTGTTCCATCTGCACTGATTGGTCTAAACAACTAGCTGGCCTTCTCCATCTGCACTGATTGGTCTAAACAACTAGCTGGCCTTCTCCATCTGCACTGATTGGTCTAAACAACTAGCTGGCCTTCTCCATCTGCACTGATTGGTCTAAACAACTAGCTGGCCTTCTCCATCTGCACTGATTGGTCTAAACAACTAGCTGGCCTTCTCCATCTGCACTGATTGGTCTAAACAACTAGCTGGCCTGCTCCATCTGCACTGATTGGTCTAAACAACTAGCTGGCCTTCTCCATCTGCACTGATTGGTCTAAACAACTAGCTGGCCTTCTCCATCTGCACTGATTGGTCTAAACAACTAGCTGGCCTGCTCCATCTGCACTGATTGGTCTAAACAACTAGCTGGCCGGTTCCATCTGCACTGATTGGTCTAAACAACTAGCTGGCCTGCTCCATCTGCACTGATTGGTCTAAACAACTAGCTGGCCTGCTCCATCTGCACTGATTGGTCTAAACAACTAGCTGGCCTGTTCCATCTGCACTGATTGGTCTAAACAACTAGCTGGCCTGTTCCATCTGCACTGATTGGTCTAAACAACTAGCTGGCCTTCTCCATCTGCACTGATTGGTCTAAACAACTAGCTGGCCTTCTCCATCTGCACTGATTGGTCTAAACAACTAGCTGGCCTGTTCCATCTGCACTGATTGGTCTAAACAACTAGCTGGCCTGCTCCATCTGCACTGATTGGTCTAAACAACTAGCTGGCCTGTTCCATCTGCACTGATTGGTCTAAACAACTAGCTGGCCGGTTCCATCTGCACTGATTGGTCTAAACAACTAGCTGGCCTGCTCCATCTGCACTGATTGGTCTAAACAACTAGCTGGCCTTCTCCATCTGCACTGATTGGTCTAAACAACTAGCTGGCCTGTTCCATCTGCACTGATTGGTCTAAACAACTAGCTGGCCTTCTCCATCTGCACTGATTGGTCTAAACAACTAGCTGGCCTGTTCCATCTGCACTGATTGGTCTAAACAACTAGCTGGCCTGCTCCATCTGCACTGATTGGTCTAAACAACTAGCTGGCCTGTTCCATCTGCACTGATTGGTCTAAACAACTAGCTGGCCGGTTCCATCTGCACTGATTGGTCTAAACAACTAGCTGGCCGGTTCCATCTGCACTGATTAGTGCACTGATTTATAAGGTTACTAGGTTTATATCCTAGTAATAACCTGTCGTAAGGATGACATTGACATCCATAATGAGTGGTTATAAGGTTACTAGGTTTATATCCTAGTAATAACCTGTCGTAATGATGACATTGACATCCATAATGAGTGGTTTCTAGGTTTATATCCTGGTAATAACCTGTCGTAAGGATGACATTGACATCCATAATGAGTGGTTATAAGGTTACTAGGTTTATATCCTAGTAATAACCTGTCGTAATGATGACATTGACATCCATAATGAGTGGTTTCTAGGCTTATATCCTGGTAATAACCTGTCGTAAGGATGACATTGACATCCATAATGAGTGGTTATAAGGTTACTAGGTTTATATCCTAGTAATAACCTGTCGTAATGATGACATTGACATCCATAATGAGTGGTTTCTAGGTTTATATCCTGGTAATAACCTGTCGTAAGGATGACATTGACATCCATAATGAGTGGTTATAAGGTTACTAGGTTTATATCCTGGTAATAACCTGTCGTAATGAGGACATTGACATCCATAATGTATTGACCTAGTGATCTCTGTGGTCCTGTAGAGTGATGACAACGAGCCCAGAGGAGAGGAGGGGTTTGGAGGCAGTGGGCACTCCAGCACCAGGTATGGATCTGACCTTTACACTTTGAACTGTCCTGTTTCCTGACTGTCATTATAATATCTCTGTCCTGTTTCCTGACTGTCATTATAATATCTCTGTCCTGTTTCCTGACTGTCATAGTAGTGAGTCATTATAATGTCTTTGTCCTGTTTCCTGACTGTCATAGTAGTGAGTAATATCTGAGGAGTCATTATAATGTCTTTGTCTTGTTTCCTGACTGTCATAGTAGTGAGTCATTATAATGTCTTTGTCTTGTTTCCTGACTGTCATAGTAGTGAGTCATTATAATGTCTTTGTCTTGTTTCCTGACTGTCATAGTAGTGAGTAATATCTGAGGAGTCATTATAATGTCTGTCCTGTTTCCTGACTGTCATAGTAGTGAGTCATTATAATGTCTTTGTCTTGTTTCCTGACTGTCATAGTAGTGAGTAATATCTGAGGAGTCATTATAATGTCTGTCCTGTTTCCTGACTGTCATAGTAGTGAGTCATTATAATGTCTTTGTCTTGTTTCCTGACTGTCATAGTAGTGAGTCATTATAATGTCTTTGTCTTGTTTCCTGACTGTCATAGTAGTGAGTAATATCTGAGGAGTCATTATAATGTCTGTCCTGTTTCCTGACTGTCATAGTAGTGAGTCATTATAATGTCTTTGTCCTGTTTCCTGACTGTCATAGTAGTGAGTCATTATAATGTCTTTGTCCTGTTTCCTGACTGTCATAGTAGTGAGTCATTATAATGTCTCTGTCCTGTTTCCTGACTGTCATAGTAGTGAGTCATTATAATGTATTTGTCATAGTAGTGAGTCATTCTAATGTCTTTGTCCTGTTTCCTGACTGTCATAGTAGTGAGTCATTATAATGTCTCTGTCCTGTTTCCTGACTGTCATAGTAGTGAGTCATTATAATGTCTTTGTCCTGTTTCCTGACTGTCATAGTAGTGAGTCATTATAATGTCTTTGTCATAGTAGTGAGTCATTCTAATGTCTTTGTCCTGTTTCCTGACTGTCATAGTAGTGAGTCATTATAATGTCTCTGTCCTGTTTCCTGACTGTCATAGTAGTGAGTCATTATAATATCTCTGTCCTGTTTCCTGACTGTCGTAATAATATTTCTGTCCTGTTTCCTGACTGTCATAGTAGTGAGTCATTATAATGTCTTTGTCCTGTTTCCTGACTGTCATAGTAGTGAGTAATATCTGAGGAGTCATAATGTCTCTGTCCTGTTTCCTGACTGTCATAGTAGTGAGTCATTATAATGTCTTTGTCTTGTTTCCTGACTGTCATAGTAGTGAGTCATTATAATGTCTTTGTCTTGTTTCCTGACTGTCATAGTAGTGAGTAATATCTGAGGAGTCATTATAATGTCTGTCCTGTTTCCTGACTGTCATAGTAGTGAGTCATTATAATGTCTTTGTCTTGTTTCCTGACTGTCATAGTAGTGAGTAATATCTGAGGAGTCATTATAATGTCTCTGTCCTGTTTCCTGACTGTCATAGTAGTGAGTCATTATAATGTCTTTGTCCTGTTTCCTGACTGTCATAGTAGTGAGTCATTATAATGTCTCTGTCCTGTTTCCTGACTGTCATAGTAGTGAGTCATTATAATGTATTTGTCATAGTAGTGAGTCATTATAATGTCTTTGTCCTGTTTCCTGACTGTCATAGTAGTGAGTCATTATAATGTCTCTGTCCTGTTTCCTGACTGTCATAGTAGTGAGTCATTATAATGTCTTTGTCCTGTTTCCTGACTGTCATAGTAGTGAGTCATTATAATGTCTCTGTCCTGTTTCCTGACTGTCATAGTAGTGAGTCATTATAATGTCTTTGTCCTGTTTCCTGACTGTCATAGTAGTGAGTCATTATAATGTCTTTGTCCTGTTTCCTGACTGTCATAGTAGTGAGTCATTATAATGTCTCTGTCCTGTTTCCTGACTGTCATAGTAGTGAGTCATTATAATGTCTCTGTCCTGTTTCCTGACTGTCATAGTAGTGAGTCATTATAATGTCTTTGTCCTGTTTCCTGACTGTCATAGTAGTGAGTCATTATAATGTCTCTGTCCTGTTTCCTGACTGTCATAGTAGTGAGTAATATCTGAGGAGTCATTATAATATATCTGTCTTGTTTCCTGACTGTCATAGTAGTGAGTAATATCTGAGGAGTAATTATAATATCTCTGACCTGTTTCCTGACTGCCATTATAATCTCTGTCCTGTTTCCTGACTGTCATAGTAGTGAGTAATTATAATATCTCTGACCTGTTTCCTGACTGTCGTTATAATATATCTGACCTGTTTCCTGACTGTCATTATAATATCTCTGTTCTGTTTCCTGACTGTCGTTATAATATATCTGACCTGTTTCCTGACTGTCATAGTAGTGAGTAATATCTGAGGAGTCATAATGTCTCTGTCCTGTTTCCTGACTGTCATAGTAGTGAGTCATTATAATGTCTTTGTCTTGTTTCCTGACTGTCATAGTAGTGAGTCATTATAATGTCTTTGTCTTGTTTCCTGACTGTCATAGTAGTGAGTAATATCTGAGGAGTCATTATAATGTCTGTCCTGTTTCCTGACTGTCATAGTAGTGAGTCATTATAATGTCTTTGTCTTGTTTCCTGACTGTCATAGTAGTGAGTAATATCTGAGGAGTCATTATAATGTCTCTGTCCTGTTTCCTGACTGTCATAGTAGTGAGTCATTATAATGTCTTTGTCCTGTTTCCTGACTGTCATAGTAGTGAGTCATTATAATGTCTCTGTCCTGTTTCCTGACTGTCATAGTAGTGAGTCATTATAATGTATTTGTCATAGTAGTGAGTCATTATAATGTCTTTGTCCTGTTTCCTGACTGTCATAGTAGTGAGTCATTATAATGTCTCTGTCCTGTTTCCTGACTGTCATAGTAGTGAGTCATTATAATGTCTTTGTCCTGTTTCCTGACTGTCATAGTAGTGAGTCATTATAATGTCTCTGTCCTGTTTCCTGACTGTCATAGTAGTGAGTCATTATAATGTCTTTGTCCTGTTTCCTGACTGTCATAGTAGTGAGTCATTATAATGTCTTTGTCCTGTTTCCTGACTGTCATAGTAGTGAGTCATTATAATGTCTCTGTCCTGTTTCCTGACTGTCATAGTAGTGAGTCATTATAATGTCTCTGTCCTGTTTCCTGACTGTCATAGTAGTGAGTCATTATAATGTCTTTGTCCTGTTTCCTGACTGTCATAGTAGTGAGTCATTATAATGTCTCTGTCCTGTTTCCTGACTGTCATAGTAGTGAGTAATATCTGAGGAGTCATTATAATATATCTGTCTTGTTTCCTGACTGTCATAGTAGTGAGTAATATCTGAGGAGTAATTATAATATCTCTGACCTGTTTCCTGACTGCCATTATAATCTCTGTCCTGTTTCCTGACTGTCATAGTAGTGAGTAATTATAATATCTCTGACCTGTTTCCTGACTGTCGTTATAATATATCTGACCTGTTTCCTGACTGTCATTATAATATCTCTGTTCTGTTTCCTGACTGTCGTTATAATATATCTGACCTGTTTCCTGACTGTCATTATAATATCTCTGTTCTGTTTCCTGACTGTCGTTATAATATCTCGGTCCTGTTTCCTGACTGCCGTTAAAATATCTCTGACCTGTTTCCTGACTGTCGTTATAATATCTCTGACCTGTTTCCTGACTGCCGTTATAATATCTCTGACCTGTGCTTTACCCAGGTCTGACGTGTCATGTAATGACTGTATCGACAGAGGAGGCTCTGAGACCAACGATTACAAGAAGGTAGAGACATGAAGTTTGAATGGTTGGAAGGGTCTAGTCAATATTGGGAGTCCCATCCTGTCTGTTTTCAGACTCTTTCTCTCTCCATGTCTCCCTCTCTCCCTCTCTGTTTCCTGCTCTCTATAACTCCCTCTCTGTTTCTGTTTCCCGCTCTCTGTTTCCTGCTCTCTATAACTCTCTCTGTTTCTGTTTCCCTCTCTCTGTGTCCTGCTCTCTATAACTCTCTCTCTCTCTGTTTCCTGTTTCCCTCTCTCTGTTTCCTGCTCTCTATAACTCTCTCCCTCTCTGTTTCCTGCTCTCTATAACTCCCTCTCTCTGTTTCTGTTTCCCGCTCTCTGTTTCCTGCTCTCTATAACTCTCTCCCTCTCTCTGTTTCTGTTTCCCTCTCTGTTTCCTGCTCTCTATAACTCTCTCTCTCTCTGTTTCCTGTTTCCCTCTCTCTGTTTCCTGCTCTCTATAACTCTCTCTCTCTCTGTTTCCTGTTTCCCTCTCTCTGTTTCCTGCTCTCTATAACTCTCTCTCTCTCTGTTTCCTGTTTCCCTCTCTCTGTTTCCTGCTCTCTATAACTCTCTCCCTCTCTGTTTCCTGCTCTCTATAACTCTCTCTCTCTCTGTTTCCTGTTTCCCTCTCTCTGTTTCCTGCTCTCTATAACTCTCTCCCTCTCTGTTTCCTGCTCTCTATAACTCTCTCTCTCTCTGTTTCCTGTTTCCCTCTCTCTGTTTCCTGCTCTCTATAACTCTCTCCCTCTCTGTGTCTGTTTCCCTCTCTGTTTCCTGCTCTCTATAACTCTCTCCCTCTCTGTTTCCTGCTCTCTATAACTCTCTCTCTCTCTGTTTCCTGTTTCCCTCTCTCTGTTTCCTGCTCTCTATAACTCTCTCCCTCTCTGTTTCCTGCTCTCTATAACTCCCTCTCTCTCTGTTTCCTGTTTCCCTCTCTCTGTTTCCTGCTCTCTATAACTCTCTCCCTCTCTGTTTCCTGCTCTCTATAACTCTCTCCCTCTCTGTTTCCTGCTCTCTATAACTCTCTCCCTCTCTGTGTCTGTTTCCCTCTCTGTTTCCTGCTCTCTATAACTCTCTCTCTCTCTGTTTCCTGTTTCCCTCTCTGTTTCCTGCTCTCTATAACTCTCTCCCTCTCTGTTTCTGTTTCCCTCTCTGTTTCCCGCTCTCTATAACTCTCTCCCTCTCTCTGTTTCCTGCTCTCTATAACTCTCTCCCTCTCTGTTTCCTGCTCTCTATAACTCTCTCTCTCTCTGTTTCCTGTTTCCCTCTCTCTGTTTCCTGCTCTCTATAACTCTCTCCCTCTCTCTGTGTCTGTTTCCCTCTCTGTTTCCTGCTCTCTATAACTCTCTCCCTCTCTCTGTTTCCTGCTCTCTATAACCCTCTCCCTCTCTGTGTCTGTTTCCCTCTCTGTTTCCTGCTCTCTATAACTCTCTCCCTCTCTCTGTGTCTGTTTCCCGCTCTGTTTCCTGCTCTCTATAACCCTCTCCCTCTCTGTGTCTGTTTCCCTCTCTGTTTCCTGCTCTCTATAACTCTCTCCCTCTCTGTGTCTGTTTCCCTCTCTGTTTCCTGCTCTCTATAACTCTCCCCCTCTCTGTTTCCTGTTTCCCGCTCTCTGTTTCCTGCTCTCTATAACTCTCTCCCTCTCTCTGTTTCCTGTTTCCCTCTCTCTGTTTCCTGCTCTCTATAACTCTCTCCCTCTCTGTTTCCTGCTCTCTATAACTCTCTCTCTCTCTGTTTCCTGTTTCCCTCTCTCTGTTTCCTGCTCTCTATAACTCTCTCCCTCTCTGTTTCCTGCTCTCTATAACTCTCTCCCTCTCTGTGTCTGTTTCCCTCTCTGTTTCCTGCTCTCTATAACTCTCCCCCTCTCTGTTTCTGTTTCCCGCTTTCTATAACTCTCTCTCTGTATCTGTTTCCCTCTCTCTGTTTCCTGTTTCCCTCTCTGTTTCCTGCTCTCTATAACCCTCTCCCTCTCTCTGTTTCTGTTTCCCTCTCTCTGTTTCTGTTTCCCTCTCTCTGTTTCCTGTTTCCCTCTCTGTTTCCTGCTCTCTATAACCCTCTCCCTCTTTCTGTTTCCTGTTTCCCTCTCTCTGTTTCTGTTTCCCTCTCTCTGTTTCTGTTTCCCTCTCTGTTTCCTGTTTCCCTCTCTGTTTCCTGCTCTCTATAACCCTCTCCCTCTCTCTGTTTCCTGTTTCCCTCTCTCTGTTTCTGTTTCCCTCTCTCTGTTTCTGTTTCCCTCTCTGTTTCCTGTTTCCCTCTCTGTTTCCTGCTCTCTATAACCCTCTCCCTCTCTCTGTTTCTGTTTCCCTCTCTCTGTTTCTGTTTCCCTCTCTCTGTTTCCTGTTCCCCTCTCTGTTTCCTGCTCTCTATAACCCTCTCCCTCTCTCTGTTTCCTGTTTCCCTCTCTCTGTTTCTGTTTCCCTCTCTCTGTTTCTGTTTCCCTCTCTGTTTCCTGCTCTCTATAACCCTCTCCCTCTCTCTGTTTCCTGTTTCCCTCTCTGTTTCCTGCTCTCTATAACCCTCTCCCTCTCTCTGTTTCCTGTTTCCCTCTCTCTGTTTCTGTTTCCCTCTCTCTGTTTCTGTTTCCCTCTCTGTTTCCTGCTCTCTATAACCCTCTCCCTCTCTCTGTTTCCTGTTTCCCTCTCTCTGTTTCTGTTTCCCTCTCTCTGTTTCCTGTTTCCCTCTCTGTTTCCTGCTCTCTATAACCCTCTCCCTCTCTCTGTTTCTGTTTCCCTCTCTGTTTCCTGCTCTCTATAACTCTCTCCCTCTCTCTCTTTCTGTTTCCCTCTCTGTTTCCTGCTCTCTATAACTCTCTCTCTCTCTGTTTCTGTTTCCCTCTCTGTTTCCTGCTCTCTATAACTCTCCCCCTCTCTGTTTCCTGTTTCCCTCTCTGTTTCCTGCTCTCTATAACTCTCTCCCTCTCTGTTTCCATTTCAGGCTCTCTCTCTCTCTCAAAAATGGATTGGCATTGTTTTTGCTATATATAGTGGATGGAATCCCAATACAAACATTGCTTGTTATAGTAGAGTGGATGAAAAATATACATTTGTATAAATGAAAAGTCTTTCTGTCCCAGCTGTTTGAGGTGGTGTCCAGGGAGAATGGTCAGCTCCAGTCTCAGCTGCAGGACACCCAGAGGACCATCTCTCAGACCAGACTGGACCTGGACAAGACTACCCAGGTCTCACACACACACACACACACACACACACACACACACACACACACACACACACACACACACACACACACACACACACACACACACACACACCAGAGTGGACAAGTCTAACCAGGTCATACATTAAGGTTACATTGCTGTGTGTCTTCTATTGAAAATAACTGATAGGTAGTTTAGTTGCTGAAAGAAGTTTGGTCGCATTTGGACTCAACGTCACCTTAGTCGACCTGGGGCGAACTGAGTACAGGAAGGGTGTACGGATAAGTAGTTTAGGTCAGAGACTGTATAAAATCTTCGCAATGTGCTCGTTAGCATTTGGTTCACATTCCCTATGGGATTTTACATGTACTTGTTGGCATTGCTAACCTTTTGGTGTACAGTCGTGGCCGAAAGTTTTGAGAATGACACAAATATAAGTCTGCTGCCTCAGTTTGTATGATGGCAATTTGCATATACTCCAGAATGTTATGAAGAGTGATCAGATGAATTGCAATTAATTGCAAAGTCCCTCTTTGCCATGCAAATGAACTGAATCCAGAAGAAAAAAAATCCACTGCATTTCAGCCCTGCCACAAAAGGACCAGCTGACATCATGTCAGTGATTCTCTCGTTAACACAGGTGTGAGTGTTGACAAGGCTGGAGATCACTCTGTCATGCTGATTGAGTTCGAAAAACAGACTGGAAGCATCAAAAGGAGGGTGGTGCTTGGAATCATTGTTCTTCCTCTGTCAACCATGGTTACCTGCAAGGAAACACGTGTCGTCATCATTGCTTTGCACAAAAAGGGCTTCACAGGCAAGGATATTGCTGCCAGTAAGATTGCACCTAAATCAACCATTTATCGGATCATCAAGAACTTCAAGAAGAGTGGTTCAATTGTTGTGAAGAAGGCTTCAGGGCGCCCAAGAAAGTCCAGCAAGCGCCAGGACCGTCTCCTAAAGGTGATCCAGCTGCGGGATTGGGGCACCACCAGTACAGAGCTTTTGGAGGATGTCCTGGTGTCAAGAAGGGCAGCAAAGAAGCCACTTCTCTCCAGGAAAAACATCAGGGACAGATTGATATTCTGCAAAAGGTACAGGGATTGGACTGCTGAGGACTGGGGTAAAGTCATTTTTTCTGATGAATCCCCTTTCCGATTGTTTGGGGCATCCGGAAAAAATCTTGTCCTTAGAAGACAAGATAAGCGCCACCATCAGTCCTGTGTCATGCCAACAGTAAATCATCCTGAGACCATTCATGTGTGGGGTTGCTTCTCAGCCAAGGGAGTGGGCTCACTCACAATTTTGCCTAAGAACACAGCCATGAATAAAGAATGGTACCAACACATCCTCCGAGAGCAACTTCTCCCAACCATCCAGGAACAGTTTGGTGATGAACAATGCCTTTTCCAGCATGATGGAGCACCTTGCCATAAGGCAAAAGTGATAACTCGGAGAACAAAACATCGATATTTTGGGTCCATGGCCAGGAAACTCCCCAGACCTTAATCCCATTGAGAACTTGTGGTCAATCCTCAAGAGGCAGGTGGACAAACAAAAACCCACAAATTCTGACAAACACCAAGCATTGATTATGCAAGAATGGGCTGCCATCAGTCAGGATGTGGCCCAGAAGTTAATTGACAGCATGCCAGGGCGGATTGCAGAAGTCTTGAAAAAGAAGGGTCAACACTGCAAATATTGACTCTTTGCATCAACTTCATGTAATTGTCAATAAAAGCCTTTGACAGTTACGAAATGCTTGTAATTATACTTCAGTAGTTCATAGTAACATCTGACAAAAATATCTAAAGACACTGAGGCAGCAGACTTTGTGAAAATTAATATTTGTGTCATTCTCAAAACTTTTGGCCACGACTGTACTAAAGCTGTGAGGTTAGAAAATAGTGCCCCCTGTGTTCAGTGGCGGTATTACAGATTATCCCGGTGTGACAATGTGGATACCGCTCACACTTAACATACACTAACAACATTATACGTTTCATAATGACCCTGATAAAGTCTTCTACAGCCTTTCAATTGAACTGCATACTATATGACATGTATGGACCTAAACAATGTTTCTGCTGGTCTGTGTGTTGTATCCTACAGAGACAGGAGCGCTTTAGTGATTGTTCAGCAATGCTAGAGATGGAGAAGAAGGTAAGTCTCTCCTTCCTGCCGAGTGTGTGTTGTGTTATATGTACAGCGTGTGTGTTGTGTTATATGTACAGCGTGTGTGTTGTGTTATATGTACAGCGTGTGTGTTGTGTTATATGTACAGCGTGTGTGTTGTGTTATATGTACAGCGTGTGTTTTGTGTTATATGTACAGCGTGTGTGTTGTGTTATATGTACAGCGTGTGTGTTGTGTTATATGTACAGCGTGTGTGTTGTGTTATATGTACAGCGTGTGTGTTGTGTTATATGTACAGCGTGTGTGTTGTGTTATATGTACAGCGTGTGTTTTGTGTTATATGTACAGCGTGTGTGTTGTGTTATATGTACAGTAACTAGTGTCAAACACCTGACGCTGAGCCTGGCCTCACGACCGTCTGCTGCTGCCTGAACCTCTCTCTACGTTCCTCTGTCTCTGTCTCTGTCGCTGTCGCCCTTTGTCTCTCTCTCGGTGTCTGTCTCTCTCTCTGTGTCTCTCTCTCTCTCGGTGTCTGTCTCTCTCTATGTGTCTCTCTCTCTCTCGGTGTCTGTCTCTCTCTATGTGTCTCTCTCTCTCGCTGTGTCTGTCTCTCTCTCGGTGTCTGTCTCTCTCTATGTGTCTCTCTCGGTGTGTCTCTCTCTCGGTGTCTGTCTCTCTCTCTGTGTCTCTCTCTCTCTCGGTGTCTGTCTCTCTCTATGTGTCTCTCTCTCTCGCTGTGTCTGTCTCTCTCTCGGTGTCTGTCTCTCTCTATGTGTCTCTCTCTCTCTCGGTGTCTGTCTCTCTCTCTGTGTCTCTCTCTCTCTCGGTGTCTGTCTCTCTCTATGTGTCTCTCTCTCTCGCTGTGTCTGTCTCTCTCTCGGTGTCTGTCTCTCTCTATGTGTCTCTCTCGGTGTGTCTCTCTCTCGGTGTCTGTCTCTCTCTCGGTGTCTGTCTCTTGTCTGTCTGTGTCTGTATGTCTCTGTGTCTCTCTCTACCTCTCTCTCTCTCATGCTCTCAGTCTCTCTCTCTCTCTGTCTGTATCTCTCTCTCTCTCATGCTCTCTGTGTCTCTCTCATGCTCTCTGTGTCTCTCTCTCTCTCTCTGTCTGTATCTCTCTCTCTCATGCTCTCTGTGTCTCTCTCTCATGCTCTCTGTCTCTCTCTCTCTCTCTGTCTGTATCTCTCTCTCTCTCATGGTCTCTGTGTCTCTCTCGCTGTCTGTCTCTTGTCTGTCTGTGTCTGTCTGTCTCTGTGTCTCTCACGCTCAATCTGTCTCTGCCTCTCATCAGGAGCGGCGGATGTTGGAGCGGCGTGTGGCTGAGCTGGAGGCAGAGTTGAAGGTGAAAATAAATCATCTCACCTGGGTTCAAATAGTATCCGAAATCTTTCAAATCCATTATCTGGGCTTGATTGAGATTGCCTGTTGCAATGGAACCAATAGAGAAGCCGTTTGCTAAACGCTCAAAGTATTTGAAAGATGACAAGCACTATTTGAACCCAGGTTTTATTCCACACAGACACTGCAAGCACTATTTGAACCCAGGTTTTATTCCACACAGACACTGCATGCACACACCTGATGACAGCTCGCTGTTTCTTTCACAGCTGAAAACCACCAGTGTTGTAGCAGTACGTTGAGTCTGAGTCAGAAATGTCACCCTATTCCCTACATAGTGCACTACTTTAGACCAGGGCCCTATAGAACCCTATTCCCTATATAGTGCACTACTTTTGTCCAGGGCCCTATAGAGTACCACAGTATGAGTCATAATACCCATAAAACCTAGCAGTCAAACAGGGAAATGGTTCCAATTGTTTTTCCACCATTTATTTTCCCCATAGGGGATCTTAGAAACACTTAAAATAAGGGCTGTGTTTCGTGACGTTTTGATAACCGTGCAAATCTCTCTCGGACAAAGGTGACTAATATTTAAGGCCCAAACTGATCCTAGAACATCACTCCTGCTACTTAGACAATTTGGGAATCCAGGCCCAGGGTCCTCTACACTGATTGAAGTGGATTTAACAACTGACATCAATAAGGGATCATAGCTTTCACCTGGATTCACCTGGTCAGTCTGTGTCATGGAAAGAGCAGGTGTTCTTAATGTTTTGTCCACTCGGTGTGTTGGGTGAATCGGATGCATCTATTGTCCGTTTTTCAGCCAATAAACATCTTTGTTCCTCTAGGTGCTCGGTGACCTGAGAGCTGACAACCAGCGACTGAAAGACGAGAACGGAGCGTTGATCAGAGTCATCAGTAAGCTCTCCAAATAGACGGAGAGAACGAGAGAGAGAGAGACAACAGGGATGCCCCCTCGCCTCCTCCCATCATCCCTCCCCCCTGTCCATCCACTCCTCCCAGTGCCAAAGAACAAGAGAGAGAGAGGTGGGGGGGGGGGCAGACAAGAAACAGATGAAGAGCAGCAGGAGAATGTGATAATCTAAACAACTTGATTGTGACGTCCCTTCGTCCTCCTGACCGGTCGCCGTGGCTTGTTGTGTGTGTGCCTTATACCCACTTTGAGGACAGCCATGACAACTGTGGTCATGACAACAGCTCGCATAGTAGCAACGAGACGTGACAACAGCCAAATGCCCATGACGATGTGCACCAGGGGAAAAACACCAATATGCTCACAGACATGTATATCTTTGCGTACTCCCCCCTCCCACACACACACACACACAACACACACACCCCTCCATGCACATTGGACCGGTCCAAGGCATCTTGTTCCCTTGACTTAGCTCTCCCACTTAGTATTTATTTGTTTTGTGACCACATTCACACAACATTTTCCACCAACCTACTCCACTGTTAACTACTGATCTCAGTCCCTCCCTCCCACTCAAACTATCCTACCCACAAATACACTCTTTAACATCGACTCCATCCATACCCTGGATCCATACCCTGGATCCATACCATAGACCATACCATAGACCATACCCTGGATCCATACCATAGACCATACCCTGGATCTATACCATAGACCATACCCTGGATCCATACCATAGACCATACCCTGGATCCATACCATAGACCATACCCTGGATCCATACCATAGACCATACCCTGGATCCATACCATAGACCATACCCTGGATCTATACCATAGACCATACCCTGGATCTATACCATAGACCATACCCTGGATCCATACCATAGACCATACCCTGGATCCATACCATAGACCATACCCTGGATCCATACCATAGACCATACCCTGGATCCATACCCTGGATCCATACCATAGACCATACCCTGGATCTATACCATAGACCATACCCTGGATCCATACCCTGGATCCATACCATAGACCATACCCTGGATCTATACCATAGACCATACCCTGGATCCATACCATAGACCATACCCTGGATCCATACCATAGATCATACCCTGGATCCATACCATAGACCATACCCTGGATCTATACCATAGACCATACCCTGGATCCATACCATAGACCATACTCTGGATCTATACCATAGACCATACCCTGGATCCATACCATAGACCATACCCTGGATCTATACCCTGGATCCATACCATAGACCATACCCTGGATCCATACCATAGACCATACCATAGACCATACCCTGGATCCATACCATAGACCATACCCTGGATCTATACCATAGACCATACCCTGGATCCATACCATAGACCATACCCTGGATCCATACCATAGACTATACCATAGACCATACCCTGGATCCATACCATAGACCATACCCTGGATCCATACCATAGACCATTCCATAGACCATACCCTGGATCTATACCATAGACCATACCCTGGATCCATACCATAGACCATACCCTGGATCCATACCATAGACTATACCATAGACCATACCCTGGATCCATACCATAGACCATCCCCTGGATCTATACCATAGACCATACCCTGGATCCATACCCTGGATCCATACCATAGACCATACCCTGGATCCACACCATAGACCATACCCTGGATCTATACCATACACCATACCCTGGATCCATACCATAGACCATACCCTTGATCCATACCATAGACCATACCCTGGATCCATACCCTGGATCTATACCATAGACCATACCCTGGATCCATACCATAGACCATACCCTGGATCTATACCATAGACCATACCCTGGATCCATACCATAGATCATACCCTGGATCCACACCATAGACCATACCCTGGATCTATACCATAGACCATACCCTGGATCCATACCATAGACCATACCCTGGATCCATACCATAGACCATACCCTGGATCCATACCATAGACCATACCCTGGATCCACACCATAGACCATACCCTGGATCCATACCATAGACCATACCATAGACCATACCCTGGATCCATACCATAGACCATACCCTGGATCCATACCATAGACCATACCCTGGATCCACACCATAGACCATACCCTGGATCCACACCATAGACCATACCCTGGATCCATACCATAGACCATACCCTGGATCCATACCATAGACCATACCCTGGATCCATACCCTGGATCCATTCCCTGGATCTATACCATAGACCATACCCTGGATCTATACCATAGACCATACCCTGGATCTATACCATAGACCATACCATAGACCATACCCTGGATCTATACCCTGGATCTATACCATAGACCATACCCTGGATCCATACCATAGACCATACCCTGGATCCATTCCCTGGATCTATACCATAGACCATACCCTGGATCCATACCATAGACCATACCCTGGATCTATACCATAGACCATACCCTGGATCTATACCATAGACCATACCCTGGATCTATACCATAGACCATACCCTGGATCTATACCCTGGATCTATACCACACCTCTTAATCTGGTAGTGTGTTTCCACATCTATGTGTTTTGAACCCACTCCTCCTCCTCTACTAAACCTACATCCCAAATGGCATCCTATCCAATATGTAGTGGATTACTTTAGGGCTCTGGTCAAAAGTAGTGCACTAAATAGGGAATAGGGTTCTATAGGGCTCTGGTCTAAAGTAGTGCACTAAATAGGAAATAGGGTGCCTTTTGAGGACGTTTCCAGACCACAGACACACTCCATGCTCCTTTAAATGACCACAGACAGAGCAGTCTGTTGACCACCGCACTCTACTTACAATCAGGCAGGCAAAGCTAAGCGATCACAAATCAGTGCAGCACCAGGCAAAGCTAAGCGATCACAAATCAGTGCAGCACCAGGCAAAGCTAAGCGATCACAGATCAGTGCAGCACCAGGCAAAGCTACACGATCACAGATCAGTGCAGCGCCAGGCAAAGCTAAGCGATCACAGATCAGTGCAGCGCCAGGCAAAGCTAAGCGATCACAGATCAGTGAGTCTTCTCCACCATCCTGAGTCATACTATACAAAACAGCTCCTCTCCTATAGGAATCTGCATCCCGATAATCTCTCCTGTCTCCTGGCGCGTGCACTCCGTCACAAATGTACAAATATTGGATAGGTGCAGGCGTGGGCTTCACCGTGTTCTTTGTACCGGGATCCTCAGGTTTCT
Organism: Salvelinus alpinus; assembly: GCF_045679555.1. Classification (NCBI taxonomy): domain Eukaryota; kingdom Metazoa; phylum Chordata; class Actinopteri; order Salmoniformes; family Salmonidae; genus Salvelinus; species Salvelinus alpinus. Next base: position 3,315,075 of record NC_092094.1, read on the forward strand.
ATTGGCTAGGAAGGAGGGGGGGAGGGAGGGAGGGAGAGAGAGAGCTAGTTTACCACCTCAGACCTGATGATAGAGACTTGTTGTTCTGGAAAAGCCTATATGCTATGCATTGTTCTTCATTATTATTATTATCATGATAAAATATTATTTTCATATTTTTTACATTTATCTGATGTCAATCTCTCCCGCTTTGAAAGGGAGGCAAATTGTTGGTTATCTATATTATATTACACATGTATAAATAATATTAGTCATGAATGAATAATAATAACCTTCAGAAGTGAATTCCATGTGTTCTTCCCCCCACCATGTTGGTCTAATATATTAAATGATGACGGACCCTAATAAAGGATGTGTGTCTGTATCCAGGAGTTGACTGTGTGTCTGTATCCAGGAGTTGACTGTGTGTCTGTATCCAGGGGTTGACTGTGTGTCTGTATCCAGGAGTTGACTGTGTGTCTGTATCCAGGGGTTGACTGTGTGTCTGTATCCAGGAGTTGACTGTGTGTCTGTATCCAGGGGTTGACTGTGTGTCTGTATCCAGGGGTTGACTGTGTTTCTGTTGTGTGTCTGTATCCAGGGGTTGACTGTGTGTCTGTATCCAGGGGTTGACTGTGTGTCTGTATCCAGGAGTTGACTGTGTTTCTGTTGTGTGTCTGTATCCAGGAGTTGACTGTGTGTCTGTATCCAGGGGTTGACTGTGTCTGTATCCAGGGGTTGACTGTGTCTGTATCCAGGGGTTGACTGTGTGTCTGTATCCAGGGGTTGACTGTCTGTATCCAGGGGTTGACTGTCTGTGTCCAGGGGTTGACTGTCTGTATCCAGGGGTTGACTGTCTGTATCCAGGGGTTGACTGTCTGTATCCAGGGGTTGACTGTCTGTATCCAGGGGTTGACTGTCTGTATCCAGGGGTTGACTGTTAATCTGTATCCAGGGGTTGACTGTTAATCTGTATCCAGGGGTTGACTGTCTGTATCCAGGGGTTGACTGTCTGTATCCAGGGGTTGACTGTCTGTATCCAGGGGTTGACTGTCTGTATCCAGGGGTTGACTGTCTGTATCCAGGGGTTGACTGTCTGTATCCAGGGGTGGACTGTATCCAGGGGTGGACTGTATCCAGGGGTTGACTGTATCCAGGGGTGGAGTCTATCCAGTACTTAGCAAACCATTCTCCTGAGAGTTCAAATGATGTCTCATGTTTTTATGAATACTCTATTTTAAAATGAGTTGGCCGGCATGGGAAGGGCTAGTTCATTTATAGTACAGTACCACGTGATATAGATATATACACACTGGACAAAACATTAAGAACACCTGCTCTTTCCATGACAGACTGACCAAGTGAATCCAGGTGAAGGCTATGATGTCACCTGTTAAATCCACTTCAATCAGTGTAGATGAAGGGGAGGAGACAGGTTAAAGAAGGATTTTTAAGCCTTGAGTCATGGATTGTGCCATTCAGAGGCTGACTGGGCAAGACAAAAGATTTAAGTGCCTTTGAACGGGGTATGATAGTAGGTGCCAGGTGCACCTTTTTTTGAGTGTGTCAAGAACTGCAACGCTGCTGGGTTTTTCACACTCAACTTTCCTGTGTGTATCAAGAATGGTCCATCACCCAAAGGACATCCAGCCAACTTGACAACTGTGGGAAGCATTGGGATCGACATGGACCAGCATCCCTGTGTTCAAAATGGCAACATATTCCCTGTAGTGATCAACTTTACAGGGCTCTGGTCAAAAGTAGTGCACTATTTAGGGAATAGAGTTCTATAGGGCTCTGGTCAAAAGTAGTGCACTATAAAGGGAATAGGGTTCTATAGGGCTCTGGTCTAAAGTAGTGCACTATATAGGGAATAGGGTTCTATAGGGCTCTGGTCTAAAGTAGTGCACTATATAGGGAATAGGGTTCCATTTGGTACTCACACAGAGTGTACAAGTAGTTCTGTGATCTTTAAGCCCTGCCTAGCTGGTTCAGGATGTTCATGTTAACATTGATGTGCATCTTTTGGCAATGGAGTCATCAATCTGCCTTACGTTGTCTGGAAGTTTAGAGTCTTCTGTTGTCTCTCTCCCCCCACACACTCCAAGCCCCCCACCCTGTCAGTGCGCCTTGCTGGCGTGCCTGTTAGCCAGATGTCCCACATCACCAGAAGAGAGAGAATGTCCACAGAGGAGGAGAGGACAGAGTGTGTAGTCATTTCAGACTAAATTGTTGATCAGAGGAATGTTGTTATCGTTTGATCACCCTGACAGTGTCAAGGTCAAGCTTACTTCAAGGTCAAGCTACTTCAAGGTCAAGCTTACTTCAAGGTCAAGCTTACTTCAAGGTCAAGCTACTTCAAGGTCAAGCTTACTTGAAGGTCAAGCTACTTCAAGGTCAAGCTACTTCAAGGTCAAGCTACTTCAAGGTCAAGCTTACTTCTTGCAAAATTGCATCTCCAAGACTTACTGTATGTATACGGGTCTGTTTCCCTTACACATATTAAACCTGGTCCTGGATTAAATAACATGCTCATAAGAAGATCTCTATTGGAATTGCTTTTTAGTCCAGAACTAGGTTTAATCTGTGTCTGGGAAACCAGCCCAACGTGTTTTATATAGACTCAAAGAAGTCAAGAGACCCTAAGAAGTCTTTGGAGACGTACTGTAGGTTCCCATCCATCCATAACACATACACACTGGTTACATCCATCCATAGCACATACACACTGGTTACATCCATCCATAACACATACACACTGGTTACATCCATCCATAACACATACACACTGGTTACATCCATCCATAACACATACACACTGGTTACATCCATCCATAACACATACACACTGGTTACATCCATCCATCCATAACAAATACACACTGGTTACATCCATCCATCCATAACACATACACACTGGTTACATCCATCCATCCATAACACATACACACTGGTTACATCCATCCATAACACATACACACTGGTTACATCCATCCATAACACATACACACTGGTTACATCCATCCATAACACATACACACTGGTTACATCCATCCATCCATAACACATACACACTGGTTACATCCATCCATCCATAACACATACACACTGGTTACATCCATCCATAACACATACACACTGGTTACATCCATCCATCATAACACATACACACTGGTTACATCCATCCATAACACATACACACTGGTTACATCCATCCATAGCACATACACACTGGTTACATCCATCCATCCATAACACATACACACTGGTTACATCCATCCATCCATAACACATACACACTGGTTACATCCATCCATAACATACACACTGGTTGCATCCATCCATCCATAACACATACACACTGGTTACATCCATCCATAACACATACACACTGGTTACATCCATCCATAACACATACACACTGGTTACATCCATCCATAGCACATACACACTGGTTACATCCATCCATAACACATACACACTGGTTACATCCATCCATAGCACATACACACTGGTTCACATCCATCCATAACACATACACACTGGTTCACATGCCATCCATAAGCACATACACCACTGGTTACATCCATCCATAACACATACACACTGGTTACATCCATCCATAACACATACACACTGGTTACATCCATCCATCCATAGCACATACACACTGGTTACATCCATCCATCCATAGCACATACACACTGGTTACATCCATCCATAACACATACACACTGGTTACATCCATCCATAACACATACACACTGGTTACATCCATCCATCCATAACACATACACACTGGTTACATCCATCCATAACACATAAACACTGGTTACATCCATCCATCCACCCATAGCACATACACACTGGTTACATCCATCCATCCATAACACATACACACTGGTTACATCCATCCATATAACACATACACACTGGTTACATCCATCCATAACACATACACACTGGTTACATCCATCCATAACACATACACACTGGTTACATCCATCCATAACACATACACACTGGTTACATCCCTCCATCCATAACACATACACACTGGTTACATCCATCCATAACACATACACACTGGTTACATCCATCCATAACACATACACACTGGTTACATCCATCCATCCATCACATACACACTGGTTACATCCATCCATCCATCCATACACACTGGTTACATCCATCCATCCATCCATACACACTGGTTACATCCATCCATAACACATACACACTGGTTACATCCATCCATAACACATACACACTGGTTACATCCATCCATCCATCCATACACACTGGTTACATCCATCCATAACACATACACACTGGTTACATCCATCCATCCATAACACATACACACTGGTTACATCCATCCATAACACATACACACTGGTTACATCCATCCATCCATCCATACACACTGGTTACATCCATCCATAACACATACACACTGGTTACATCCATCCATAACACATACACACTGGTTACATCCATCCATCCATCCATACACACTGGTTACATCCATCCATCCATAACACATACACACTGGTTACATCCATCCATCCATCCATACACACTGGTTACATCCATCCATCCATCCATATACACACTGGTTACATCCATCCATAACACATACACACTGGTTACATCCATCCATCCATCCATACACACTGGTTACATCCATCCATCCATCCATAGCACATACACACTGGTTACATCCATCCATCCATAACACATACACACTGGTTACATCCATCCATCCATAACACATACACACTGGTTACATCCATCCATCCATAACACATACACACTGGTTACATCCACCCATAGCACATACACACTGGTTACATCCATCCATCCATAGCACATACACACTGGTTACATCCATCCATAACACATACACATACACACTGGTTACATCCATCCATAGCACATACACACTGGTTACATCCATCCATCCATAGCACATACACACTGGTTACATCCATCCATAACACATACACACTGGTTACATCCATCCATAGCACATACACACTGGTTACATCCATCCACCCATAGCACATACACACTGGTTACATCCATCCATAACACATACACACTGGTTACATCCATCCATAGCACATACACACTGGTTACATCCACCCATAGCACATACACACTGGTTACATCCATCCATCCATAGCACATACACACTGGTTACATCCATCCATCCATAGCACATACACACTGGTTACATCCACCCATAGCACATACACACTGGTTACATCCACCCATAGCACATACACACTGGTTACATCCATCCATAGCACATACACACTGGTTACATCCATCCACCCATAGCACATACACACTGGTTACATCCATCCATCCATAACACATACACACTGGTTACATCCATCCATAACACATACACACTGGTTACATCCACCCATAGCACATACACACTGGTTACATCCATCCATCCATAGCACATACACACTGGTTACATCCATCCATCCATAACACATACACACTGGTTACATCCATCCATAGCACATACACACTGGTTACATCCATCCATCCATACCACATACACACTGGTTACATCCATCCAACCATAACACATACACACTGGTTACATCCATCCATGGGCACCAGTCATTCAGTATTAAGCCCAGTCTCAGACAGAGATAGACAGAGAATAAGAGAGATAATGAGAGAATGCTAGTTCCAACTATGTGTGCTGTGAGCAGCTAGAGTAGAGAGAGAGAGGCAGACAGTCACATCTGACCTCTGTCCTCCTGTAGGAATATTGCTGCTGACAACAAGCTCAGCTCCTCATAAAGTAGACCTGGCTGACTCAGCTCCTCATAAAGTAGACCTGGCTGACTCAGCTCCTCATAAAGTAGGCCTGGCTGACTCAGCTCCTCATAAGGTAGTCCTGGCTGACTCAGCTCCTCATAAAGTAGACCTGGCTGACTCAGCTCCTCATAAAGTAGACCTGGCTGACTCAGCTCCTCATAAAGTAGACCTGGCTGACTCAGCTCCTCATGAAGTAGGCCTGGCTGACTCAGCTCCTCATAAAGTAGGCCTGGCTGACTCAGCTCCTCATGAAGTAAACCTGGCTGACTCAGCTCCTCATGAAGTAAACCTGGCTGACTCAGCTCCTCATGAAGTAAACCTGGCTGACTCAGCTCCTCATAAAGTAGGTCTGGCTGACTCAGCTCCTCATGAAGTAAACCTGGCTGACTCAGCTCCTCATAAAGTAGGCCTGGCTGACTCAGCTCCTCATAAACTAAACCTGGCTGACTCAGCTCCTCATGAAGTAAACCTGGCTGACTCAGCTCCTCATGAAGTAAACCTGGCTGACTCAGCTCCTCATAAAGTAGGCCTGGCTGACTCAGCTCCTCATGAAGTAAACCTGGCTGACTCAGCTCCTCATAAAGTAGACCTGGCTGACTCAGCTCCTCATAAAGTAGACCTGGCTGACTCAGCTCCTCATAAAGTAGACCTGGCTGACTCAGCTCCTCATAAAGTAGACCTGGCTGACTCAGCTCCTCATGAAGTAGGCCTGGCTGACTCAGCTCCTCATAAAGTAGACCTGGCTGACTCAGCTCCTCATGAAGTAGACCTGGCTGACTCAGCTACTCATAAAGTAGGCCTGGCTGACTCAGCTCCTCATGAAGTAAACCTGGCTGACTCAGCTCCTCATAAAGTAGACCTGGCTGACTCAGCTCCTCATAAAGTAGACCTGGCTGACTCAGCTCCTCATAAAGTAGACCTGGCTGACTCAGCTCCTCATAAAGTAGACCTGGCTGACTCAGATCCTCATGAAGTAGACCTGGCTGACTCAGCTCCTCATGAAGTAGAGCTGGCTGACTCAGCTCCTCATGAAGTAGACCTGGCTGACTCAGCTACTCATAAAGTAGGCCTGGCTGACTCAGCTCCTCAGAAGGTAGGCCTGGCTGACTCAGCTCCTCATGAAGTAGTCCTGAATGACTCAGCTCCTCATAAAGTAGACCTGGCTGACTCAGCTCCTCAGAAGGTAGGCCTGGCTGACTCAGCTCCTCATGAAGTAGGCGTGAATGACTCAGCTCCTCATAAAGTAGGCCTGAATGACTCAGCTCCTCATGAAGTAGACCTGGCTGACTCAGCTCCTCATGAAGTAGACCTGGCTGACTCAGCTCTTCATAAAGTAGGCCTGAATGACTCAGCTCCTCATAAAGTAGGCCTGGCTGACTCAGCTCCTCATAAAGTAGACCTGGCTGACTCAGCTCCTCATAAAGTAGACCTGGCTGACTCAGCTCCTCATAAAGTAGACCTAGCTGACTCAGCTCCTCATAAAGTAGACCTGGCTGACTCAGCTCCTCATAAAGTAGACCTGGCTGACTCAGCTCCTCATAAAGTAGGCCTGGCTGACTCAGCTCCTCATAAGGTAGTCCTGGCTGACTCAGCTCCTCATAAGGTAGTCCTGGCTGACTCAGCTCCTCATAAAGTAGACCTGGCTGACTCAGCTCCTCATAAAGTAGACCTGGCTGACTCAGCTCCTCATAAAGTAGACCTGGCTGACTCAGCTCCTCATAAAGTAGACCTGGCTGACTCAGCTCCTCATGAAGTAGGCCTGGCTGACTCAGCTCCTCATAAAGTAGACCTGGCTGACTCAGCTCCTCATAAAGTAGACCTGGCTGACTCAGCTCCTCATAAAGTAGACCTGGCTGACTCAGCTCCTCATGAAGTAGGCCTGGCTGACTCAGCTCCTCATAAAGTAGACCTGGCTGACTCAGCTCCTCATAAAGTAGACCTGGCTGACTCAGCTCCTCATGAAGTAGGCCTGGCTGACTCAGCTCCTCATAAAGTAGGCCTGGCTGACTAAGCTCCTCATGAAGTAAACCTGGCTGACTCAGCTCCTCATGAAGTAAACCTGGCTGACTCAGCTCCTCATAAAGTAGGTCTGGCTGACTCAGCTCCTCATGAAGTAAACCTGGCTGACTCAGCTCCTCATAAAGTAGGCCTGGCTGACTCAGCTCCTCATAAACTAAACCTGGCTGACTCAGCTCCTCATGAAGTAAACCTGGCTGACTCAGCTCCTCATGAAGTAAACCTGGCTGACTCAGCTCCTCATAAAGTAGGCCTGGCTGACTCAGCTCCTCATGAAGTAAACCTGGCTGACTCAGCTCCTCATAAAGTAGACCTGGCTGACTCAGCTCCTCATAAAGTAGACCTGGCTGACTCAGCTCCTCATAAAGTAGACCTGGCTGACTCAGCTCCTCATGAAGTAGGCCTGGCTGACTCAGCTCCTCATAAAGTAGACCTGGCTGACTCAGCTCCTCATGAAGTAGACCTGGCTGACTCAGCTACTCATAAAGTAGGCCTGGCTGACTCAGCTCCTCATGAAGTAAACCTGGCTGACTCAGCTCCTCATAAAGTAGACCTGGCTGACTCAGCTCCTCATAAAGTAGACCTGGCTGACTCAGCTCCTCATAAAGTAGACCTGGCTGACTCAGCTCCTCATAAAGTAGACCTGGCTGACTCAGATCCTCATGAAGTAGGCCTGGCTGACTCAGCTCCTCATGAAGTAGAGCTGGCTGACTCAGCTCCTCATGAAGTAGACCTGGCTGACTCAGCTACTCATAAAGTAGGCCTGGCTGACTCAGCTCCTCAGAAGGTAGGCCTGGCTGACTCAGCTCCTCATGAAGTAGTCCTGAATGACTCAGCTCCTCATAAAGTAGACCTGGCTGACTCAGCTCCTCAGAAGGTAGGCCTGGCTGACTCAGCTCCTCATGAAGTAGGCGTGAATGACTCAGCTCCTCATAAAGTAGGCCTGAATGACTCAGCTCCTCATGAAGTAGACCTGGCTGACTCAGCTCCTCATAAAGTAGACCTGGCTGACTCAGCTCTTCATAAAGTAGGCCTGAATGACTCAGCTCCTCATAAAGTAGGCCTGGCTGACTCAGCTCCTCATAAAGTAGACCTGGCTGACTCAGCTCCTCATAAAGTAGACCTGGCTGACTCAGCTCCTCATAAAGTAGACCTGGCTGACTCAGCTCCTCATAAAGTAGACCTAGCTGACTCAGCTCCTCATAAAGTAGACCTGGCTGACTCAGCTCCTCATAAAGTAGACCTGGCTGACTCAGCTCCTCATGAAGTAGGCCTGGCTGACTCAGCTCCTCATGAAGTAGACCTGGCTGACTCAGCTCCTCATGAAGTAGACCTGGCTGACTCAGCTCCTCATGAAGTAGACCTGGCTGACTCAGCTACTCATAAAGTAGGCCTGGCTGACTCAGCTCCTCAGAAGGTAGGCCTGGCTGACTCAGCTCCTCATGAAGTAGTCCTGAATGACTCAGCTCCTCATAAAGTAGACCTGGCTGACTCAGCTCCTCAGAAGGTAGGCCTGGCTGACTCAGCTCCTCACGAAGTAGGCCTGAATGACTCAGCTCCTCATAAAGTAGGCCTGGCTGACTCAGCTCCTCATGAAGTAGACCTGGCTGACTCAGCTCCTCATGAAGTAGACCTGGCTGACTCAGCTCTTCATAAAGTAGGCCTGAATGGCCTAGGCTCCCCTCTTTCTAAATATCCCTCCAGTCTGAGAAAGACGGAGTGAGAGAGAGGAAAGGAGCAGCGGGGGAAGTGAGAGAAGCGGATGGATTGCAGCCTTTTATGGGCAAAGCCCTGCTTTTCCCAGGGTTTGTGGCTTTGACCCACGGCACGCAGCCAGCCAGCCAACAGAGGACAAACAGCCCACTGGCGACATCTAGTGGTAGACCTGCGACAGTGTTTGGATTTCAGATGAACTGTATTTGGTTGGTTCAAATCCATCTCTTCCAACCATATTTTCCCACAAACCTAAATCCAATCCGTGGTCTAAGGATCCTGTCCCGGTACCTAGTGAGCAAAACCTGGTTGAAAAGACATCAGGATTATGTATTTTTATGACATCTTATTCTGGTCGCAAAGGGACGTTGTCTTTTTACTGACTAGAATATTACGTATTTTTCTGACAGCCACACAACCAGTTGGTCATAATTGTGACCTCTATCTGACCAGTTGGTCATCATTGTGACCTCTATCTGACCAGTTGGTCATCATTGTGACCTCTATCTGACCAGTTGGTCATCATTGTGACCTCTATCTGACCAGTTGGTCATCATTGTGACCTCTATCTGACCAGTTGGTCATCATTGTGACCACCATCTGACCAGTTGGTCATATTTGTGACCTCCATCTGACCAGTTGGTCATATTTGTGACCTCCATCTGACCAGTTGGTCATAATTGTGACATCCATCTGACCAGTTGGTCATATTTGTGACCTCCATCTGACCAGTTGGTCATAATTGTGACCTCCATCTGACCAGTTGGTCATCATTGTGACCTCTATCTGACAGTTGGTCATCATTGTGATCTCTATCTGACCAGTTGGTCATCATTGTGACCTCTATCTGACCAGTTGGTCATCATTGTGACCTCCATCTGACCAGTTGGTCATATTTGTGACCTCCATCTGACCAGTTGGTCATCATTGTGACCTCCATCTGACCAGTTGGTCATATTTGTGACCTCCATCTGACCAGTTGGTCATCATTGTGACCTCTATCTGACCAGTTGGTCATATTTGTGACCTCCATCTGACCAGTTGGTCATCATTGTGATCTCTATCTGACCAGTTGGTCATCATTGTGACCTCTATCTGACCAGTTGGTCATCATTGTGACCTCCATCTGACCAGTTGGGCATCATTGTGACCTCCATCTGACCAGTTGGTCATCATTGTGACCTCCATCTGACCAGTTGGTCATATTTGTGACCTCCATCTGACCAGTTGGTCATAATTGTGACCTCCATCTGACCAGTTGGTCATCATTGTGACCTCTATCTGACAGTTGGTCATCATTGTGACCTCCATCTGACCAGTTGGTCATCATTGTGACCTCCATCTGACCAGTTGGTCATCATTGTGACCTCCATCTGACCAGTTGGTCATAATTGTGACCTCTATCTGACCAGTTGGTCATAATTGTGACCTCTATCTGACCAGTTGGTCATAATTGTGACCTCCATCTGACCAGTTGGTCATAATTGTGACCTCCATCTGACCAGTTGGTCATAATTGTGATCTCCATCTGACCAGTTGGTCATAATTGTGACCTCTATCTGACCAGTTGGTCTTAATTGTGACCTCTATCTGACCAGTTGGTCATCATTGTGACCACTGTATCATGTGCTGTATTATGTAGCCTACTGGTCATAGTTACGACCTCGTCATAACCTGGTAACCTGACTACAGCTTATTACCTACAAAAATGGTTCCATAAGGGTTCTTCGGCTGTCCCCATAGAAGAACCCTTTTTGATTCCACATAGAACCCTTTTGGTTTCCATGTAGGATCCTCTGCGGAAAGGGTTCTATAGAACCCAGAAGGGTTCTACCTGAAACCGAAAAGGGTTCTTCAAAGGGTTCTCCTATGGGGACAGCCGATGAACCCTTTATGTTCTACACTGAACAAAAATCCCTGTTAGTGAGCATTTTATCCTTTGTCAAGATAATCCATCCACCTGACAAGTGTGGCATATCAATAAGATGATTAAACAGAATTATCATTACATAGGTGCACCTTGTACTGGGGGACAATAAAAGGCCACTCTAAAATGTGCAGTTTTGTCACACAACACAGATGTCTCAAGTTTGAGGGAGCGTGCAATTGGCATGCTGACTGCAGGAATGTCCTCCAGAGCTGTTGCCAGAGAATGTAATGTTAATTTCTCTACCATAAGCCACCTCCAACGTCATTTTAGAGAATTTGGCAGTATGTCCAACCGGTCTCACAACCGTAGACCACGTGTAACCATGCCAGCCCAGGCCTTCCCCATCCGGCTTCTTCACCTGCGGGATCGTCTGAGGGCGGTGCGGAGGGCTGAGGAGCATTTCTGTCTGTAATAAAGACATTTTGTGGGGGGAAACTCATTCTGATTGGCTGGCTCTGCGGTGGGTGGGCCTGGCTCCCCAGTGTGTTGGCCTATGCCCCCCCAGGCCCACCCATGGCTGCACCCCTGCCCAGTCATGTGAAATACATAGATTAGGTCCTAATGAATTTATTTCAATTGACTGATTTCCTTATATGAACTGTAACTCAGTAAAATCTTTGTTGCAATATAAGTTTACAGTTTATATCTTCACAGTTGTGTTCTGTTGGTGTCACTGAGTAGGTTGACACCCCATATCATGGACCCAAGATCCATAGGTAAGGCTAAACAGTGCATACAGTATTTTTTAAATATATTTTTTTATTTTACCTTTATTTAACTAGGCAAGTCAGTTAAGACTTGTTATGCATGTTAACATTAGAAGCTTCCTCCATAAGTTTGTTTTACTCACTAACCTAGCACACTCTGCCAACCCGGATGTCCGTGTCTGAATCCTGGCTTAGGAAGACCAACAAAACCCCTGAAATCTCCATCCCTAACTACAACATATTTCCGACAAGATAGAACGGCCAAAGGGGATGGAGTTGCAATCTACTGTAGAGACAGCCTGCAGAGTTCTGTCTTACTACCCAGGTCTGTGCCCAAACAATTTGAGCTTCTACTTTTGAAAATCCACCTTTCCAGAAACAAGTCTCTCACCGTTGCCGCTTGCTATAGACCACCTTCTGCCCCCAGCTGTGCCCTGGACACCATTTGTGAATTGATTGCCCCCCATCTATCTTCATAGCTCGTGCTGTTAGGTGACCTAAACTGGGACATGCTTAACACCCCGGCCATCCTACAATCTAAGCTTGATGCCCTTAATCTCACACAAATTATCAATGATCCTACCAGGTACAACCCCAAATCCATAAACACAGGCATCCTCATAGATATCATCCTAACCAACCTGCCCTCCAAATACACCTCTGCGGTCTTCAACCAGGATCTCAGCGATCACTGCCTCATTGCCTGCGTCCGTAATGGGTCTGCGGTCAAACGACCACCCCTCATCACGGTCAAACGCTCCCTGAAACACTTCAGCGAGCAGGCCTTTCTAATCGACCTGGCCCGGGTATCCTGGAATGACATTGACCTCATCCCGTCAGTAAAGGATGCCTGGTTATTCTTTAAAAGTGCCTTCCTCACAATCTTAAATAAGCATGCCCCATTCAATTTTTTTTAAACCAGGAACAGATATAGCCCTTGGTTCACTCCAGACCTGACTGCCCTTGATCAGCACAAAAACATACTGTGGCGTTCTGCATTAGCATCGAATAGCAACTTTTCAGGGAAGTTAGGAACCAATATACACAGGCAGTTAGGAAAGCAAAGGCTAGCTTTTTCAAACAGAAATTTGCATCCTGTAGCTCTAACTCCAAAAAGTTCTGGGACACTGTAAAGTCCATGGAGAATAAGAGCACCTCCTCCCAGCTGCCCACTGCACTGAGGCTAGGAGACACTGTCACCACCGATAAATCTGCAATAATTGAGAATTTCAATAAGCATTTTTCTACAGCTGGCCATGCTTTCCACCCCTGGCTACCCCTACCCCGGTCAACAGCCCTACGCCCCCCACAGCAACTTGCCCAAGCCTCCCCCATTTCTCCTTCACCCAAATCCAGATAGCTGATGTTCTGAAAGAGCTGCAAAATCTGGACCCCTACAAATCAGCCGGGCTAGACAATCTGGACCCTCTCTAAAATTATCCGCCAAAATTGTTGCAACCCCTATTACTAGCCTGTTCAACCTCTCTTTCGTATTGTCTGAGATTCCCAAAGACTGGAAAGCTGCCACGGTCATCCCCCTCTTCAAAGGGGGAGACACTCTAGACCCAAACTGCTACAGACCTATATCTATCCTACCCCCCTTTCTAAGGTCTTCGCAAGCCAAGTTAACAACAGATCACAGACCGTTTCGAATCCCACCGTACCTTCTCCGCAATGCAATCTGGTTTCTGAGCTGGTCATGGGTGCACCTCAGCCACGCTCAAGGTCCTAAACGATATCATAACCGCCATCGATAAGAGACAATACTGTGCAGCCGTATTCATCGACCTGGTCAAGGCTTTCGACTTTGTCAATCACCACATTCTTCTCAGCAGACTCAACAGCCTTGGTTTCTCAAATGACTGCCTCGCCTGGTTCACCAACTACTTCTCAGACAGAGTTCAGTGTGTCAAATTGAAGGGCCTGTTCTCCGGACCTCTGGCAGTCTCTATGGGGGTGCCACAGGGTTCAATCCTCAGGCCGACTCTCTTCTCTGTATACATCAATGATGTCGCTCTTGTTGCTGGTGATTCTATGATCCACCTCTACGCAGATGACACAATTCTGTATACTTCTGGCCCTTCTTTGGACACTGTGTTAACTAACCTCCAGACGAGCTTCAATGCCATACAACACTCCTTCCAAGTAAAACTAAATGCATGCTCTTTAACCGATCGCTGCCCACACCTGCCCGCCCGTCCAGCATCACTACTCTGGACAGTTCTGACTTAGAATATGTGGACAACAACAAATACCTAGGTGTCTGGTTAGACTGTAAACTCTCCTTTCAGACACATTAAGCATCTCCAATCCAAAATTAAATCTAGAAGCGGCTTCCTATTTCGCAACAAAGCATCCTTCACTCATGCTGCCAAACATACCCTCGTAAAACTGACTATCCTACCGATCCTTGACTTCGGCGATGTCATTTACAAAATAGCCTCCAACACTCTACTCAGCAAATTGGATCCACAGATTTAACCACAAAGACCAGGGAGGTTTTCCTGTCCTCCCTATGTGAAAAGTGAAACCATATCACTATCCACACGGGGAGAAATCATGTCACTATCCACACAGGGGAGAAATCATGTCACTATCCACACAGGGGAGAAATCATGTCACTATCCACACAGGGGGAGAAACCATGTCACTATCCACACAGGGGAGAAATCATGTCACTATCCACACAGGCGGAGAAATCATGTCACTATCCACACAGGGGGGAAATCATGTCACTATCCACACAGGGGAGAAATCATGTCACTATCCACACAGGGGAGAAATCATGTCACTATCCACACAGGGGGAGAAACCATGTCACTATCCACACGGGGAGAAACCATGTCACTGCTGTGACTGTGGCCAAAGATTCTATCTGAATGAAGATCTTAAAAAAACACATTATGATTCCCACAGGGGAGAATCCTTATCGTTGTCATGATTGTGGCAAAATATTTAGTCAGATAGGACCTCTAAAAATCCACATGAGGACCCACACAGGAGAGAAAACGTATCACTGTGGTGTCTGTGGTAAAGGATTCACCACCAACAGGAGGCTGAAAGCGCACATGAGGACTCACGTCCTCCAATGTAGAAAATATTATTCAATGTAATTGATTGGAAAAAACAATCGAAGATCCATTGAAGAAACAATGTCTGTCATTTGAAAACGCAGAACACCTACGAAGAGAAGAGCAGACACTAGAGGAAGGAAACAGATGACCTTATGGCAACCCACAACAAAAGACCGGCGAACAGACCGGCGTCCGCCAGAAAAAGACCAGCGCTCTCCACAAGACTGGCGACATGACTGGCACCTGCCACAAAAGACCGGCGAGTGGGAGAATGCCTACCTAACTCCCTTTGCTAGATTCCTTACCTAACTCCCTTTGCTAGATTCCTTACCTAACTCCCTTAATCTTTTTTTCCTGTCTCTTTAGACCAATAAATGGGTCGGTTGTTTAGCAACAAAACCGATGCGTGTGTATCTATGGCTTAGATTGTTGACAGTGTTTATTGTAAATGTGCTCAATGAGCACTCGTTCTCTCTCAAATACATCGTTACAGTTGTTGGTAGCTAGGGCATTTAAGTCATATTAGCATTGACACGAACAAGATGAAACTAGCTGAAATTAGTCACAGTGGCAACTTCTAGTCATTGTTGGTAGTCATCTGGCTATCCAGAATCACAACAACTCAGATTTCTGCCCTATTGAAGCGTGTACATCGTTTTCGTGACAACGTCAGCTAACCCATCTATTAGCCGTCTGTGAGCCGGGTTGAATCACCCATCTATTAGCCGTGTTGAATCACCCCCATCTATACTATCACCGTCTGTTAGCCGGGTTAAATCACCCATCTATACTATTACCATCTGTTAGCCGGGTTGAATCACCCCCCGTCTATACTATCACCGTCTGTTAGCCGGGTTGAATCACCCATCTATACTATCACCATCTGTTAGCCGGGTTGAATCACCCCCGTCTATACTATCACCGTCTGTTAGCCGGGTTGAATCACCCCCATCTATACTATCGCCGTCTGTTAGCCGGGTTGAATCACCCCCCCATCTATACTATCACCGTCTGTTAGCCGGGTTGAATCACCCCCATCTATACTATCACCATCTGTTAGCCGGGTTGAATCACCCCCATCTATACTATCACCATCTGTTAGCCGGGTTGAATCACCCCCATCTATACTATCGCCGTCTGTTAGCCGGGTTGAATCACCCCCATCTATACTATCGCCGTCTGTTAGCCGGGTTGAATCACCCCCCATCTATACTATCACCATCTGTTAGCCGGGTTGAATCACCCCCCATCTATACTATCACCGTCTGTTAGCCGGGTTAAATCACCCATCTATACTATTACCATCTGTTAGCCGGGTTGAATCACCCCCCGTCTATACTATCACCGTCTGTTAGCCGGGTTGAATCACCCCCATCTATACTATCACCGTCTGTTAGCCGGGTTAAATCACCCATCTATACTATCACCGTCTGTTAGCCGGGTTGAATCACACCCATCTATACTATCACCATCTGTTAGCCGGGTTGAATCACCCCCATCTATACTATCACCGTCTGTTAGCCGGGTTGAATCACCCATCTATACTATCACCGTCTGTTAGCCGGGTTGAATCACCCCCATCTATACTATCACCGTCTGTTAGCCGGGTTGAATCACCACCATCTATACTATCACCGTCTGTTAGCCGGGTTGAATCACCCCCCATCTATACTATCACCGTCTGTTAGCCGGGTTGAATCACCCCCCATCTATACTATCACCGTCTGTTAGCCGGGTTGAATCACCCATCTATACTATCACCGTCTGTTAGCCGGGTTGAATCACCCATCTATACTATTACCATCTGTTAGCCGGGTTGAATCACCCCCATCTATACTATCACCGTCTGTTAGCTGGGTTGAATCACCCCCATCTATACTTTCACCATCTGTTAGCCGGATTGAATCACCCCCCATCTATACTATCACCGTCTGTTAGCCGGGTTAAATCACCCATCTATACTATCACCGTCTGTTAGCCAGTGAACCTGTATGACATCACAAATACGCTGTGAACCTGTATAAAACACAAGGCCAAATCGACACTGGATTTGCTTACCAAGAAGACAGTGACTGTCCTGAGTGGCCGAGTTACAGTTTTGACAAAAAAATCTGTTTGAGGACCTGAAAATTGATGTTTTAGCAATGATCAACAACAACTGTGACAGAGCTTAAAAATGTTTGAAAGGAAACATGGGAAAATATTGCACAATCAATGTGTGGAAAGCTCTTAGAGACTTACCCAGAAAGACTCGCAGCTGTAATCGATGCCAAAGGTCATTCTAACATATTGACTCAGGGAGCTGAATACTTAAGCTACAATGTTAGAGTCTTTCTTCCACTTTGACAGAGTATTTTGTGTAGATTTTTTTGACAAACAATAATTAAATAAATTGTAATCCCACTTTGTAACACAAAGAAATACAAGGGGTCTGAATACTTTTGCAATGCACTGTATTTCAGTAAACCATAAACCATTCCTTGTTTGTGTCCCAACAATAACACAGTGGATGACATGAATATCTTCAGATTTCATGGTGTGGTGATGGTGTGGTGATGGTATGGTGATGGTGTGGTGATGGTATGGTGATGGTGTTGGTGTGGTGATGGTGTGGTGATGGTATGGTGTTGGTGTGGTGATGGTGTGGTGTTGGTGTGGTGATGGTATGGTGATGGTGTTGGTGTGGTGATGGTGTGGTGATGGTATGGTGTTGGTGTGGTGATGGTGTGGTGTTGGTGTGGTGATGGTGATGGTGTGGTGTTGGTGTGGTGATGGTTTGGTGATGGTGTGGTGATGATGATGGTGTAGTGATGATGATCGTGAGGTGATGGTGTGGTGATGATGATGGTGTGGTGATGATGGTGTGGTGATGATGATGGTATGGTGATGGTGTGGTAATGGTGTGGTGATGGTGTGGTGATGGTGTGGTGATGGTAAATGGTGTGGTGATGGTGATGGTGATTTTTACATTTCTCCTGTGTTCCTAAACAAATCTGTAGTCCAGTTAATTATGGCTTGGGGGCGCTATTTTCAGGTCCGGATGAAAAGTGTGCCCAAAGTAAACTGCCTGCTACTCAGGCCCAGAAGCTTGGATGTGCATATAATGGTAGATTTGGATAGAAAACACTCTAAAGTTTCTCAAACTGTTGGAATAAAGTATGTGAGTATAACAGAACTGATTTGGCAGGCGAAACCCCGAGCACAATCCATCCAGGGAATTTTCTTTTTGAGGTCAATCTGTTTTCCATTAGGTTTCTATGGCAAGGCCGTTTCAATAGAAATATTCTTGCAGTTCCTATAGCTTCCACTAGATGTCAACAGTCTTTAGAAATTGGTTGATGTTTTTCTCTAGAGAAATGAAGAAGTAGCCCTGTTGTTTTCCACTCTAATGATTTGGGGCGCGGGACCTGGAACATGGTTTCTTTGTTTTCGTCCGGTATTGAACACAGTTTCTCCGGTCTTAAATTTTATTGTTTTCGTCTGGTATTGAACATAGTTTCTCCGGTCTTAAATTTTATCGATTATTTATGTTTAAAAATACCTAAAGATGTATTACGAAAGTTGTTTGAAATGTTTGGACAAAGATTCCAGGTAACTTATAAGAGATTTTATAGTCATGTAGCGTGAGCTGGAACCGGTGTTTTTCTGGATCAAACGCGTCAAATAAACAGACATTTTGGATATATAACGACGGCATTAATCGAAAAAAGGACCATCTGTGATGTTTATGGGACATATTGGAGTGCCAACAGAAGAAGCTCGTCAAAGGTAAGGCATGAATTATATCTTTATTTCTGAGTTTTGTGTCGCGCCTGGCGGGTTGAATTATGACTGTCTGTCTTTGTTTGATGGGGTGCTGTCCTCAGATAATAGCACGGTTTGCTTTCGCCGTAAAGCCTTTTTGAAATCTGACACGTTGGCTGGATTCACAACACGTGTAGCTTTAATTTCGTGTATTGCATGTGTGATTTCATGAAAGTTTAATATTTATAGTAATTTAATTTGAATTTGGCGCGCTGCCAGTTCACCGGATGTTGTCAAATCGATCCCGCTAAAGGGATTTGATCCATAAGAAGTTTTTAAAGTGGCTAGCTTCTTCCAAAGCAGAAGAAAATATAGCTATTAAAATATTGCTCCCGCGTTCCTACCATCTATAGAGTATTCCAGATAGGAAAGTTCTAGATATGTTAATTGGGACAAATTTGAGGAACAAACAATGGCTATTTGCATTATTCGGTCTTCTTTGACTAGCTTCACCCTTTTTGAGGTTAATTGTCATACAACTTTTAACTGTGTCTGATAGTGTCAGAGTGCCTGGTTAGTAACCATGTGAATGCATGTTCAAATCCTGGCCAGATGGTTGTTCAAATGTACAGGTCTAGCTGTTGCAAGACAGCAAATATAAAATGTTCATTGGGATTCTTCATGACTTGTTATAGTAGGAATATTAAACGCTAACTGAGGAGACACACCAAAATGCATCAATTAAAACCTGAAACAAATCCAGGTTTACTTGTCATCGCTGTGGTAAAAGGTTTTCCTTCAACAGTAGGCCGATAGAGCACATGAAGAGCCACACAGGGGAGAAACCATGTCACTATCCACACAGGGGGAGAAATCATGTGGGAGAAACCATGTCACTATCCACACAGGGGGAGAAACCATGTGGGAGAAACCATGTCACTATCCACACAGGGGGAGAAACCATGTGGGAGAAACCATGTCACTATCCACACAGGGGGAGAAACCATGTGGGAGAAACCATGTCACTATCCACACAGGGGGAGAAACCATGTGGGAGAAACCATGTCACTATCCACACAGGGGGAGAAACCATGTGGGAGAAACCATGTCACTATCCACACAGGGGGAGAAACCAGGTCACTATCCACACTGCGACCTGGCCAAGATAAAGCAAAGCAGTGTGACACAAACAACAACACAGAGTTACACATTGAAGAAACAAGCGTATAGTCAATAACACAATAGAAAAGTTTCTCCGTGCCATCAAATGAAGTTTCTCCGTGCCATCAAATGAAGTTTCTCCGTGCCATCAAATGAAGTTCCTCCGTGCCATCAAATGAAGTTCCTCCGTGCCATCAAATGAAGTTTCTCCGTGCCATCAAATGAAGTTTCTCCGTGCCATCAAATGAAGTTTCTCCGTGCCATCAAATGAAGTTTCTCCGTGCCATCAAATGAAGTTTCTCCGTGCCATCAAATGAAGTTCCTCCGTGCCATCAAATGAAGTTCCTCCGTGCCATCAAATGAAGTTTCTCCGTGCCATCAAATGAAGTTTCTCCGTGCCATCAAATGAAGTTCCTCCGTGCCATCAAATGAAGTTCCTCCGTGCCATCAAATGAAGTTTCTCCGTGCCATCAAATGAAGTTTCTCCGTGCCATCAAATGAAGTTTCTCCGTGCCATCAAATGAAGTTCCTCCGTGCCATCAAATGAAGTTTCTCCGTGCCATCAAATGAAGTTTCTCCGTATTTGATTTAATTAAAATAAGATACCTAGATTTGAGCTTTTAAGAGTTAATAAATGGAAAAATGTCCAAATAAAAATGATACTATAGATTTTTACACACTGATCTTCTGGGGCCTGGGGGAAGGGGGGGGGGGGCAGGTTGTGAGACAGTTACCCCAGTAATTGGGGGAAAATACACCTTCTCCAAAGACAATATTTAATTAAACAACTAAAAAAAGTGTAAATGTTAGCCACTTATTTCCCTTAATAGTTTGTTTTCCTGCAGGACCATCATCCACATACCTTATTTATTTTTTACCAAACTTTACTTGTTTGCGTCAGCAGTTGGACATTGTTCTTAGGGGGGGGTAGTTGTCCCTGACATAGACTACTAGCGTATTAAGATCCTATCAGAATGCATTTAAATGACGATCTGACTTCGATATATCAATGCCTAGAAACATCGCTGCGAGGGTTCGCTGCGGCTGAGACGTGGTTTACCATCTAAATGTTCACAAAAAAATCATGGGTCCATTTCCATCCCTTAGAAACCCAATCCAACTCATCTAAATTCAATCCGTATTCTAGGAATCCTGTCCAGGTTTGTCCGTTGACCAGCCTTGATATGGTCGTCACTAGTTACCACAGCCACAAAGTTATACGCCCGGCCCATTTCTTCAAATTTCAAAATGTGATTTAAAACCTAACCTTAACCATAACCTTAACCACACTGCTAACCTTATGCCTAACTTTAACCTTAAATTAAGACAAAAAAACAACGTTTTCATGAATTTGTACGATATTGCCCATTTTGACTTTGTGTCTGTGGTAACTAGTGGAACCCCTCGCTATGCCTCCTCCCCCTACATAGTTCCATACGGGAGAGTAACCTACATTTTGTTTTCTTCTATACAGTCTGGAAGAAGAACTGGCAGTACCTTTAGGATTTTCTTTTCAAATAAATACAAGATTGGGGCTCGGGAAGATCAATACTTCGTTTAGTTCCAGATATTTGTTCTACTCATGTGAGACATTTTACCTGTTTATTTTAAATTTCTTTCTTATTCTTCACTTATTTTCTGCATTCCTTTCATCCCCGGTAACGGCGGATGCCCCCCTTCTTCTCACGTGAGTGTGCGACGGTTCCCCGGTCAGAAATATCAAGGAATTGTTGAGAATTACTGCGTCTGTAGACAGCAACAGTTTTCACATGAAAAGAGACTGACGCTGACCAGAGTTGGGTTTAAGACTTGTTGCTCCTCGGCATTTAACGGGTCGCCATGAACTTTTTTTGCCGTTATCATCTTCTCATCATTCCTTACGGTTTACTTTCTCGTGATCATGAGATTAATTCACTATGTCATGCTGCTCTTTGTGTTTTGGTGAGGGGATCTACTTTTTTTTATTGTCGTGTGTTTTAATCTCACTCACACACGTATGACACATCACATGTCAGGAGGAGTGCTTTGTGACAACAACAAAAACCAGATGTCACATTGGTTTTCACTGGTTAGAACTGCAGTGGTTTCAGTAATGGGGCTTTCAGCACATTTCAGTTGATCTAGAGCAGTCATTTCAGTTCAATACTATTACACTATACAGTTACAGTATGACACTTGACTAATGCATGTTTCTCTTTGTTTTTTCGCTGTAGTTTTCTCTCTTTGATAAACTATAGGCTCTACTATTCTCATTTACTTATACCCAAACTGTCCCTTGTGTGGTAAGTATATATGAAATATAAATTAATATATGATATATCAAATATATCAAACAAATATATCAAATATATATATTTTAACGTTTATCTTAATAGTAGGAAACACCATTTTGCAGCTGACGGCTGACTTTTAGCATACAGAAGCTCACATACAATAATAATATAACACATCAATAAGTAACTAAACAACGGGTTAAAATGCTAAATGGAAGTTAGGTCTACTGCTGTTGTAATACCTGTCAGTCTGGGTAGGACAGTAGAGCACTGGGCTGTAATACCTGTCAGTCTGGGTAGGACAGTAGAGCACTGGGCTGTTGTAATACCTGTCAGTCTGGGTAGGACAGTAGAGCACTGGGCTGTAATACCTGTCAGTCTGGGTAGGACAGTAGAGCACTGGGCTGTTGTAATACCTGTCAGTCTGGGTAGGACAGTAGAGCACTGGGCTGTTGTAATACCTGTCAGTCTGGGTAGGACAGTAGAACACTGGGCTGTTGTAATACCTGTCAGTCTGGGTAGGACAGTAGAGCACTGGGCTGTAATACCTGTCAGTCTGGGTAGGACAGTAGAGCACTGGGCTGTTGTAATACCTGTCAGTCTGGGTAGGACAGTAGAGCACTGGGCTGTTGTAATACCTGTCAGTCTGGGTAGGACAGTAGAGCACTGGGCTGTTGTAATACCTGTCAGTCTGGGTAGGACAGTAGAGCACTGGGCTGTTGTAATACCTGTCAGTCTGGGTAGGACAGTAGAGCACTGGGCTGTTGTAATACCTGTCAGTCTGGGTAGGACAGTAGAACACTGGGCTGTTGTAATACCTGTCAGTCTGGGTAGGACAGTAGAGCACTGGGCTGTAATACCTGTCAGTCTGGGTAGGACAGTAGAGCACTGGGCTGTTGTAATACCTGTCAGTCTGGGTAGGACAGTAGAGCACTGGGCTGTTGTAATACCTGTCAGTCTGGGTAGGACAGTAGAGCACTGGGCTGTTGTAATACCTGTCAGTCTGGGTAGGACAGTAGAGCACTGGGCTGTTGTAATACCTGTCAGTCTGGGTAGGACAGTAGAGCACTGGGCTGTTGTAATACCTGTCAGTCTGGGTAGGACAGTAGAGCACTGGGCTGTTGTAATACCTGTCAGTCTGGGTAGGACAGTAGAGCACTGGGCTGTAATACCTGTCAGTCTGGGTAGGACAGTAGAGCACTGGGCTGTTGTAATACCTGTCAGTCTGGGTAGGACAGTAGAGCACTGGGCTGTTGTAATACCTGTCAGTCTGGGTAGGACAGTAGAGCACTGGGCTGTAATACCTGTCAGTCTGGGTAGGACAGTAGAGCACTGGGCTGTTGTAGGAGGATCTGGGGTTAAAGTAGAAGTTTGTGGATCTGCCACTGACATAGGCATTCTGCGTGTGTGTGTGTGTGTGTGACATAGGCATTCTGCGTGTGTGAGTGACATAGGCATTCTGCGTGTGTGTGTGTGTGTGTGACATAGGCATTCTGTGTGTGTGTGTGTGACATAGGCATTCTGCGTGTGTGTGTGTGTGTGTGTAACATAAGCATTCTGCGTGTGTGTGTGTGTGTGTGTGTGTGACATAGGCATTCTGTGTGTGTGTGTGTGTGTGTGACATAGGCATTCTGCGTGTGTGTGTGTGTGTGTAACATAAGCATTCTGCGTGTGTGTGTGACATAGGCATTCTGTGTGTGTGTGTGTGTGTGACATAGGCATTCTGTGTGTGTGTGTGTGTGACATACGCATTCTGTGTGTGTGTGTGTGACATAGGCATTCTGTGTGTGTGTGTGTGACATAGGCATTCTGTGTGTGTGTGTGTGACATACGCATTCTGTGTGTGTGTGTGTGTGACATAGGCATTCTGCGTGTGTGTGTGTGACATAGGCATTTTGCGTGTGTGTGTGTGTGACATAGGCATTCTGCGTGTGTGTGTGTGACATAGGCATTCTGCGTGTGTGTGTGTGTGTGTGACATAGGCATTCTGTGTGTGTGTGTGTGACATAGGCATTCTGCGTGTGTGTGTGACATAGGCATTCTGCGTGTGTGTGTGTGTGTGTGACATAGGCATTCTGCGTGTGTGTGTGTGTGACATAGGCATTCTGCGTGTGTGTGTGTGTGACATAGGCATTCTGTGTGTGTGTGTGTGACATAGGCATTTTGCGTGTGTGTGTGTGTGTGACATAGGCATTCTGCGTGTGTGTGTGTGTGTGTGACATAGGCATTCTGCGTGTGTGTGTGTGACATAGGCATTTTGCGTGTGTGTGTGTGTGACATAGGCATTCTGCGTGTGTGTGTGTGACATAGGCATTCTGCGTGTGTGTGTGTGTGTGTGTGTGACATAGGCATTCTGTGTGTGTGTGTGTGACATAGGCATTCTGTGTGTGTGTGTGACATAGGCATTCTGCGTGTGTGTGTGTGTGTGTGTGTGACATAGGCATTCTGCGTGTGTGTGTGTGACATAGGCATTCTGCGTGTGTGTGTGTTTGACGTAGGCATTCTGCGCGTGTGTGTGTGACGTAGGCATTCTGCGTGTGTGTGTGTGTGTGTGTGTGACATAGGCATTCTGCGTGTGTGTGTGTGACATAGGCATTCTGCGTGTGTGTGTGTGTGTGTGACATAGGCATTCTGCGTGTGTGTGTGTGTGTGTGTGTGACATAGGCATTCTGCGTGTGTGTGTGTGTGACGTAGGCATTCTGCGTGTGTTTGTGTGTGTGACATAGGCATTCTGCGTGTGTGTTTGTGTGACATAGGCATTCTGCGTGTGTGTGTGACATAGACATTCTGCGTGTGTGTGTGACATAGGCATTCTGCGTGTGTGTGTGACATAGACATTCAGCGTGTGTGTGTGACATAGGCATTCTGCGTGTGTGTGTGACATAGGCATTCTGCGTGTGTGTGTGACATAGACATTCTGCGTGTGTGTGTGACATAGACATTCTGCGTGTGTGTGTGTGACATAGGCATTCTGCGTGTGTGTGTGTGACATAGACATTCTGCGTGTGTGTGTGACATAGGCATTCTGCGTGTGTGTGTGACATAGGCATTCTGCGTGTGTGTGTGACATAGGCATTCTGCGTGTGTGTGTGACATAGGCATTCTGCGTGTGTGTGTGACATAGGCATTCTGCGTGTGTGTGTGTGTGACATAGACATTCTGCGTGTGTGTGTGTGTGTGTGTGTGTGTGTGTGTGTGTGTGTGACATAGGCATTCTGTGTGTGTGTGACATAGGCATTCTGCGTGTGTGTGTGTGTGTGTGTGTGGGACATAGGCATTCTGTGTGTGTGTGTGTGTGGGACATAGGCATTCTGGTTGTGACATAGGCATTCTGTGTGTGTTGTACTGTTCTGTTGTAGGTACCATTGATTTAACCTTTTATCATCCTAAGTGGAAGAGGACACGCTCTCCCCACGATGACCAATGAGACCCCAGCTGACCCCTACATCTTCACCACTGACCTCCTGCCCCTTGACCCTCGCTTCCTTCCTCCGCTGGCCAATGGGCTGCTGGGTTGGAGGGTGTACGGTGACATCATGCACATGGGCGGAGTCTATAACGGCGAGGGCGGGGACTGTCACCGTGCCAATCTCCCCTGTCCTCTGGCTGTGAGGATGGATCTAGATGAGGTGGAGAAGGCAGGGCATCTGCAACACTCCTACAGTCTAGATACACATACAGGTACGTTGGTACAGTCTAGATACACACAGGTACGTTGGTACAGTCTAGATACACACACAGGTACGTTGGTATAGTCTAGATACACATAGGTACGTTGGTATAGTCTAGATACACACAGGTACGTTGGTACAGTTTAGATACACACACAGGTACGTTGGTACAGTCTAGATTAACACACAGGTACGTTGGTACAGTCTAGATACACACACAGGTACGTTGGTACAGCCTAGATACACACACAGGTACGTTGGTATAGTCTAGATATACACAGGTACGTTGGTACAGTCTAGATACACACACAGGTACGTTGGTACAGCCTAGATACACACACAGGTACGTTGGTACAGCCTAGATACACACAGGTACGTTGGTACAGTCTAGATACACACACAGGTACGTTGGTACAGCCTAGATACACACACAGGTACGTTGGTACAGCCTAGATACACACAGGTACGTTGGTACAGTCTAGATACACACACAGGTATGTTGGTACAGCCTAGATACACACACAGGTACGTTGGTACAGTCTAGATACACACACAGGTACGTTGGTACAGCCTAGATACACACACAGGTACGTTGGTACAGCCTAGATACACACAGGTACGTTGGTATAGTCTAGATATACACAGGTACGTTGGTACAGTCTAGATACACACACAGGTACGTTGGTACAGCCTAGATACACACACAGGTACGTTGGTACAGCCTAGATACACACAGGTACGTTGGTACAGTCTAGATACACACACAGGTACGTTGGTAAAGCCTAGATACACACACAGGTACGTTGGTACAGCCTAGATACACACAGGTACGTTGGTACAGTCTAGATACACACACAGGTATGTTGGTACAGCCTAGATACACACACAGGTACGTTGGTACAGTCTAGATACACACACAGGTACGTTGGTACAGCCTAGATACACACACAGGTACGTTGGTACAGCCTAGATACACATACAGGTACGTTGGTACAGCCTAGATACACACAGGTACGTTGGTACAGTCTAGATACACACACAGGTACGTTGGTACAGCCTAGATACACACACAGGTACGTTGGTACAGCCTAGATACACACAGGTACGTTGGTACAGTCTAGATACACACACAGGTATGTTGGTACAGCCTAGATACACACACAGGTACGTTGGTACAGTCTAGATACACACACAGGTACGTTGGTACAGCCTAGATACACACACAGGTACGTTGGTACAGCCTAGATACACACAGGTACGTTGGTACAGTCTAGATACACACACAGGTACGTTGGTACAGCCTAGATACACACAGGTACGTTGGTACAGTCTAGATACACACAGGTACGTTGGTACAGTCTAGACACACACAGGTACGTTGGTACAGCCTAGATACACACAGGTACGTTGGTACAGTCTAGATACACACAGGTACGTTGGTACAGTCTTGATACACACAGGTACGTTGGTACAGTCTAGATACACACACAGGTACGTTGGTACAGCCTAGATACACACACAGGTACGTTGGTACAGCCTAGATACACACAGGTACGTTGGTATAGTCTAGATATACACAGGTACGTTGGTACAGTCTAGATACACACACAGGTACGTTGGTACAGCCTAGATACACACACAGGTACGTTGGTACAGCCTAGATACACACAGGTACGTTGGTACAGTCTAGATACACACACAGGTACGTTGGTAAAGCCTAGATACACACACAGGTACGTTGGTACAGCCTAGATACACACAGGTACGTTGGTACAGTCTAGATACACACACAGGTATGTTGGTACAGCCTAGATACACACACAGGTACGTTGGTACAGTCTAGATACACACACAGGTACGTTGGTACAGCCTAGATACACACACAGGTACGTTGGTACAGCCTAGATACACATACAGGTACGTTGGTACAGCCTAGATACACACAGGTACGTTGGTACAGTCTAGATACACACACAGGTACGTTGGTACAGCCTAGATACACACACAGGTACGTTGGTACAGCCTAGATACACACAGGTACGTTGGTACAGTCTAGATACACACACAGGTATGTTGGTACAGCCTAGATACACACACAGGTACGTTGGTACAGTCTAGATACACACACAGGTACGTTGGTACAGCCTAGATACACACACAGGTACGTTGGTACAGCCTAGATACACACAGGTATGTTGGTACAGCCTAGATACACACAGGTACGTTGGTACAGTCTAGATACACACAGGTACGTTGGTACAGTCTAGACACACACAGGTACGTTGGTACAGCCTAGATACACACAGGTACGTTGGTACAGTCTAGATACACACAGGTACGTTGGTACAGTCTTGATACACACAGGTACGTTGGTACAGTCTAGATACACACAGGTACGTTGGTACAGCCTAGATACACACAGGTACGTTGGTACAGTCTAGATACACACAGGTACGTTGGTACAGTCTAGATACACACAGGTACGTTGGTACAGTCTAGATACACACAGGTACGTTGGTACAGTCTAGATACACACAGGTACGTTGGTACAGCCTAGATACACACAGGTACGTTGGTACAGTCTAGATACACACAGGTACGTTGGTACAGTCTAGACACACACAGGTACGTTGGTACAGCCTAGATACACACAGGTACGTTGGTACAGTCTAGATACACACAGGTATGTTGGTACAGCCTAGATACACACAGGTACGTTGGTACAGCCTAGATACACACAGGTACGTTGGTACAGCCTAGATACACACAGGTACGTTGGTACAGTCTAGATACACACAGGTATGTTGGTACAGCCTAGATACACACAGGTACGTTGGTACAGCCTAGATACACACAGGTACGTTGGTACAGTCTAGATACACACACAGGTACGTTGGTACAGCCTAGATACACACACAGGTACGTTGGTACAGCCTAGATACACACAGGTACGTTGGTACAGTCTAGATACACACACAGGTATGTTGGTACAGCCTAGATACACACACAGGTACGTTGGTACAGTCTAGATACACACACAGGTACGTTGGTACAGCCTAGATACACACACAGGTACGTTGGTACAACCTAGATACACACAGGTATGTTGGTACAGCCTAGATACACACAGGTACGTTGGTACAGTCTAGATACACACAGGTACGTTGGTACAGTCTAGACACACACAGGTACGTTGGTACAGCCTAGATACACACAGGTACGTTGGTACAGTCTAGATACACACAGGTACGTTGGTACAGTCTTGATACACACAGGTACGTTGGTACAGTCTAGATACACACAGGTACGTTGGTACAGCCTAGATACACACAGGTACGTTGGTACAGTCTAGATACACACAGGTACGTTGGTACAGTCTAGATACACACAGGTACGTTGGTACAGTCTAGATACACACAGGTACGTTGGTACAGCCTAGATACACACAGGTACGTTGGTACAGTCTAGATACACACAGGTACGTTGGTACAGTCTAGACACACACAGGTACGTTGGTACAGCCTAGATACACACAGGTACGTTGGTACAGTCTAGATACACACAGGTATGTTGGTACAGCCTAGATACACACAGGTATGTTGGTACAGCCTAGATACACACAGGTACGTTGGTACAGCCTAGATACACACAGGTACGTTGGTACAGTCTAGATACACACAGGTATGTTGGTACAGCCTAGATACACACAGGTACGTTGGTACAGCCTAGATACACACAGGTACGTTGGTACAGTCCAGATACACACAGGTACGTTGGTACAGCCTAGATACACACAGGTATGTTGGTACAGCCTAGATACACACAGGTACGTTGGTACAGCCTAGATACACACAGGTACGTTGGTACAGTCTAGATACACACAGGTACGTTGGTACATGTGGTTCACTGCAGATAAAGAGTACAACCCCACAGATAATGAGGTCTGTGTACTCGACATGTAAAGGGCTGAATACAATGTGCTGATACATTCATCATCACTTTATTTAAAAAATATGTTTTATTTTATTTAACTAGGCAAGTCAGTTAAGAACAAGTTCTTATTTACATTGACGGCCTAGGAACAGTCGGTTAACTGCCTTGTTCAGGGGGCAGAACGACAGATTTTTACCTTGTCAGCTCTGGGATTCGATCTTGAAACCTTTCAGTTACTGGTCCAACACTCTAACCACTAGGCTACCTGCCCCTCTAACCACTAGGCTACCTGCCTCTCTAACCACTAGGCTACCTGCCTCTCTAACCACTAGGCTACCTGCCGCTCCAACCACTAGGCTACCTGCCTCCTCTAACCACTTGGCTACCTGCCTCTAACCACTAGGCTACCTGCCGCTCCAACCACTAGGCTACCTGCCTCTCTAACCACGAGGCTACCTGCCTCTCTAACCACTAGGCTACCTGCCTCTCTAACCACTAGGCTTCCTGCCCCTCTAACCACTAGGCTACCTGCCGCTCCAACCACTAGGCTACCTGCCGCTCCAACCACTTGGCTACCTGCCTCTAACCACTAGGCTACCTGCCGCTCCAACCACTTGGCTACCTGCCTCTAACCACTAGGCTACCTGCCGCTCTAACCACTAGGCTACCTGCCTCTCTAACCACTAGTCTACCTGCCTCTCTAACCACTAGGCTACCTGCCTCTCTAACCACTAGGCTACCTGCCTCTCTAACCACTAGGCTACCTGCCGCTCTAACCACTAGGCTACCTGCCGCTCCAACCACTAGGCTACCTGCCTCTCTAACCACTAGGCTACCTGCCTCTAACCACTAGGCTACCTGCCCCTCTAACCACTAGGCTACCTGCCGCTCCAACCACTAGGCTACCTGCCGCTCCAACCACTTGGCTACCTGCTGCCCCTCCACTCTAACCACTAGGCTACCTGCCCCTCTAACCACTAGGCTACCTGCCTCTCTAACCATTAGGCTACCTGCCTCTCTAACCACTAGGCTACCTGCCCCTCTAACCACTAGGCTACCTGCCGCTCCAACCACTAGGCTACCTGCCGCTCCAACCACTTGGCTACCTGCCTCTAACCACTAGGCTACCTGCCGCTCCAACCACTAGGCTACCTGCCTCTCTAACCACTAGGCTACCTGCCTCTCTAACCACTAGGCTACCTGCCTCTCTAACCACTAGGCTACCTGCCTCTCTAACCACTAGGCTACCTGCCTCTCTAACCACTAGGCTACCTGCCTCTCTAACCACTAGGCTACCTGCCTCTCTAACCACTAGACTACCTGCCTCTCTAACCACTAGGCTACCTGCCTCTCTAACCACTAGGCTACCTGCCGCTCCAACCACTTGGCTACCTGCCTCTAACCACTAGGCTACCTGACGCCCCTCCACTCTAACCACTAGACTACCTGACGCCCCTCCACTCTAACCACTAGACTACCTGACACCCCTCCACTCTAACCACTAGGCTACTTTCTGCCCCTCCACTCTAACCACTAGACTACCTGCCTCTCTAACCACTAGACTACCTGCCTCTCTAACCACTAGACTACCTGCCTCTCTAACCACTAGGCTACCTGCCTCTCTAACCACTAGGCTACCTGCCTCTCTAACCACTAGGCTACCTGCCCCTCTAACCACTAGGCTACCTGCCTCTCTAACCACTAGGCTACCTGCCCCTCTAACCACTAGGCTACCTGCCTCTCTAACCACTAAGCTACCTGCCCCTCTAACCACTAGACTACCTGCCTCTCTAACCACTAGACTACCTGCCCCTCTAACCACTAGGCTACCTGCCGCTCCAACCACTAGGCTACCTGCCCCTCTAACCACTAGGCTACCTGCCCCTCTAACCACTAGGCTACCTGCCCCTCTAACCACTAGGCTACCTGCCGCTCCAACCACTAGGCTACCTGCCTCTCTAACCACTAGGCTACCTGCCTCTCTAACCACTAGGCTACCTGCCTCTCTAACCACTAGGCTACCTGCCTCTCTAACCACTAGGCTACCTGCCTCTCTAACCACTAGGCTACCTGCCTCTCTAACCACTAGGCTACCTGCCTCTCTAACCACTAGGCTACCTGCCCCTCTAACCACTAGGCTACCTGCCTCTCTAACCACTAGGCTACCTGCCTCTCTAACCACTAGGCTACCTGCCCCTCTAACCACTAGGCTACCTGCCGCTCCAACCACTAGGCTACCTGCCGCTCCAACCACTTGGCTACCTGCCTCTAACCACTAGGCTACCTGCCGCTCCAACCACTAGGCTACCTGCCTCTCTAACCACTAGGCTACCTGCCTCTCTAACCACTAGGCTACCTGCCTCTCTAACCACTAGGCTACCTGCCTCTCTAACCACTAGACTACCTGCCTCTCTAACCACTAGACTACCTGCCTCTCTAACCACTAGGCTACCTGCCTCTCTAACCACTAGACTACCTGCCTCTCTAACCACTAGGCTACCTGCCTCTCTAACCACTAGGCTACCTGCCTCTCTAACCACTAGGCTACCTGCCTCTCTAACCACTAGACTACCTGCCTCTCTAACCACTAGGCTACCTGCCTCTCTAACCACTAGACTACCTGCCTCTCTAACCACTAGACTACCTGCCTCTCTAACCACTAGGCTACCTGCCTCTCTAACCACTAGACTACCTGCCTCTCTAACCACTAGACTACCTGCCTCTCTAACCACTAGGCTACCTGCCTCTCTAACCACTAGACTACCTGCCTCTCTAACCACTAGACTACCTGCCTCTCTAACCACTAGACTACCTGCCTCTCTAACCATTAGACTACCCGCCGCCCCTCCACTCTAACCACTAGACTACCTGCCGCCCCAGGTAGCCTAGTTTGAATTAAATTGTTTCCAAGTTTTACAGTTGTATCACTGCGTCTGTCTGTCTGTCTGTCTGTCTGTCTGTCTGTCTGTCTGTCTGTCTGTCTGTCTGTCTGTCTGTCTGTCTGTCTGTCTGTCTGTTTGTTTGTTTGTTTGTTTGTTTGTTCTTGTCCTCTCTCTAGGTATATTCACCCACTCTCTGAGGACAGTTAGTGTTATTGCCTCCCAGTCTCTCTACACCCATCGACATCATCCCAACCTCTTGGTCATGGAGGTCCTGCTGGTTCGTCAGGGCACCTCCCAGGAGCCAATCACAATCAAGCTGGACAGTAGGTTCACGCCTCAAAGCGATGACATAGTGTTCCATTCTGAACCGGACTACAAAGGAGCCAGGTGAGAATAAATGGCCCGGCGGAACGAGAAATAGAGAAATAGGAAGGAAGCTAGATGGACAGAAACAGAAAGAATCAATGGCCTTCTTTCTTTTGTAACAGCAGTGTGTTGTAGGTGCTTTACCATTGTGTTTATACAGCCTTTCTCCATGGTTTATTTTTCACAGATCTAACGATTGAAACACCAGGGCCTTTATTCATAGAGCCTCTATCTACTCATTATAACAAGCCAAACTGATCCTAGATCAGAAGGCCTACTCTTAGACTTGATCTAACGACTGAAACACCAGGGCCTTTATTCATAGAGCCCCTATCTACTCATTATAACAAACTGATCCTAGATCAGAAGTCCTACTCTTAGACTTGATTTTCCTGTGTTTTATATACACTGAACAAACTTTTTTTTTTAAATGCAACAATTTCAAAGGTTTTACTGAGTTTATATAAGGAAATCAGTCAAATAAATTCATTAGGTCCTAATCTATGTATTTCACATGACTGGGAATACAGATATGCATCTGTTGGTCACAGATACCTTAAACAAAAAGGGTAGGGGCGTGGATCAGAAACCCAGTCAGTATCTGGTGTGACCAGCATTTGCCTAATGCAGCGTGACACATCTCCTTCACATAGAGTTGATCAGGATGTTGATTGTGGCCTGTGGAATGTTGTCCCACTCCTCTTCAATGGCTGTGAGAAGTTGCTGGATATTGGCGGGAACTGGAACACGCTGTCGTACAAAACATGCTTTGTTTCTTTGCAGCAATTCGACTATGAAGGCCTGATTCACACAGTCTCCTCTGAACAGTTGATGTTGAGATGTGTCTTGTTACTTGAACTCTGTGAAACATATATTTGGGCTGCAATCTGAGGTGCAGTTACCTCTAATGAACTCATCCTCTGCAGCAGAGGTAACGCTGGGTCTTCCTTTCCTGTGGTGGTCCTCATGAGAGCCTATTTCATCATAGCGCTTGATGGTTTTTGCGACTGCACTTGAAGAAACGTTCAAAGTTCTTGACATTTTCTGTATTGACTGACCTTCATGTCTTAAAGTAATGATGGACTGTTGTTTCTCTTTGCTTATTTGAGCTGTTCTTGACAGAATATGGACTTGGTCTTTTACCAAATAGAGCTATCTTTTGTATACCACCCCTACGTGGTAGGGGGGAAAAGCGTTCAGCATTTAAACAACATTTCATTGTATTAAATCATTATAGTCTATAAATTGCGCCAATAGGCTGTGACTTATAATTAAATA
Organism: Salvelinus alpinus; assembly: GCF_045679555.1. NCBI lineage: Eukaryota > Metazoa > Chordata > Actinopteri > Salmoniformes > Salmonidae > Salvelinus > Salvelinus alpinus. The sequence goes on from NC_092094.1 coordinate 3,349,649, forward strand.
CAAATTAAAGGAAAAAATGCCTTAGCCTCAGTCTACGATGCCTTTTGAATTCATTTTTAGAAACACGAGTTTCTGGGGCTTCAGGCTCATACGATGGATCCTGGAGAGCTGACCAGCAGTGGAGAATATTCTCTCCAGACTTACAGAGCTACTGCTAAACACCCTTTAGGCCTCTCAGGCTGGGCAGAGATGCAGAGTTATTTATTTTTTCTTCTATAGGTAGACCTAAAGGTTGTTTTTTTGGGGGCAAAATAACCCAATCAAAATAGAAAGCTCCTTGAAAGTTGGAATATGTGTCACAGCCATTGAATGAACTGGACCAATATGCCAGATCAGGTCTATTAGGCCAAAATTAATTACGATCTATTTTACAGAACAAAAATAAAGGAAACTTTTAAGAGATCTGATTTTTTGTTGTTTATAAATACTTTGCTACAATGACACACTTGTCTATTGGAGGCGGCTGATTGTAGAGAAATTAACATTGTGTTGTGTGACACAACTGCACATTTTAGAGTGGCCTTTTTATTGTCCCCAGCACAAGGTGCACCTGTGTAAACATCATGCTGTTTAATCAGCTTCTTGATTATGCCACACCTGTCAGGTGGATGGATTATCTTGGATTATTTTGGCAAAGGAGACATGCTCGCTAACAGGGATGTGAACACATTTCTGCACAACATTTGAGAGAAATAAGCTTTTTGTGCTTATTGAACATTTCTGGGATCTTTTATTTCAGTTCATGAAACATGGGACCAACACTTTACATGTTGTGTTTATATATTTGGTTCAGTGTATATTTCCACACTATGAGGTTGGAATTCTACTGTGAAAGTGTGAAAATTATGATAATGCCCTTTTAGTGTACGAGCTGTTTGAAAAGCTGTGACATTACCAGGCGAGTAAAACTTGGACCAATAAGAAAAGAGTTCCAAACCTCTCAGCCAATAACAGCTAGTTTTCAGTTGTCCCCTCCCCACTCAGACCACTCCCAGACAGTCCGAGCAAAATTCTTGCTTGAGAAATGTCTCTTTGCTAAGAAGCTATTGTTGTTTCTTTTTGATCATTTTAAATGAAAACAATCACAGAAAGGTACTTAATTGTTACCCAGAAATGATTTCATATTGAGATAAAAACTGCTGCATTGAACCTTTTTAATACAGAAGGCCCCAGCATTCAGCTCACAATCAGCCCTTTCCTCCCCTAGTTACATCCAGGGCCGGACCACCACGGCTGAAGTCCCTGGTGGCGTCTGTCCCAGCGTCCACATCATCTGGACCCCCATCACCCCCTCCCTTACCCTGCTGCCCGACCAGGCCCAGTCCCGCTGGGGGTTCGTGGTGGCGGTGGCGGGCAGTCAGGACAGCGTACAGGCTCACTACGACACAGGTAAAGAAAGGGAGTGTGCTCAACTATCCTCCTGCGTTAAAAAAAACAAAAAAACGGTGAAAGCTTAACGTCAACGGTCACATAATGATGAAAACAGCGCTAACTTGATGAAGTTGCAGCTGAAGTCTCCGCTGCGGTACCTCGAGTGGGACATGTCGGACTGAGGCCCGTTATGACAAGAGGTGTGGCGATACTTCGTAATAAGATGACAAGACCAGCCGCGTCTCAAGTTTTTTAACGTCAGCTTAACTCAGCCATTGTAGTAGTGATGTACAGCGGGGAGAACAAGTATTTGATACACTGCCGATTTTACAGGTTTTCCTACTTACAAAGCATGTAGAGGTCTGTAATTTTTTTATCATAGGTACACTTCAACTGTGAGAGACGGAATCTAAAACGAAAATCCAGAAAATAACATTGTATGATTTTTAAGTAATTAATTTGCATTTTATTACATGACATAAGTACAGTGAGTAGATGTTTTATTTGTTTTTATCACTTTAAAGTGTTTTAATTAATACTTCTAAATCTCTGGGGATACAGTATATTGGACATACTGTTTTTTAATGTTTTTTACCAATAAAAAGAAAATGAAACTTGTCATGTCAATGAGCGTTTAAATTGTTAACAGCTCTGGAGCTGATGACCAATGGGAACCTTCGTCCCTCGCACCTCCGGGCGTGGGAGGAGCTGTGGGCGGGCAGCACGCTGGAGCTGACTGGTCCGGACGACCTGAGCAGGGCTCTGATTGGCTGCATGTTCTACCTGCTCAGTGCCTTTCCTTCGTTACACGAGGCGCCCGGTCATTTCGGCGGGGTCAGTCCTGGGGGGTTGTCTAACGGGGGCTCAGGACAAGACTACTGGGGACACGTGTTCTGGGACCAGGTGAGGACAATGTTCTTTTTATTTCAGGATGTAACCAATGAAGGGAAGGTGGTTGGTTGACCAATCAGGTGTACCGGATTACAACACATAAGCGGAACTAGCTGTACTCGAGGAGAGGGTACATTGTGTTTAGGGTAACCTCTACCTACTGAACCATGTGGCTTTTAGTGTGACTGAAATGTCCTTCCCCTCTGTCTCCCTGTATAGGACACTTGGATGTACCCCAGTATTGGTCTCTTCTACCCTCAGTTAGCCCGGGCCGTGCTTGAGTACCGGGTGAGGACAGTGGATGGCGCTAAGGACAATGCCGAGAAGCAAGGCTACAAGGTACTGTCTCTCTGTCTCTCTGAAGCCATGTGTTCACACACTCCCTATTCACAGTCAGGCCTCGTCATGATCTTCTGGCTGCAAGTTTTATAGTTGGCGTCATATTGTGTGATTGTTAGGTACCGTATTAGTGACTATAGTGATTTCAGCTTCAAGTAGACATCTGTATCTTGTTCATACTGTGTGTTGTTGAGTGTCATGTGAAGGCATACATTACAGTTCCTTCAGGAAGTATTCCCTTTTACCTTCTCTACATTTTGTTGTTGTTACGTCCTGAATTCAAAATGGATTAAATAGATTTTAAAACATTCTTCTTCTCACCTATCTACACAGAGTTATGATACACAATCCAAAGTGTAATTAATAACTTGACCATGCTCAAAGGGATATTCAATGTCCGCTTTTTTTGTTTTGTGTATTACCCATCTACCAATAGGTGCCATTTCTTTGCGAGGCATTGGAAAACCTCCCTGTTCTTTGTGGTTGAATCTGTGTTTAAAATTCACTGCTGGACTGAGGGACCTTACAGATAATTGTATGTTTGGGGTACAGAGACGAGGTAGTCATTCAGAAACCATGTTAAACACTATTATTGCACACAGAGTCCATGACACGTATTATTTGACGTGCACATTGGTATTCCTGAACTTAAGGTCATAACAAACGGGTTGAATACTTATTGACTCAAGGCATTACATATTTTATTCATTTGTAAAGATTATGGGGTATTGTGTGTAGACCAGTGACACAAAAGTTGTAACAAGCTGTAACACAACAACATGTGGAAGAAGTCAAGGGGTGTGAAAACTTCCTGAAGACACTGTGGTCCCACAGGATCATACATCACACACTAGAAATGTATTCCCTCACTGTACTTATAGGTGTGATGTGTTTGTAATGGAGTGTATGTAGTGTAGTGTGTGTAATTTAGTGTAGTGTGTGTAATTTAGTGTAGTGTGTGTGTGTGTTGTGTGTAGTGTGTGTGTTGTGTTTGTAGTTTAGTGTGTGTGTGTAGTGTAATGTGTGTTGTGTTTGTAGTGTAGTGTATTATAGTGTAGTGTATTATAGTGTAGTGTATTATAGTGTAGTGTATTATAGTGTAGTGTATTATAGTGTAGTGTATTATAGTGTAGTGTATTATAGTGTAGTGTATTATAGTGTAGTGTATTATAGTGTAGTGTATTATAGTGTAGTGTAGTGTATTATAGTGTAGTGTATTATAGTGTATGTGGGTCAGTGTGTTCTGATGAGATATGATGTTGTCCTACCAGGGACTAAAGTTCCCGTGGGAAAGTGCTGTGTCAGGGAGAGAGGTGTGTCCTGAAGATATATACGGACAACAAGAGATCCACATCAACGGAGACGTTACTCTGGCCTTCCAACACTACCTCTACCTCACACAGGTAACACCTGACCCCAACACTACCTCACACAGGTAACACCTGACCCCAACACTACCTCTACCTCACACAGGTAACACCTGACCCCAACACTACCTCACACAGGTAACACCTGACCCCAACACTACCTCACACAGGTAACACCTGACCCCAACACTACCTCACACAGGTAATACCTGACCCCAACATGTCCTGTACCTCACACAGGTAACACCTGACCCCACCACTACCTCACACAGGTAACATCTGACCCCACCACTACCTCACACAGGTAACACCTGACCCCAACACTACATCTACCTCACACGGGTAACACCTGACCCCAACACTACCTTACACAGGTAACTCCTTACCCCAACACTACCTCACACAGGTAACACCTAACCCCAACACTACCTCACACAGGTAACACCTGACCCCAACACTGCCTCACACGGGTAACTCCTTACCCCAACACTACCTCACACAGGTAACACCTAACGCCAACACTACCTGTACCTCACACAGGTAACACCTGACCCAAACACTACCTTACACAGGTAACTCCTTACCCCAACACTACCTCACACAGGTAACACCTAACGCCAACACTACCTCACACAGGTAACACCTAACCCCAACACTACCTCACACGGGTAACACCCTAACCCCAACACTACCTGTACCTCACACAGGTAACACCTGACCCAAACACTACCTCACACAGGTAACATCCTAACCCCAACACTACCTGTACCTCACACAGGTAACACCTGACCCAAACACTACCTCACACGGGTAACACCTAACCCCAACACTACCTCACACAGGTAACACCTAACCCCAACACTACCTCACACGGGTAACACCCTAACCCCAACACTACCTCACACGGGTAACACCTGACCCAAACACTACCTCACACGGGTATGGTCACATCTAGGCCAGTCATCCGCAGCCGGATCCCTGGCGCTTCTCCTTTGGGCCTTGTTATTTTCTGATCTGAAGGGAAAAGGTATTAGCAATGTAGTGATGGCTGCTTCCACCATATTACCTACACTTTAAAGACCTGCAACCTGTCTCTCTTCTAGGACATGTCTATGTTCACAGAGGGGCGTGGCAGTGAAGTGATTTGGGGCGTGGCTGATTACTGGGTTTCCAGGGTAACCTGGAGCACTGAAGAACAGGAGTACCACATCTTAGGTAAAGGGACACTCCGTAAACGTATTGTTTATAAATAATCAGGCCAACTGATGTCAGTGTATTGCTAGTACTAACTATAATGATAGCTAGTATGAGGTTAAAATGTACTTACTGTGATATTCGGTTGTCTCACCTGTGGTTATCTCACCGGGGCCATCTTAAAATGAATCCACTAACTGTAAATCACTCTGGATAAGAGCGTCTGTTAAATGACTCAAATGTCATGCAAATGTATTGCAACTGATTTCGTTGTCATGCAGACTAGGTAAGCTATTTAGCTTATTGGTCGTAGCAACCCTGTTGCTCGAGTAAACAAGACATTTACCAAAGTGTCTCTTGTCTGTTTTCTGCCAGGTGTCATGCCGCCCGATGAGTATTACTACAACGTCAACAACTCGGTGTACACAAACACTGTGGCCAAGTACAGGTATGTAACACACCCGAGGGGTGGCGTACGAAGCAAGCTACTGTGCATTCGGAAAGTATTCAGACCACTTGACTTTTTCCCCAATTTGTTACGTTATAGCCTTATTCTAAAATTGATGAATTTAAACAATTTCCTCATCAATCTAAACACAATAACCCATAATGACAAAGCGAAAACAAGTTTTTAGACATTTTTGCAAATTTTGTAAAAATTTAAAACAGAAATAGCTTATTTACGTAAGTATTCAGACCCTTTCCTATGAGCCTTGAAATTGAGCTCAGGTGCAACCTGTTTCCATTGATCATCCTTGAGATGTTTCTACAACTTGAATGGAGTCCACCTGTGGTAAATTCAATTGATTGGACATGATTTGGAAAGGCACACACCTGTCTATATAAGGTCCCACAGTTGACAGTGCATGTCAGAGCAAAAACCAAGCCAGGAGGTCGAAGGAATTGTCCGTAGAGCTCCGAGACAGGATTGTGTCGAGGCACAGATCTGGGAAGGATACCAAAACATTTCAGCAGCATTGAAGGTCCCCAAGAACACAGTGGCATCATTCTTAAATGGAAGAAGTTTGGAACCACCAAGACTCTTCCTAGAGCTGGCCGCCCGGCCAATCGGGGGCCTTGGTCAGGGAGGTGACCAACAACCCGATGGTCACTCTGTCAGAGCTCCAGAGTTCCTGTGTGGAGATGGGAGAACCTTCCAGAAGGACAACCATCTCTGCAGCACTCCACCAATCAGGCCTTTATGGTAGAGTGGCCAGACGGAAGCCACTCCTCAGTAAAAGGCACATGACAGCTCGCTTGGAGTTTGCCAAAAGGCACCTAAAGGACTCTCAGACCATGAGAAACAAGATTCTCTGGTCTGATGAAACCAAGATTGAACTCTTTGGCCTGAATGCCAAGCGTCACATCTGGAGGAAACCTGGCACCGTCCCTACTTGAAGCATGGTGGTGGCAGCATCATGCTGTGGGGGTGTTTTTCAGCAGCAGGGAGTACAGAGAGATCCTTGATGAAAACCTGCTCCAGAGCGCTCAGGACCTCAGACTGGAGTGAAGGTTCACCTTCCAACAGGACAACGACCCTAAGCACACAGCCAAGACAACGTAGGAGTGGCTTCGGGACAAGTCTCAATGTCCTTGAGTGGCCCAGCCAGATCCTGGAATTGAACCCAATCGAACATCTCTGGAGAGACCTGAAAATAGCTGTGCAGTGACGCTCCCCATCCAACCTGACAGAGCTTGAGAGGATCTGCAGAGAAGAATGGGAGAAACTCCCCAAATACAGGTGTGCCAAGCATGTAGCGTCATACCCAAGAAGACTCGAAGCTGTAATCGCTTCCAAAGGTGCTTCAACAAAGTACTGAGTAAAGGGTCAGAATACTTATGTAATACTTATTTTTTTATACATTTGCAAAAAATTCTAAACTTATTTTTGCTTTGTCATTATAGGGTATTGTGTGTAGATTGATTAGGGAAATATTATGTTATTATCAATTTTAGAATAAGGCTGTAACGTAACAAAATGTGGAAAAAAATCAAGGGGTCTGAATACTTTCCCAATGTACACTGTAGATCTACTCAGGCTTCTCTAACACTAACCAGCTTCAGTTAGCTTCACATTCCAGCTCCGGCTTCTCTAACACTAACCAGCTTCAGTTAGCTTCACATTCCAGCTCCGGCTTCTCTAACACTAACCAGCTTCAGTTAGCTTCACATTCCATCTCCGGCTTCTCTAACACTAACCAGCTTCAGTTAGCTTCACATTCCAGCTCAGGCTTCTCTAACACGAACCAGCTTCAGTTAGCTTCACATTCCAGCTCAGGCTTCTCTAACACGAACCAGCTTCAGTTAGCTTCATATTCCAGCTCAGGCTTCTCTAACACGAACCAGCTTCAGTTAGCTTCACATTCCAGCTCAGGCTTCTCTAACACGAACCAGCTTCAGTTAGCTTCATATTCCAGCTCAGGCTTCTCTAACACTAACCAGCTTCAGTTAGCTTCACATTCCAGCTCAGGCTTCTCTAACACTAACCAGCTTCAGTTAGCTTCACATTCCAGCTCAGGCTTCTCTGACACTAACCAGCTTCAGTTAGCTTCACATTCCAGCTCAGGCTTCTCTAACACTGACCAGCTTCAGTTAGCTTCACATTCCAGCTCAGGCTTCTCTAACACTAACCAGCTTCAGTTAGCTTCACATTCCAGCTCAGGCTTCATCCCGTCCAACGTCGCTGGATGTTGCTCGCCCTCCTGCTGCTAACTCTAGCAGGCTTGTAACTGTGTGTGCATGTCACACATGGCTAGTCGAACACCGACCTCTTCATTGAGACGGGGCTGTAACATCAGTCCATGGGCCGAGTCAGAACTCTTCATTGAGACGAGGCTGAAACATCAGTCCATGGGCCGAGTCAGAACTCTTCATTGAGACGAGGCTGAAACATCAACCCATGGGCCGAGTCAGAACTCTTCATTGAGACGAGGCTGAAACATCAACCCATGGGCCGAGTCAGAACTCTTCATTGAGACGAGGCTGAAACATCAGTCCATGGGCCGAGTCAGAACTCTTCATTGAGACGAGGCTGAAACATCAGTCCATGGGCCGAGTCAGAACTCTTCATTGAGACAAGGCTGAAACATCAGTCCATGGGCCGAGTCAGTGACGTGAAAAGTTATCTTACAAATAATTCACCAGATGTGTGAAATGGGCTTTTAGAAGTGCCGTCTTTATTTGATTAGTGATCGTTAATGCCGTCTTTGATGTGCTCATCAATGCCCAAGCCCCCCCCCCCACTCCTATCTCCCCTTCTATCTGTAGAACAGCTTGTTGTGGCCATAGACATACAATCCATAGAAGAGTTTTGGAACCTCTAAACCTGACAATTTGACTGTTAAACACTAACAACGGCTGTAAGTCTTTACTTTGAAAGGGAACTGCCATCTATGGATAATATGTCTATGGTTGGATGTGGCTGTCATTGGCCTTTCTCAAATATTAAAATACAATCACGCGGATGTACAGTTTGGAAAGCAAATGCTGTCATTACTAAATGTGATATTTTAACATGACAATTTTTTTTACACACATTTTTTTTTTGTTATTCAAAAAAATATATATAATCGGTCGTATTCCTCAAATGAAGGGGAATAATGACAATATTTTCGAGAGGGAGGGATTCTGATTGAATTGGTCCTCAACTCGTGACTCAGACCCTTCATTCAGGAGTTAGCCTTTCGTTAGTCTGCATCGGAGCAGGTTAGTTCTGAAGGATTCATTACCATAGAAATGTACCAGGCTAAAAGGTTATCCCGAGTTGAACTCAGAGTAGAACTCAGAGTTGAACAAAGTAACATTTACATTAACCAGACGCTCTGATCCAGAGAGACTTACAGGAACAATTAGGGTTAAATGCCTTGCTCAAGGGCACATTTGCATATTTTTCACTTAGTTGGCTCAGGGAATCGAACCAGCGACCTTTCAGTTACTGGCCCAACGCTATTAACAGCTAGACTACCTGCCGTCCCAATTACGTGGCTATTTCCTCAAACATGCTTCGTAGGATACCCCCCCTGTCACGGCTGTTGAAAGGAGAGGACCAAGGTGCAGCGTGGTGAGCGTACATTTTCTTTTATTGAATAAAAGATGACGCCGAACAAAACAATAAACGAAAAAACTAACCGTGAAGCTCAAAGGCAAAGTGCCCTAAACAAAGTCAACTTCCCACAAAGACAGGCGGGAAAAAAGGCTACCTAAGTATGGTTCTCAATCAGAGACAACGATAGACAGGGCTACCTAAGTATGGTTCTCAATCAGAGACAACGATAGACAGGGCTGCCTAAGTATGGTTCCCAATCAGAGACAACGATAGACAGGGCTGCCTAAGTATGGTTCCCAATCAGAGACAACGATAGACAGGGCTACCTAAGTATGGTTCTCAATCAGAGACAACGATAGACAGGGCTACCTAAGTATGGTTCTCAATCAGAGACAACGATAGACAGGGCTGCCTAAGTATGGTTCCCAATCAGAGACAACGATAGACAGGGCTGCCTAAGTATGGTTCCCAATCAGAGACAACGATAGACAGGGCTACCTAAGTATGGTTCTCAATCAGAGACAACGATAGACAGGGCTGCCTAAGTATGGTTCTCAATCAGAGACAACGATAGACAGGGCTGCCTAAGTATGGTTCTCAATCAGAGACAACGATAGACAGGGCTGCCTAAGTATGGTTCTCAATCAGAGACAACGATAGACAGGGCTGCCTAAGTATGGTTCTCAATCAGAGACAACGATAGACAGGGCTGCCTAAGTATGGTTCCCAATCAGAGACAACGATAGACAGGGCTACCTAAGTATGGTTCTCAATCAGAGACAACGATAGACAGGGCTGCCTAAGTATGGTTCTCAATCAGAGACAACGATAGACAGGGCTGCCTAAGTATGGTTCTCAATCAGAGACAACGATAGACAGGGCTGCCTAAGTATGGTTCTCAATCAGAGACAACGATAGACAGGGCTGCCTAAGTATGGTTCTCAATCAGAGACAACGATAGACAGGGCTGCCTAAGTATGGTTCTCAATCAGAGACAACGATAGACAGGGCTACCTAAGTATGGTTCTCAATCAGAGACAACGATAGACAGGGCTACCTAAGTATGGTTCCCAATCAGAGACAACGATAGACAGGGCTACCTAAGTATGGTTCCCAATCAGAGACAACGATAGACAGGGCTACCTAAGTATGGTTCCCAATCAGAGACAACGATAGACAGGGCTACCTAAGTATGGTTCCCAATCAGAGACAACGATAGACAGGGCTACCTAAGTATGGTTCTCAATCAGAGACAACGATAGACAGGGCTACCTAAGTATGGTTCTCAATCAGAGACAACGATAGACAGGGCTACCTAAGTATGGTTCTCAATCAGAGACAACGATAGACAGGGCTACCTAAGTATGGTTCTCAATCAGAGACAACGATAGACAGGGCTACCTAAGTATGGTTCTCAATCAGAGACAACGATAGACAGGGCTACCTAAGTATGGTTCTCAATCAGAGACAACGATAGACAGCTGTCCCTGGTTGAGAACCACACCCGGCCAAAACATTGAAATAGAAAATCATAGAAACACAAAACATAGAATGCCCACCCCAACTCACGCCCTGACCAAACCAAAATAGAGACATAAAAAGGATCTCTAAGGTCAGGGCGTGACACCACCCTCAGGTATTTCCCAATCTCACCTTATTTTCCATAGACCTTATTCATGTGGAAGCCATCGTACTTCCACATCCAGGCTTTGCCGGTAAGAATAGTAGTAACATCAACGACCTTCTTTCTCATCTCTTACCCAGTCTTGAGTTTGCTGTGGAGTTGGCTGCCCTGCTGAAGTACCCTGCTCCTCAGGAGTGGCAGCAGGTAGCAGACAAGATTAAAATCCCTTTCGATCAGAAGCAGAAATACCATCCTGAATTTGACGGCTACAAAAAAGGCGAGTCTTGCCCGTTGCGCACGTTCACTTAGTTGCTTGCTTTACCAAATGAATAGCTCTTTTTCTATGTGTGTATTTTTAAATTTTAATTAAAAAGGTGTACTATCAATCTCATCCAGTCATTTCAGTAATAAGGACATGTAACACATGCAGTATTATTGAGTCTCCGCTTTATTTTATTTTATTTGACTTTCTCCCAGGACAATTTGTGAAGCAGGCTGACACAGTGTTGCTAGGCTATCCCCTGGGTCTACCTATGACCCCTGAGGTCAGGAGAAATGACCTGGAGTTCTACGAGGCTGTCACAGACCCTGGTGGACCAGCTATGACATGGGTACGTCACATACTGGTATTACCATGCACTGCCAAGAACGGGTCAATGTGTCAACTGTACTGTTGAAAGGGGTACCTACCCAACAAAAAGGACTTTATAACACATCACGCATTCATAACCCATACATAACCCATACATAACCCATACATAACCCATACATAACCCATACATAACCCATTCATAACCCATACATAACTCATTCCTAACCCATACATAACCCATTCATAACCCATTCATAACCCATTCGTAAGCAGTACATAAGCATTTCTTTCTACTGCTAATGAATGCAGTATGTGTGTATTATGAATGTGTTCTGAAATCCTTACTGGTAGAAGGGAGTCACTCAGTTGGGGGTGTAGAAGGGTGTCACTCAGTTGGGGGTGTAGAAGGGTGTCACTCAGTTGGGGGTGTAGAAGGGTGTCACTCAGTTGGGGGTGTAGAAGGGTGTCACTCGGTTGGGGGTGTAGAAGGGTGTCACTCAGTTGGGGGTGTAGAAGGGTGTCACTCGGTTGGGGGTGTAGAAGGGTGTCACTAGGCGATGTAGAAGGGTGTCACTGGGGTGTAGAAGGGTGTCACTCAGTTGGGGGTGTAGAAGGGTGTCACTCGGTTGGGGGTGTAGAAGGGTGTCACTCAGTTGGGGGTGTAGAAGGGTGTCACTCGGTTGGGGGTGTAGAAGGGTGTCACTAGGCGATGTAGAAGGGTGTCACTAGGGGGTGTAGAAGGGTGTCACTCAGTTGGGGGTGTAGAAGAGTGTCACTCAGTTGGGGGTGTAGAAGGGTGTCACTCAGTTGGGGGTGTAGAAGGGTGTCACTCAGTTGGGGGTGTAGAAGGGTGTCACTCGGTTGGGGGTGTAGAAGGGTGTCACTAGGGGATGTAGAAGGGTGTCACTAGGGGGTGTAGAAGGGTGTCACTCAGTTGGGGGTGTAGAAGAGTGTCACTCAGTTGGGGGTGTAGAAGAGTGTCACTCAGTGGGGGTGTAGAAGGGTGTCACTCAGTTGGGGGAGTAGACGAGTGTCACTCAGTTGGGGGTGTAGAAGGGTGTCACTCAGTTGGGGGTGTAGAAGGGTGTCACTCGGGGGTGTAGAAGGGTGTCACTAGGGGGTGTAGAAGGGTGTCACTCAGTTGGGGGAGTAGACGAGTGTCACTCAGTTGGGGGTGTAGAAGGGTGTCACTCAGTTGGGGGTGTAGAAGGGTGTCACTCGGGGGTGTAGAAGGGTGTCACTAGTGGGGGTGTAGAAGGGTGTCACTCAGTTGGGGGTGTAGAAGGGTGTCACTCAGTTGGGGGTGTAGAAGGGTGTCACTCAGTTGGGGGTGTAGAAGGGTGTCACTCGGTTGGGGGTGTAGAAGGGTGTCACTCAGTTGGGGGTGTAGAAGGGTGTCACTCGGTTGGGGGTGTAGAAGGGTGTCACTAGGCGATGTAGAAGGGTGTCACTAGGGGGTGTAGAAGGGTGTCACTCAGTTGGGGGTGTAGAAGAGTGTCACTCAGTTGGGGGTGTAGAAGGGTGTCACTCAGTTGGGGGTGTAGAAGGGTGTCACTCAGTTGGGGGTGTAGAAGGGTGTCACTCGGTTGGGGGTGTAGAAGGGTGTCACTAGGGGATGTAGAAGGGTGTCACTAGGGGGTGTAGAAGGGTGTCACTCAGTTGGGGGTGTAGAAGAGTGTCACTCAGTTGGGGGTGTAGAAGAGTGTCACTAGGGGGTGTAGAAGGGTGTCACTCAGTTGGGGGAGTAGACGAGTGTCACTCAGTTGGGGGTGTAGAAGGGTGTCACTCAGTTGGGGGTGTAGAAGGGTGTCACTCGGGGGTGTAGAAGGGTGTCACTAGGGGGTGTAGAAGGGTGTCACTCAGTTGGGGGTGTAGAAGGGTGTCACTCAGTTGGGGGTGTAGAAGGGTGTCACTCAGTTGGGGGTGTAGAAGAGTGTCACTAGGGGGTGTAGAAGGGTGTCACTCAGTTGGGGGTGTAGAAGAGTGTCACTCAGTTGGGGGTGTAGAAGAGTGTCACTAGGGGGTGTAGAAGAGTGTCACTAGGGGGTGTAGAAGGGTGTCACTCAGTTGGGGGTGTAGAAGAGTGTCACTCAGTTGGGGGTGTAGAAGGGTGTCACTCAGTTGGGGGTGTAGAATAGTGTTACGCTGTTGGGGGTGTAGAAGGGTGTTACGCTGTTGGGGGTGTAGAATAGTGTTACGCTGTTGGGGGTGTAGAATAGTGTTACGCTGTTGGGGGTGTAGAATAGTGTTACGCTGTTGGGGGTGTAGAATACTGTTACGCTGTTGGGGGTGTAGAAGAGTGTTACGCTGTTGGGGGTGTAGAATAGTGTTACGCTGTTGGGGGTGTAGAATACTGTTACGCTGTTGGGGGTGTAGAAGAGTGTTACGCTGTTGGGGGTGTAGAAGAGTGTTACGCTGTTGGGGGTGTAGACGAGTGTTACGCTGTTGGGGGTGTAGAATAGTGTTACGCTGTTGGGGGTGTAGAATAGTGTTACGCTGTTGGGGGTGTAGAATAGTGTTACGCTGTTGGGGGTGTAGACGAGTGTTACGCTGTTGGGGGTGTAAAATAGTGTTACGCTGTTGGGGGTGTAGAAGAGTGTTACGCTGTTGGGGGTGTAGAAGAGTGTTACGCTGTTGGGGGTGTAGAAGAGTGTTACGCTGTTGGGGGTGTAGAATAGTGTTACGCTGTTGGGGGTGTAGAAGAGTGTTACGCTGTTGGGGGTGTAGAATAGTGTTACGCTGTTGGGGGTGTAGAAGAGTGTTACGCTGTTGGGGGTGTAGAAGAGTGTTACGCTGTTGGGGGTGTAGAATAGTGTTACGCTGTTGGGGGTGTAGAAGGGTTTTATACCGGCCTCCTGAGTGGTGCAGAGGTCTAAGGCACTGCATCGGCGTCACTACAGCCTGGGGTTAGATCCCATATATAATATATAATCTCTTTTTTTTTTAAAGACGAGTTTTACCTAGTTGGGGATGTCGAAGCCCATTTGTCAAGTGTGTTAGTGTCTGTATTCTGCCAGGGTATGTTTGCAGTGGGCTGGCTGGAGCTGGGGGAGGTGGAGAAGGCTGGCCGTCTACTACAGAAGTGTTTCAAAAATATCCAGGGACCATTCCAGGTCAGAATGGGGAAAAGCTCTCTCTCTCTCTCTCTCTCTCTCTGTCTCTCTCTCTCTCTCTCTCTCTCTCTCTCTCTCTCTCTCTCTCTCTCTCTCTCTGTCTCTCTCTCTCTCTCTCTCCCTCTCTCTGTCTCTCTCTCTCTCTCTCTCTCTCTCTGTCTCTCTCTCTCTCTCTCTCTCTCTCTCTCTCTCTCTCTCTCTCTCTCTCTCCCTCTCTCTGTCTCTCTCTCTCTCTCTCTCTCTCTCTCTCTCTCTCTCTCTCTCTCTCTCTCTCTCTCTCTCTCTCTCTCTCTCTCTCTCTCTCTCTCTCTCTCTCTCTCTCTCTCTCTCTCTCTGTCTCTCTCTCTCTGTTTCTCTCTCTCCCTCTCTCTGTCTCTCTCTCTTTCTCTCTCTCTCTCTTTGTCTCTCTCTGTCTCTCTTTCTCTCTCTCTCTTTCTCTCTCTCTCTGTTTCTCTCTCTCCCTCTCTCTTTCTCTCTCTCTCTCTCTCTGTCTCTCTCTCTCTCTCTGTCTCTCTCTCTCTCTGTCTCTCTCCCTCTCTCTCTCTCTGTCTCTGTCTCTGTCTCTCTGTCTCTCTCTCTGTCTCTCTATCTTTCTCTCTCTGTCTCTATCTTTCTCTCTCTGTCTCTATCTTTCTCTCTCTGTCTCTCTCTCTCTATATATCTCTCTTTCTCTCTCTATATATATCTCTCTTTCTCTCTCTGTCTCTCTCGCATACACACACACACACAGTATGTGTCACATTAATGTCTCTCAGGTATGGAGTGAATCGTCTGATGGTTCTGGGGCGGTGAACTTTCTCACTGGTATGGGAGGATTCCTGCAGGCTGTTCTGTTTGGTTACACTGGATTCAGGTCAGTTATATCCACCACCATACACATCACTTGGCTTGAAACCAAACGGTCATATAGTGGCATCATAAGACGTACATTACACTTGTATTCTGCTATAATAGTATACGTACCTACTTCCTGTCTTAAAAACATTCTCTGGTACTTTTGTATACCTTTTAGAGTATACAAAAGAGAGTCTCTCTCTCTCTCGCTCGCTCTCTCGCGTCGACTGAGCCGTTGGGCCCGCCCTACAACCTCATTGGATAACGCTGGGCAGGCCTCTTGCTAGCTGTCACACAAATGCGAGGGGCTGAAGCTCATTGGCTATAACTCCATTTGCTACGGGGCTGGCCCACGTGGGGAGAAGTGTAGGGGAAATCGTGCAGCATCGCTTCAAGAAAACAGTCGCTTTCAAACTAGGGACTTTGTGAATAATTGATGTTAGGTAGTAATTATGCTCATAGATTTTGAATGAATGCTCTACACATTGACACATCAGCCATCAAAGAATTACAAAAATACTTTCTTAGTGTCCAAAGTATCAGAGAATGTCTTTAACCCCACGTCTTTAACTGTTGGGACATAGGGCAACAATGAGCTCCTCGGTGATCTGCAGTATGTACCCTTCTCTCTTTTTCATTTTCCTTCTCAGAGTACAGAAAGATTGTCTGGCCTTCGCCCCTTCCATCCCTGAGGACATCACTCAGCTGTGCATCCGGGGGATCAGTTACCTGGGCAACAAGATGGACTGGCTAGTGAGGGGACAGGAAGTTTACATCATACTGAGAGAGGGAGCAAAGCATGCTGGGAATACCAAACCCTGCGCTCTGCAGGTGGTCCTCAAGAACTCTGGGACCAAGATCCCTCTTATACCAGGTCAACACTCTTCCATTTTACTCTCTACCAAGTCACACATGCTGAAACTGAACCTTGAAATACTGTATAGATATTATAGAAAAGTTATAATTAAATACTGTATGGATATTACCGTAAAGTTATAATTAAATACTGTATAGATATTATAGTAAAGTTATAATTAAATACTGTATAGATATTATAGTAAAGTTATAATTAAAATACTGTATAGATATTATAGTAAAGTTATAATTAAATACTGTATGGATATTACCGTAAAGTTATAATTAAATACTGTATAGATATTATAGTAAAGTTATAATTAAATACTGTATGGATATTACCGTAAAGTTATAATTAAAATACTGTATAGATATTATAGTAAAGTTATAATTAAATACTGTATAGATATTATAGTAAAGTTATAATTAAATACTGTATGGATATTACCGTAAAGTTATAATTAAAATACTGTATAGGTATTATAGTAAAGTTATAATTAAATACTGTATAGATATTATAGTAAAGTTATAATTAAATACTGTATGGATATTACCGTAAAGTTATAATTAAAATACTTTATAGATATTATAGTAAAGTTATAATTAAATACTGTATAGATATTATAGTAAAGTTATAATTAAATACTGTATGGATATTACCGTAAAGTTATAATTAAATACTGTATGGATATTACCGTAAAGTTATAATTAAATACTGTATAGATATTATAGTAAAGTTATAATTAAATACTGTATAGATATTACCGTAAAGTTATAATTAAATACTGTATAGATATTATAGTAAAGTTATAATTAAATACTGTATAGATATTATAGTAAAGTTATAATTAAATACTGTATAGATATTATAGTAAAGTTATAATTAAATACTGTATAGATATTATAGTAAAGTTATAATTAAATACTGTATAGATATTATAGTAAAGTTATAATTAAATACTGTATGGATATTATAGTAAAGTTATAATTAAATACTGTATAGATATTATAGTAAAGTTATAATTATTGTCCTGAAATCAATCATGTTATGAAGACGCACACATTCAGATTTTGTCGTTGTTTTAGGGTTAGGAAAAATCGGTAACACTTTACATGAAATCTAGCGTCATAACACGTTATGTAACGGTGATAACCATGTCATAATATGTCATAACAGCTGACATAACATGTCATAATATGATCATAACACATATATTTAGACCTGTTGTGACATAAACATAAAAAGAAACGTCCCTTTTTCAGGACCCTGTCTTTCAAAGATAATTCATAAAATTCCAAATAACTACACAGATCTTCATTGTAAAGGGTTTAAACACTGTTTCCCATGCTTGTTCAATGAACCATAAACAATTAATGAACATGCACCTGTGGAACGATCGTTAAGACACTAACAGCTTACAGACGGTAGGCAATTAAGGTCACAGTTATGAAAACTAAGGACACTAAAGAGGCCTTTCTACTGACTCTGAAAAACACCAAAAGAAAGATGCCCAGGGTCCCTGCTCATCTGCGTGAACGTGCCTTAGGCATGCTGCAAGGAGGCATGAGGACTGCAGATGTGGCAAGGGCAATAAATTGCAATGTCCGTACTGTGAGACGCCTAAGACAGCGCTACAGGGAGACAGGACGGACAGCTGATCGTGCTCACAGTGGCAGACCACATGTAACAACACCTGCACAGGATCGGTACATCCGAACATCACACTTGCCGGACAGGTACAGGATGGCAACAACAACTGCCCGAGTTACACCAGGAACGCACAATCCCTCCATCAGTACTCAGACTGTCCGCAATAAGCTGAGAGAGGCTGGACTGAGGGCTTGTAGGCCTGTTGTAAGGCAGGTCCTCACCAGACATCACCGGCAACAACGTCGCCTATGGGCACAAACCCACCATCACTGGACCAGACAGGACTGGCAAAAAGTGCTCTTCACTGACGAGTCATGGTTTTGTCTCACCAGGGGTGATGGTCGCATTCGCGTTTATCGTCGAAGGAATAAGCGTTACACCGAGGCCTGCACTCTGCAGCGGGATCGATTTGGAGGTGGAGGGTCCGTCATGGTCTGGGGCGGTGTGTCACAGCATCATGGGACTGAGCTTGTTGTCATTGCAGGCAATCTCAACGCTGTGCGTTACAGGGAAGACATCCTCCTCCCTCATGTGGTACCCTTCCTGCAGCCTCATCCTGACATGACCCTCCAGCATGACAATGCCACCAGCCATACTGCTCGTTCTGTGTGTGATTTTCTGCAAGACAGGAATGTCCGTGTTCTGCCATGGCCAGTGAAGCGCCCGGATCTCAATTCCATTGAGCACGTCTGGGACCTGTTGGATCGGAGGATGAGGGGTGGGGCCATTCCCCCCAGAAATATCCGGGAACTTGCAGGTGCCTTGGGGGAAGAGTGGGGTAACATCTCACAGCAAGAACTGGCAAATCTGGTGCAGTCCATGAGGAGGAGATTCACTGCAGTACTTAATGCAGCTGGTGGCCACATCAGATACTGACTGTGACTTTTGATTTTGACCCCCCATTTGTTCAGGGACACCTTATTCCATTTCTGTTAGTCACATGTCTGTGGAACTTGTTCAGTTTATGTCTCAGTTGTTGAATCTTGTTATGTTCATACAAATATTTACACATGTTAAGTTTGCTGAAAATAGAAGCAGTTGACAGTGAGAGGACGTTTATTTTTTTTCTGAGTTTATATTGCGTTAATTTATGGCTGGTTATGACACCTGGTTAATATAAATATATTTGATATAATAAATAAAGGTCATTATTTGTTTGTTTCCTCAGGAAAACCAGTGACTTTCCCACGGGAGTCTGGAATGATCTGTAAAGTGGATGGTGCCTTATCCTGCTGGCCCATGTGAGGACCATCCCTGTCAAACCCCATCACCTTCTATCTCCAGTACCTTTTATCTCCAGAACCTTCTATCTCCAGTACAGCACCTTCTATCTACAGTACATTCTATCTACAGTACCTTCTATCTACAGTACCTTCTATCTACAGTACCTTCTATCTCCAGTACCTTCTATCTACAGTACCTTCTATCTACAGTACCTTCTATCTCCAGCACCTTCTATCTCCAGCACCTTCTATCTCCAGTACCTTCTATCTACAGCACCTTCTATCTACAGCACCTTCTATCTACAGTACCTTCTATCTACAGTACCTTCTATCTATCTACAGTACCTTCTATCTATCTACAGTACCTTCTATCTCCAGTATCTTCTATCTCCAGTACCTTCTATCTCCAGTACCTTCTATCTACAGCACCTTCTATCTCCAGCACCTTCTATCTACAGCACCTTCTATCTACAGTACCTTCTATCTACAGTACCTTCTATCTATCTACAGTACCGTCTATCTACAGTACCTTCTATCTCCAGTACCTTCTATCTCCAGTACCTTCTATCTACAGTACCTTCTATCTACAGTACCTTCTATCTATCTGCAGTGCCTTCTATCTATCTACAGTACCTTCTATCTACAGCACCTTCTATCTACAGCACCTTCTATCTACAGGACCTTCTATCTACAGTACCTTCTATCTACAGTACCTTCTATCTATCTGCAGTGCCTTCTATCTATCTCCAGTACCTTCTATCTACAGTACCTTCTATCTACAGCACCTTCTATCTACAGTACCTTCTATCTCCAGTACCTTCTATCTCCAGTACCTTCTATCTCCAGTACCTTCTATCTCCAGTGCCTTCTATCTACAGTACAGTACCTTCTATCTACAGTACAGTATCTTCTATCTACAGTACAGTATCTTCTATCTACAGTACCTTCTATCTACAGTGCCTTCTATCTACAGTACAGTAGCTTCTATCTACAGTACAGTATCTTCTATCCACAGTACCTTCTATCTACAGTATCTTCTATCTACAGTACAGTACCTTCTATCTACAGTACCTTCTATCTACAGTACATTATATCTACAGTACCTTCTATCTATCTGCAGTGCCTTCTATCTATCTACAGTGCCTTCTATCTATCTACAGTACCTTCTATCTACAGTACCTTCTATCTACAGCACCTTCTATCTACAGTACCTTCTATCTACAGTACCTTCTATCTCTAGTACCTTCTATCTACAGTACCTTCTATCTACAGTACCTTCTATCTACAGTACAGTGCCTTCTATCTACAGTACAGTACCTTCTATCTACAGTACAGTATCTTCTATCTACAGTACAGTATCTTCTATCTACAGTACCTTCTATCTACAGTGCCTTCTATCTACAGTACAGTATCTTCTATCTACAGTACAGTACCTTCTATCTCCAGTACCTTCTATCTACAGTACCTTCTATCTACAGTACAGCACCTCCTATCTAC
Source organism: Salvelinus alpinus (assembly GCF_045679555.1). Taxonomy (NCBI): domain Eukaryota; kingdom Metazoa; phylum Chordata; class Actinopteri; order Salmoniformes; family Salmonidae; genus Salvelinus; species Salvelinus alpinus. Next base: position 3,370,245 of record NC_092094.1, read on the forward strand.
AGTACATTCTATCTACAGTACAGTACCTTCTATCTACAGTACCCTCTCTCTACAGTACCTTCTATCTACAGTACCTTCTATCCACAGTACCTTCTATCTACAGTACCTTCTATCTATCTACAGTACCTTCTATCTACAGTACCTTCTATCTACAGCACCTTCTATCTCCAGTACCTTCTATCCACAGTACAGTACCTTCTATCTACAGTACCTTCTATCCACAGTACCTTCTATCTACAGTGCCTTCTATCTACAGTACCTTCTATCTACAGTACAGTACCTTCTATCTACAGTACCTTCTATCTACAGTACCTTCTATCCACAGTATCTTCTATCTACAGTACCTTCTATCTATCTACAGTACCTTCTATCTACAGCACCTTCTATCTCCAGTACCTTCTATCCACAGTACAGTACCTTCTATCTACAGTACCTTCTATCCACAGTACTTTCTATCCACAGTACCTTCTATCTACAGTACCTTCTATCTACAGTACCTTCTATCTATCTACAGTACCTTCTATCTACAGTACCTTCTATCTACAGTACCTTCTATCTACAGCACCTTCTATCTCCAGTACCTTCTATCCACAGTACAGTACTTTCTATCTACAGTACCTTCTATCCACAGTACCTTCTATCTACAGTACCTTCTATCTACAGTACCTTCTATCTACAGTACCTTCTATCTACAGTACCTTCTATCTATCTACAGTACAGTGCCTTCTATCTACAGCACCTTCTATCTCCAGTACCTTCTATCTACAGTACCTTCTATCTACAGTACATTCTATCTACAGTACCTTCTATCCACAGTACCTTCTATCTACAGTACCTTCTATCTATCTACAGTACAGTGCCTTCTATCTACAGCACCTTCTATCTCCAGTACCTTCTATCTACAGTACCTTCTATCTACAGTACCTTCTATTTACAGTACCTTCTATCTACACTACAGTATTTTCTATCCACAATATCTTCTATATACAGTGCAGTACCTTCTATCTACAGTATATTCTATCTACAGTACAATACCTTCTATCTACAGTAACTTCTATCTACAGTAACTTCTATCTACAGTAACTTCTATCTACAGGACCTTCTATCTACAGGACCTCCTATCTACAGGACCTGCTATCTACAGCACCTTCTATCCACAGTGCAGTACCTTCTATCTACAGTACCTTCTATCTACAGTACCTTCTATCTACAGTACCTTCTATCTATCTACAGCACCTTCTATCTATCTACAGTACCTTCTATCTCCAGTACCTTCTATCCACAGTGCAGTACCTTCTATCTACAGTACCTTCTATCTACAGTACCTTCTATCTACAGTACCTTCTATCTACCGTACCTTCTATCTACAGTACCTTCTATCTACAGTACCTTCTATCTACAGTGCCTTCATAAAGTATTTACATCCCTTGACTTTTACCACATTTTGTTGTGTTACAAAGTGGGATTAAAATGGATTGAATTGTCTTTTTTTTGTGTGTAAACGATCTATACAAAATACTCAAAAATAAATGTATGTAAAATAAAACACGAATATATCTTGACTAGATAAGTATTCAACGCCCTGAGTCAACACGTTACAATCCCCTTTGGCAGCAATTAAAGCAGTGAGTCTTTCTGGGTAAGTCGGTAAAGCTTTGCACGTCTGGATTGTACAATATTTTTTCCATTATTCTTCAAAAGATTCTTCATGCGTTGTCAATCATTGCTAGACAGCCATTTTCAAGTCTTGCCATAGATTTTCAAGTAAGTCAAAACTGTAACTAGGCCACTCAGTAACATTCAATGTGGTCTTGGTAAGCAACTCCAGTGTATATTTTGCAGACTGAACCAAGTTTTCCTCGAGGATTTTGCCGGCGGCTTAGCTCTATTACGTTTATTTTTATCCTGAAAAACTCCCTAGTTCTTGCCGATGACAAGCATATCCATAACATGATGCGGCCACCACCATGCTTGAAAATATGAAGAGTGGTACTCAGTGATGTGTTGGATTTGCCCCAAACATAATTTCTGTGACACATTTTTTTTGCAGTATTGCTTTATTGCCTTGTTTGCAAACAGGATGCATGTTTTTGAAAATGTTGATTCTGTACAGGTTTTCCTTCTTTTCATTCTGTCATTTATGTTAGTATTGGGGAGTAACTAGTGTTGTTGATCCATCCCCAGTTTTCTTATGTCACAAACATTAAACTCTGTAACTGTTTTAAAGTCACCATTGGCTTCATGGTGAAATCCCTGAGTGGTTTCCTTCCTCTCCGGCAACTGATTTAGGAAGGACGCCTGTATCTTTGTAGTGACTGGGTGTATTGATACACCATCCAAAGTGTAATTAATAACTTCACCATGCACAAAGGGATATTTAGTGTCTGCTTCTTCTTTTTTACCCATCTGCCAATAGGTGCCCTTCTTTGCGAACCCTTGGAAAACCTCCCTGGTAACATAATTCCACTTTGACATTATGGAGGATTGTGTGTAGATCAGTGACACAAAATCTCAATTTATTTCATTTTAAATTCAGGGTGTAACACAACAAAATGTGGGAAAGGTCAAGGGTTAAAGGTGAATACTTCCTGAAGGCACTGAACCTATATGTCATTAAGTTAGTCCCAAATGGCACCCTATTCCCTTTATAAAGTAAGTAGCCTTGTATGAACCAGAATGTCCCATAGGGCAGGAGCCTGTCTCCTGTTTCTGTAGCGTGAGGCAGCTTGATGTACAACTCCACCCCCATGAGACAGCTTGATGTACAACTCCACCCCCATGAGACAGCTAGATGTACAACTCCACCCCCCGTGAGACAGCTTGATTTACAACTCCACCCCCATGAGACAGCTTGATGTACAACTCCACCCCCATGAGACAGCTTGATGTACAACTCCACCCCCATGAGACAGCTTGATGTAAAACTCCACCCCCATGAGGCAGCTTGATGTACAACTCCACCCCCTGGAAAGGACGCTAGCCTATCGCAGGGCCCAAAGCCCAAAGTAACGCACAATAGATTGCCATTTGGGACTCGTTGTTCTTCCTGGTTTATTCACGCGCTGGAAATGATTTTCTGTGTATAACAAGGATTTAATCTATTGTGCTTAAACCATGTATTTAGTGTGACTTACTTGATTTGTATTCACATCCCAGTTAAATGTACTGTATGTTTGTAGAGATGGATCAAATGCCTTTTTTTTTATACTGATATACTTAAGCTTCAATAAAATATACATTTGCTATGAGAACATTTTACTTTTTCGTGAGTGATCTTTTTCATTAAAACATCTTGCAGCATGGACTCATTGGGAAATGAAAGAATAAATTGTGTATTGCAATTATTTTGACCATACATACCTAATATTTCAACCCACCTAATGAGAGTTTTGTTTTCTTCAACTGTGATAAACATAAAGATAATATTTTCCTGAGCCTTAATCTCTAAACATGCTTAGACTTTAATAATATTAGACTGGCTGTTATATGAATAACATCAAAAATATTTATATTATATATATATATATAATATTTATATAATATATCTACAGTTTACTATAGTGCAGGGATCATCAACTAGATTCTGTTGGGGAACGATTTTTTTTTATTGAGTTGGTCAAGGGCCGGAACATAATTCCAAATAATTTGTAGACTACAAATTGACCGCAAGAAGCCTAAAGAGATATGTTTAACTAAAACATTTCAAACCTTGCTTACGTTTGTCTACGATCACATCGTGTCTCTCTATTTTGCGTGGAAATACTTGGAAACAGATTCTTAAATTAAAATCACTTAGAGCTGATTTACATGTGTTTTTTTGTCCAACAATGAAAATTCCACACACAAAAAAATATCGGGTTTGGGGGATAAACACCGAAAATAAGGTCTGAGGTTAACACAGGCTTATGAGATCTTATACGTTTAGTGATATAAGATAATATAAGTCCGTTAACATGACCTTGATGAATTATGAAGCCTTTATGTGCTTTAAGGCGGAGTTAGTGCATACAAAAAGACGCCAAGAGAGAGAAATAGTAATGGCGTCTTTTTGTAGGGACGACTCCATTGTTCGTTGGACAACGTCTATTTATTTAACCTTAATTTTTTTTTATCAAGGATTCATACTGAGATCAAGGTCTCTTTTACAGATGCCCTGAATTACAGAAAATACACACATCAAAATATAAATACACAATGCAAGCAGAAAGAAAAACACGGTCATAAAAACACAAACACATTCATCAGTAATAAGGTCCTCAATCATCTTTATGAATTGGCCTAGCGGCACCAAAGCATCACATTTTGAAATTTTGTTCGACAAAATAAGGTGCAAAAAAACTAAAAACGGATTTACCTAACTCAGTTGAGACCAAAGGAATTTCCAGAGTTACCTTAGCTATCCTTGAGACAGGGTGCGGTCACTCGTATGTTTGAAGTTAATGATGTTTAGGTACAGTGGGATTTTTTGTAAAAGGTCTTTATAAATTAAAACATAGCAATGTATCAACCTACATGACATCGTAGAGGGCCAAGCAACTTTCTGGATGAGAATGCAGTGATGAGTACTACAATTGTCGAACGTAGTAAAACCCCTATGGAGAAAATGAATGGCGTTTTTGGATAAACGATGAAGGTATGTGGTAAACACAGGTTTAGGAGATATACGTTTTGTTCTATGATATAATCTTAATCAGCTAACGTCACATTTTGTGAATTTTAAAGAAATGATGTAATAAAAAAACAAACATAAAGCATATAAAGGCTTCATAATTCATAAAGATCATGTCAACTGACTGCTATTACATTATAGAACAAAAGGTATATAACATCTCCTATACCCCTGTGTTAACCTCAGACTTTATTTTCGACCTTAACGCTAAAATAGCGCTATCAGGAACAAAATAAAACCTCTTCCACGATTGGATGGTTTGAATCATGAAAAGAATCAGTGATTCCGCCCCCCGACACTTCCTTTTTAAATCTGATTGGTCAGTGGGAGGAGCAGATTTTGACACGTCATTAGAAACCAGTCCCTGATTTGCTTAGACAGCTTGGAACAATTTAAACGGTTTTCAGCGGGTGTTGAAGTCAAGTCGGACTAACGTTACTTTGTTGTGCAGAGAAATAAATGTCGTATTTTACAATTTAATATATATTATTTTTTTCATAAAGATTGTTGAAGTCACCTGTAATATAGAGTGAACTGCTGAAGCGAGACTGATTTTTATTTTTCTCTCGAAACCGGAGGAGTTTTATGGTATGGAAGTTTTTTTATTTGCTAACTAGCTTAACTAGCTATCTTTCACGTTGACTTTTAAAATCTCAACAACAACTCGCTAGATTGCTAAGACAACACTGACTATCTTGTTTCTTCAACATGATCTGATTTTACTTTGCATATTATTAGAGGATATATATTTAGCTAGCTGCTAACAAAGTTGTCCGGGAGACTGGTTACGTTAAGTAGCTAGCTAGGATCCACGACCATAGTCTGACGTTACTCGAGTTTGCGGAAATGCGCGGGTTAGCTCGAAAATTCAAAAATTGTAGCTAGTTAAAGTTAGCTAACTAGTTAGACATTTTGTTACTGCAAGCAAGGTGTCAATGAACATTTGGTTAAATGTAACGTTTTTGTTTAGGTAATGTTTTGAGTTATTGTATTGGATTGTCTGGAATGGTTGTCGTGTCACTTCGTTTTTTCCGCGCCGTTTAATGTGTCAGATGTCTCGATTTGTACAATATTTTGTTATGTACACAAAATGTCACCGTTTTGAAGTTTTGGCCTTCCTAGTTAAATGTAACTGCTTGCCAATTTAGTTAGAGCGTTAGTTTTGTGGGAGGTTTCACCATCCCATCAAACGTTTTAAAACAATTGATTCTTTCCTCTTATTTTCACCAGGTCGCAACCATGACCTCTGTACTGTCGTCGACGCATAGCCTGATGCAGATGTTTAATGGGAAGATTCAGGAGTTCGCCAACGAAATAGAAAATGTCCACATGGTGTGGCTCGAGGAGATCCAGCAGGAAGCCAACCGCATGTTCTCAAGGTAGGAGGACTGAAGTGTACAGGAGAAAAAGACCCCAACATAATCAAGTCAATTGCAGTCAGACTCCTAGTCATTTGTGTCGTAATTATTTTTTCAAACAGTGGGCTTAAAGCACAATACAAGCACGGTACATATAGTTGATTTGATTAAAATACAGATAGTATGTGTTTATACTGTATATATGGAAAAATAGCGGTTTTTAGTTTTATGGGCATGTTTTTTTTTTATGTTCAGTTTTTTTTTCTCCCCAATTCCGTGATATCCAATTGGTAGTTAGTCTTGTCCTATTGCTGCAACTCCCATACGGACTTAGGAGAGGCGAAGGTTGAGAACCATGCGACCCCCCCCCGAAACACGAACCTGCCAAGCCACACTGCTCATAAACCTAGAAGTCAACTGCATAAATGTATCAGAGGAAACACCTTACAGCTGGCGACCGAAGCCAGCGTGCATGAGCGTGACGGTACAAGCACATCCCTGCCGGCCAAACTCCCTGACACAGACTACGCTGGGCCAATTGTGCGCAACTTCATGGGTCTTCTGGTTGAGGCCGGGATCGAACCCGGATATGTAGTGACGCCTCTACGCAGTGCCTTAGACCGCTGCGCCACACGGGAGGCCCCCGACCAATACATTTATCATCGGGGACAGCCTTGCACCAACCAGTACCTAACCTGTAACTCCCAGTAATCAAATCACATTATCTGGTGTAACAATCTGTAGCTACTGTCATTTGTAATTCTGTAAAGTAATGATGGCCAGGAGGAAGGATTCATCCTGCAACAGTTGGACCTTTCTCTTCAGAGCCGTATACTCTGAGTATACCAAACATTTAGGTGCAGCCCCCCGTTTCCCTCAGAACAACCTCGATACGTCGCAACATGGCGCCGAAAGCGTTCCACGGGGTTGCTGGCGTTTGATGGTTGACGCCCAATGCTTTCCACGGTTGCCAAGTTGAATGGAAACTGAGTGTGGGGAGAAAAAAACAGCAGCGTTGCAGTTCTTGACACAAACCGGTGCGCCTGGCACCTACTACCATACCCCGGCACTTCAATTTTTTGTCTTGCCCCATTCCACCCTCTGAATGGCACACACACAATTAATGTCTCAATTGTCTTGAGGCTTTAAAAAAAATCCTTCTTTAAACTGTCTCCTCCTCCTCCTTCATCTACACTGATTGACATGGATTTAACAAGTGACATCAGTCAGGCATCATCGCTTTCACCTGGATAGTCTGTCATGGAAAGAGCAGGTGTTCTTAATGTTTTGTATACTCTGTTTTTTCACAATATGTATATATATTTTTCTCTCCAGAGCCATTCATATTCACATTTTATTTTCCTTCCTATCTCAGTGACTTCAGTGCGGAGCCAGAACTGATGCCAAAGACTCCATCGCAGAAGAAGAGCAACCGCAGGAAGCGTCTGTCCGTGGGTCAGAATGAGAACCGCACCAAGAGACGGTAGGTTATCCTGTTCATTTTCCTGCTACCGTAGGTTCCTATGTCTCAGACAGAACTGCCTTTTCATCAAGTTCCATCTGGTCAGTCATGTGACACTGTACGTTTTAGTACAGGAATCAGATTCACCTTCATTCACCAAGAGCCAGTGCCAGGAATTTGACAATAAACAGAGTAACATCCTGTCTAAACCGGTCCCCACATGTGCGCTTCATCGTGCACATTATAATTTTACCCCACAAGACACGTTAATGACACACAGGTTTAAATACCAAAACCAACTGTGAACCCACAATATTATTTTGGGGACAGGTTGAAACACGTATTTAGTTAGTTCTATAAGGGGAACAGTAAGTTGCTATTTTAACTGACATGCATATGGTAGTCTTTTTTTAGCTGGTTCTTTGAAAGAATGTTGACCCCGAAGTCATACAAAATTGTGTTTCTCTAATCCTGATGACTAATCCACAAATAAAAAGGGAAACAACTCACAAATAAACTATCTTTAATTAATCTGTCCTCGTTCATCTTTCAAGCACCCTCGTGTGTTTGTATCTTTGTGAATACCAATGAGGTCTGCTATAATGCTGCCTCCCGTCTGACGTCTGCTATAATTTTATCTTTGTCATCCCTGCAGCTTCTCAAAGGGCAAACGCAGCAACCTGCGTCACTCCTCTGTGTCCACCTCCCTGAACCTGATAGCAGAGGATGATGGAGGATCTCCGGTCACACTGGAAGAGATAGTCAAGCCCCCTCGTTCCCGCAGAGCCAAACAGACTACCCAGCCTGAGGCTGCACCACCCGTATGCAGCACCCGCAATGGAGCTGCTCAGACCACCAACTCTCAGCAGGAGCCAAAGGAGATGGAGTATGAGGCTTCTAGCAAACACATCCAGGAGGAGAGGATGCAGCCAGAGGAAGCTGAGAGTGAGAGGGAGTTGTCCAGCTCTGTCACCTCCCAGACCCCCTGTCTAACACCCCCTCCGACCCAGAGTCACATGGCTGAAGCCATAGTCAAGATCACGGCCTCGGAGCGACGTTCTGCAGAGCTCCAGATGCACCCCAACCCAGAGCGCTCGCCAAGCCGCACCGCCACTAAGATAGCCATCGCTGCCGGCACCACGCCCACGGGTTCCGGGCGGAGCTCCGCGAGACACTCCCTGACCGTGCGGCGCTCCCTGGCAGGGCTGAGACACAGCATGACCCAGGAGTCTGTCCGCAGAGCCTCCAGGAGGTCCTTCCTGAAAAAGAAGGCTCGGCTGGGCAGCTCCACCTGCAGCAGTAACGTCAGCGGGCTTGGTGAGTGATGAGATATGACCTGGCATTTTGCCATTATACCTTGACTGGAGTTTGTGATGTGAGCAGTGGAGGCTGCTGAGGGGAGGACGGCTCATACTAATTCCTGGAATGGAGTGGTGTCAACCACGTCTTTTGATGTTTCAAAATGTGTGTATATATATGTGAATATTGATAACTACTTTTAGGTAAATACCTGCAGTCAACTTGTGCAATATGTTAGGAGATAAAGCAGATGGCATTCTTCATTTCATTTCACCTCCCCATTCCATTGACTCCATTCCAGGAATTAGTATGAGCCGTCCTCCCCTTTATCATGAGCCGTCCTCCCCTTTATCATGGGCCGTCCTCCCCTTTATCATGAGCCGTCCTCCCCTTTATCAACAGCCGTCCTCCCCTTTATCATGAGCCGTCCTCCCCTTTATCATGAGCCGTCCTCCCCTTTATCATGAGCCGTCCTCCCCTTTATCAACAGCCGTCCTCCCCTTTATCATGAGCCGTCCTCCCCTTTATCATCAGCCGTCCTCCCCTTTATCAACAGCCGTCCTCCCCTTTATCATGAGCCGTCCTCCCCTTTATCATCAGCCGTCCTCCCCTTTATCAACAGCCGTCCTCCCCTTTATCATGAGCCGTCCTCCCCTTTATCATCAGCCGTCCTCCCCTTTATCATGAGCCGTCCTCCCCTTTATCATCAGCCGTCCTCCCCTTTATCATGAGCCGTCCTCCCCTTTATCAACAGCCGTCCTCCCCTTTATCATCAGCCGTCCTCCCCTTTATCAACAGCCGTCCTCCCCTTTATCAACAGCCGTCCTCCCCTTTATCAACAGCCGTCCTCCCCTTTATCATGAGCCGTCCTCCCCTTTATCATGAGCCGTCCTCCCCTTTATCATGAGCCGTCCTCCCCTTTATCATGAGCCGTCCTCCCCTTTATCATGGGCCGTCCTCCCCTTTATCAACAGCCGTCCTCCCCTTTATCATCAGCCGTCCTCCCCTTTATCAACAGCCGTCCTCCCCTTTATCAACAGCCGTCCTCCCCTTTATCAACAGCCGTCCTCCCCTTTATCATGAGCCGTCCTCCCCTTTATCATCAGCCGTCCTCCCCTTTATCATCAGCCGTCCTCCCCTTTTATCATCAGCCGTCCTCCCCTTTATCATCAGCCGTCCTCCCCTTTATCAACAGCCGTCCTCCCCTTTTATCATCAGCCGTCCTCCCCTTTTATCATCAGCCGTCCTCCCCTTTATCATCAGCCGTCCTCCCCTTTATCAACAGCCGTCCTCCCCTTTATCATGGGCCGTCCTCCCCTTTATCATCAGCCGTCCTCCCCTTTATCATGGGCCGTCCTCCCCTTTATCAACAGCCGTCCTCCCCTCAGCAGCCTCCACTGGATGTGAGCGATATGGTTTGGTGTGAGGCCAGCATTTTTTTTTCATATTAGTCAGATGACTAATTTACCGCTTCAGAGCTTAGTCTGAGTTGAGCGCAACTTTTTTTTATGTTGCCATTTATCCATATTACGCCTTGACAATGTAATGATATATACTGTGCTAATGAATGATAGTATTGTGTTGTGTGTCTGTCCGCTGTAGAAGATGGATGGATGGAAACGGATGGACATGGGGTCCAGGTGCAGACTGATGGGTGAGTGATCACATTTTATTAGGCCTAATTTATTTTTATTTTTTTATCAACCATCGTCTTGTCTTTTAATGTATAAACACGTCTGTTGTCATTGGTATGTGAATGATGTATACCACGGTAGGCTTGGACCGTATACCGGAATATTTGGATAATATGAGATGGTTTTACAATACTGTTAACTCTTTTTTTAATATATATATATATATGTATATATATGTGAATATTGATAACTACTTTTAAGTAAATACCTGCAGTCAACTTGTGCAATATGTTAGGAGATAAAGCAGATGGCATTCTTCATTTCACCTGTTACCATAGTTCCCAGTGTTTTTGTTTACAAGCGCACACAGACCGGCGCCGCCGTGTGAGTCACTCACTGTTGGGCAGCCAGGTGACCTAGTTACCGGATGGTCACTCACTGTTGGGCAGCCAGGTGACCTAGTTACCGGATGGTCACTCACTGTTGGGCAGCCAGGTGACCTAGTTACCGGATGGTCACTCACTGTTGGGCAGCCAGGTGACCTAGTTACCGGATGGTCACTCACTGTTGGGCAGCCAGGTGACCTAGTTACAGGATGGAATTCACAAACCAACTGTGTTTTGTCAGCTAAATATCTTGTACCTAAAGTTAAACTGTCTAGAATGTGCCAAATGCTCTGTAGATGTGCATATGGTTTGCTAATTTAGTTATCTAGCTGTGGTTAGCTTCTTCCATGATCACGTTTAGCTTGGTAACAGTGATCCTGGATCAAGAGTCTTTCTGTCTTTTAATATTTTGTTTTGTGCGTTCAGCAAACTGTTTAGCATTTTAGTTGCTAACCTTCGGATTACAATAGCGCCCCTTGTGTTCAGTGCTGGTATTACCGACTGTCCTAGTATGGCACAAGGTCGGTATGACAGTCTGGATCCTGCCCAAGCCTAGACTAAGGGGGGTATTCATGAAGAACAGAACAGAATCTAACACAAACTGAACGAAGCCAAGGGCGAAACTACCTGAATTTGCCCAATAGAATGTTTTCGTTGCACTTTCTTTCTTCTTTTTTTTGCGCTTGTGAAACGGTTTGTAACGGTGTGCGACTAATGAATACACCCTAGGTTATTATGCATCTGATAGGCTGTTGTGTGTGGCAGGGTGTTGTCAGAGGAGCCTGCAAAGACTGAGACTGACAGCCCAGCTCCTCAGACTTCTCCTGAGGTAGGAAACATCCACATTGTACCTGAAGGATACATTGATCTAAAATATCCATTTAATATCAGGCTTGGGGTCAATTCACAAAGTAGAAGGAAAATTCCAATTCAGATGTTCCTCATTTCCTTCCTGAAAGGGAATTGACCCCCCCCCCCCCTGATTTTAGTAGTTGATGTCTAGCTCTACTGTTTATGTCTGTTCCTTATGTAAATATATTGACGATCATAGTGAAATGATTCCCTTAACTCATTTATTTATTTTAATTTGAGCAGGATAACACGGAGCAGAACCACCCAGGTGTTCTCTGTGTTACGGAGGTTCGTTGTTTCACTCGCTCCATGGCCCAGATCACTCCCACCGTGCCGCCACTAGCCTCGGTCATCAGCAAAACCAAGACCGCCACACCAGACTCTGGATCAGGTGCAGACCGTCTCACACACACTCGTCAGCAAGGACTGGCACACCGACCGAAGCTGCATAAATATCTTCCCGTCCGTCTTCTGAATCATGCTTGTAACGTCAATAGGTTACAGCTATGCTTTAGAGCGAGAGGGCCATGTAGCCTGTGTGTGTGTGTGTGCACTGGCAAAGATTGATGTATTGGTGGTTAACGGATTTGTGTTCTCCTAGATGGCAGTGGTCAGAAGCCATCATCAGGTCTGGGTCCTCGTCTCAGTGCCAAGCGCAGAGCAGCTGCCGACGAATTCCAGAGCCCAAGGAAGAAGCCATCACCCCCCGTTAAGAGCCAGACTGTAAGAACCAAGATATCCAAGGCTTTTCTTCACAACAACTAGCTGTGTCTTACCTGGCATACAACCTGCCAGTTCTCCCAAATAGTGATTTATATTAAGTGGTGGGATTATCACTTCAAAGTTCACTTTTGAAATCCATTTAGTAGGTTTTACGTTCTGAAGCGAGTGTATTTTTCCTAAAATAACGTTTACTTGCCATGAATAGACCCCTAATGTTGTCTACTGTAGGTGAGGCCCAACATGAGGTCGTTCCTCCACACGGTCCAGAAGAACCAGATGCTGATGATGACCCCGAGCTCTCTGGGTCGCAACACGGTCATGAAGTCCTTCATTAAACACACCACGCCGGGCAGGGCCGACCTCAAGGTTAGTCTACAGATCACTACTCATTTTAGGGGCTCCCCGATATTGCGACGTGATATTTCTTGAATAATTCCTGCCTTCGTGACATTATCCTCAAATATATCATTAAAATTGGCCCATCCCCTCGTCTATGTTGTCATGATCATATCATAACCATTTTGTGATCATTTTGAGACAAACGTTTAGGAAGTTTAAAAACAGATCATAATGTTACCAGACAACATATGTAGCCTTGTTAATTGGATCTCTCTTTCCCTGTCCCCTCTACAGTCAGGCTGTGGTGTAGTGGTATGTATCAGACTAATATGGTGTGGTATGTGGGGGGGGTGGTTTGGTCTTTGTGTGCTCTAACTGGTACACGCCACTTGGTACACGCCACTTGGTACACGCCACTTGGTACACGCCACACCATCTGAGTTAACGTTGGGTTCTAAGGGGCACAAAGGCTTTTGTGATTTAGATTTCATCAGATTTGTGTCCTAACGTGTTTTAGTGCGCCTGCACACCGAGCGCGTTACAAGAACATACGTTTGCCCCTCACTAACTAAATGAAATACAAGGACCTGGTTTTTCTTCTTTTTTTTTACGCACGAGATACATTTTCTTTCAGAAATCACCCGTGGTGCTTTTAGTCCCATATTAATCTTATTCCCTCTTCATGGGCTCCCTTTCCATTTTTAAAATAATACTACCACAGATTTCACTCAGTCCCAAATGAGTTGCCACTAGCATGTATAAAAATTAAAAATAAAATTTTAAATAACATTTTATGCTATGTAACTCTGTCAGATTCCTAAGTGTAATTGTCTTGTAGGAAAGAGAACGCCTGAAACTGGAAGCACTAAAGAAGAAGCAGGAGCAAGAAGAGGAGAGGAAGAAGAAGATGGAGGAAGAGAAGAGGAGGAAACAGGAAGAGATGAAGAAGAAGAGGGATGAACGGCTGCGGAGGGTAGTCGAGGCCCGGGTGAAGGAAGATCAGAAAGAGGAGGAGAAGAAGAAGAAGATTGAGCAGAAGATGCTTCAGATTGACGAGAAACACGACAAGGTGAGGTGTTGACGAGAAACGCGGCGGGGTGAGGTGTTGACGAGAAACGGGGTGAGGTGTTGGCGAGAAACGCCGCGGGGTGAGGTGTTGACGAGAAACGGGGTGAGGTGTCGCCGAGAAACGCCGCGGGGTGAGGTGTTGACGAGAAACGCCGCGGGGTGAGGTGTTGACGAGAAACGCGGCGGGGTGAGGTGTCGACGAGAAACGCGGCGGGGTGAGGTGTTGACGAGAAACGCCGCGGGGTGAGGTGTTGACGAGAAACGCCGCGGGGTGAGGTGTTGACGAGAAACGCCGCGGGGTGAGGTGTCGACGAGAAACGCGGCGGGGTGAGGTGTTGACGAGAAACGCCGCGGGGTGAGGTGTTGACGAGAAACGCCGCGGGGTGAGGTGTTGACGAGAAACGCGGCGGGGTGAGGCGTCGACGAGAGACGCGGCGGGGTGAGGTGTTGACGAGAAACGCGGCGGGGTGAGGCGTCGACGAGAGACGCGGCTTTACTGAATGACGGAGGGATAACATCTGATGCAGAGGAGAAGCTACGGTAATGGGGTCGTGTTCATTTGGGCACAAACCGCCTTACAATGGAGTGCAACGGGGAGATACTATCTGAACTTGTCCAATAGGAAACTCTTGTTTTTCGTAAAACTATTTTCCCCTGTTCACGCAGCTGCGAGTGGAGCGCATGGCAGAGGAGAAAGCCAAAAAGAAGGTGGCCACCAAACGCCAGGAGGAGCTGGAACTGAGGAGGAAGATGGAGGAGGATACCAGGAGGAAGAAGATTCAACAGTCTGTAAGACACTCCTACCATTGTTTGTGTCCTTTTGTCTACTTTCCATTTATTAGTAGTAGTAAGATTTATTTTGTAATAGGCAGATATAGGAGAGGCAGAATCCGTACCCACTCTTGACACGTGAATGTCCAAACAGCAGCATTGCCTGCTAGACCGGCCCCAAGGACAGCCATTTTGTTTTTTAAAATTTGAATTGGATGCCTCTTGAAGGTTGCACGTGGGTTGTTAAATGTTTTGACCCTTGACCCAGGAGGAGGAGGAGAAGCGTCAGCAGGAGCTGCAGGCGAAGAGGAGAGCCGAAGAAGAGCAGGAAAGGGCTCGTAAGATGACCGAGGCCCGACGAGCACTGGAGCTGAAGAAAGAACTGGAAAGAGAACTGGAGAGGGAGAGACAAGGATCTGCTGAGAGGTACTTTTCCTGTCAACTTTTGATGAATGGAAAGGGTTTATTTTCTTATGGAATTACGAAAAACTGTAAAATGACTGACGACTGTTGACGTAAAACGGGCTTTAATAATTCATCAGTTTGATCTTCTATCAAACTGGCATTGCCATCATTATTGTTCAAAACTATTCACAGTCCAAAGCTTTGGTTTTTAATGTGGAGACGGAGAAGATTGTTGCTGAATATTGTGTCTGTTTTCAGGGAGCGGGTAGAGAGGGAGAAGGCCATTGCTCTTCAGAGAGAAGTGGAGAGAGCTGCCCGGGAGAAGGAGAGGAGAGAGTTGGAGAAGAGGAAGAGGGTATGTCATGCAGCTTCAACCGTACCGCTCTTGTTTGGATTAGCCATTCATTTAACATGTCTGTTCCTGTCTTAAACATTGTGTAGACTTGGTTTGAAGGTACTTTCAGATTTGTACATAACGTTTAAAAGGTGTTCATATCGGGGACTTTGTACATGTACACTTTCGGGTTAGAAGACATTAACGGGTAGGTTGAAGTACTAATGAAACATTTTTTATTCTGTCAATAGGAGGAGCAACAGAGGCAAGCTGAGGAGGAGAGACAGCGAGAAGCTGAGAGACTCGAGGAGAGACAGCGAGAAGCCGAGAGACTCGAGGAGAGACAGCGAGAAGCCGAGAGACTCGAGGAGAGACAGCGAGAAGCCGAGAGACTCGAGGAGAGACAGCGAGAAGCCGAGAGACTCGAGGAGAGACAGCGAGAAGCCGAGAGACTCGCTGAGCGACAGCGAGAAGCCGAGAGACTCGCTGAGCGACAGCGAGAAGCCGCCAAGAGCCACCTGACTGCTGAAGTTCAGGTGAGAACACTTCTCTACTTTTGACAGGTAAAATCAATCTGGTAGTAGCTCCTCTGATATGCTAGGTGGGAGTTTCACCATGTTGCTTATACCAATCAAATCCTCTCAGATCTCCACTAGAGAGTAGGGCATCAACTAGATCAACCCCCGGCTCTATTTTGTTTTCTTGGGGAGGTGGTCGTGGGGCCGGAAGATGATTTACAAATAACGTGTAGAGTCCAAATTGACCGCAAGAAGCCCAAACAGATATTTGACTCAAACAGAATCATTTCAAATGTTGCTTACATGTGTATACGATCACATCTCTGTTATGAGTGGGGAACAGATTTCCAACGTGTTTTGTCCAACAATGACAGTTTGTTGGTCCCGCTAGTTGGGGAACCCTGGTGTAGGGCCACGGTGAAGCTGTGGGATTGGCCCCGACATATGACTATAACATTGAGGAGGGGGGGGGGCGCTTGTGGTTACATTGTTTTGAATGTAAACGTTTGTTTTTCCTGTTTGTCCCTTGGAGTTGAAGCCTATGGGTTGTCAGTAATGATTTTCCTAATCTCTGCAAAGTCTTGTGTATCTCATTGGAGGATATCGATCCTGTGGTAGATTTTATAGACCGATGTTCGTGTGCACTTCTCTGGTTCCCTCCTATAGCCCGTGGTGTTGAAGACGCCTGCAGGGAAGGGAGGAGTCCTCAACGTCACTGTGGATATCGAGGTATGGATAACGCTCTCGTTAGAGCCATAGTCGGTAGAGCGTGACCCCGTGCAACGCTGGGGTTGTTGGGTTCGATTCCCCCCCGGGGCCACCCATACGTAAAATGTACGCAAACATGACTAAGTCGCTTTGGATAAAAGCATCTGATAAATGGAAATAGTCTCGTCAGTTGTAGGAGATGAGGACTCGCTCTCAATGTGACTTCTAATGTCGCTGGACCTACTTTATCAATTCAACCTTGGCTGGGTGCAGAAATCACATCAACTTGTCTGTTTTTAATTCTAAGAGAAGAATGAATGAGAAATGCATATGTCTATAATCCCTGATTTTGTCTTCCTGCCCTTTGCAGCAGTCTCCCCAGTCATATGAGATCACTCCTAAGGGGGGCAACAAGCCTGTTGTTCTCAACACCAACCCTGAGGACTATGGGATGGATCAGAACAGTGATGACTCTACTGATGACGAATCCGCACCGAGGAAACCCATCCCCACATGGGCTGAGGGTACGTTTCACTGACTTATTTATGCCTCGTAGCAACACGCGGTGCATAACCCCTCCACACAAGGCCTCGTAGCAACACAGTGCATAACCCCTCCACACAAGGCCTCGTAGCAACACGGTGCATAACCCCTCCACACAAGGCCTCGTAGCGACACGCGGTGCATAACCCCTCCACACAAGGCCTCGTAGCAACACAGTGCATAACCCCTCCACACAGGCCTCGTAGCAACACGCGGTGCATAACCCCTCCACACAAGGCCTCGTAGCAACACGCGGTGCATAACCCCTCCACACAAGGCCTCGTAGCGACGCGCGGTGCATAACCCCTCCACACAAGGCCTCGTAGCAACACAGTGCATAACCCCTCCACACAGGCCTCGTAGCAACACGCAGTGCATAACCCCTCCACACAAGGCCTCGTAGCAACACGCAGTGCATAACCCCTCCACACAAGGCCTCGTAGCAACACAGTGCATAACCCCTCCACACAAGGCCTCGTAGCAACACAGTGCATAACCCCTCCACACAAGGCCTCGTAGCAACACAGTGCATAACCCCTCCACACAAGGCCTCGTAGCAACACAGTGCATAACCCCTCCACACAGGCCTCGTAGCAACACAGTGCATAACCCCTCCACACAGGCCTCGTAGCAACACGCGGTGCATAACCCCTCCACACAAGGCCTCGTAGCAACACAGTGCATAACCCCTCCACACAAGGCCTCGTAGCAACACAGTGCATAACCCCTCCACACAAGGCCTCGTAGCAACACGCGGTGCATAACCCCTCCACACAAGGCCTCGTAGCAACACGCGGTGCATAACCCCTCCACACAAGGCCTCGTAGCAACACAGTGCATAACCCCTCCACACAAGGCCTCGTAGCAACACAGTGCATAACCCCTCCACACAAGGCCTCGTAGCAACACGCGGTGCATAACCCCTCCACACAAGGCCTCGTAGCAACACGCGGTGCATAACCCCTCCACACAAGGCCTCGTAGCAACACAGTGCATAACCCCTCCACACAAGGCCTCGTAGCAACACGCGGTGCATAACCCCTCCACACAGGCCTCGTAGCAACACGCGGTGCATAACCCCTCCACACAAGGCCTCGTAGCAACACGGTGCATAACCCCTCCACACAAGGCCTCGTAGCAACACGCGGTGCATAACCCCTCCACACAAGGCCTCGTAGCAACACGCGGTGCATAACCCCTCCACACAAGGCCTCGTAGCAACACAGTGCATAACCCCTCCACACAAGGCCTCGTAGCAACACAGTGCATAACCCCTCCACACAAGGCCTCGTAGCAACACGCGGTGCATAACCCCCCACACAAGGCCTCGTAGCAACACAGTGCATAACCCCCCACACAAGGCCTCGTAGCAACACAGTGCATAACCCCTCTACACAAGGCCTCGTAGCAACACGCGGTGCATAACCCCCCACACAAGGCCTCCTTTATGCCTTTTTACTGTGCTCTTAAAGGGATAGTTTGAGATTTTGCCAATCAAGCTGGGGGGGTTTTGTGTTTTTCCTACATACCCAGAGTTAGATGAACTCATGGATACCATATTTTTTTATGTCTGCGCAGTTTGAAGGAAGGTTAAGAGTTTATGGTGCCATTGCTAACTAGCCATTAGCACAATGGCAAAGTGGTAGCTTTTATAACTACAAGACCCATAGCCTTAGTCACGATGCTAAAGTGAACCCATTCTTCCCTCCCCTCTAGGCAACCAGCTGAAGCAGTCTATGATGAAGCAATATTTCCACCCGGCTGACGTGGACTCTCACTACGGGGCGATTGAACCCCCAAAGCTGGATCGCATCTTCTGCAAGAGTAAACCTCGCTACTTTAAACGTACCAGCTCTGCTGTCTGGCACTCGCCACCTCGAATGGGAGCTCTACCCCATTAAACACTGGGAACTGGGATAAAATTGTTTTATTTTTCATTTTGGTTATGTTCATTCTTTCATGTATTATATTAAGAAGCCCTAGCTGGAGAACACTTGAAGAGAAGTTCAGTAAGTGTAAGCAATATAGGTAACTTTTTTTCTTTTCTTTTATTCTTTTAAAAAATAAATCTTGTATAAAATTTTTAATTTCTTCTGAATAAAATGGATAATAACATCTCCACAACTTTTTGAAGATGGTCATTTAAAAAAAGTTGTTCACATGAAGGGAAATCCATTTAAAGGTATTTAACAGTCAAGGATCAGAACTTGAAGGTAACTGTACAACCAATTAAAAAAGGGGACTGGGGCGGGGTAAAACACGAGTCACTGTCTGTGCAGAAATAGCTGGTGGTCTCAATCACAGAACTTTATTCTATATAGTGTAACGATCTTTTACAAATAAAATACATTTTCTGCACATTGGAAGAAGAAAAAATCTGGGAAATCTCATACAAGTAGCTCACATATGTATACAGATATAATCACTATGTTTTTGTATCCCTGGCTCCTATTTTTAGCGTGCTCTAGATATGAATTTATTGAATTGTGATTATATGCATTAGTGAGCACTACATTCTGTTTTATTTATGAGTATGGAGGTGGGACTACACTACAGGATCAAAATGAACATGTTTTGGCAGTGTTGAGGACTTTAATTTTGAAAAAGGTGACAAACTCACCCCATTCCGTACAAATGTGCACAACCGCGACATTCAAACGAGGCTACAAAGAAAACTAATGGGACTGTAGCGACTGTGTTGACTTCAAAATCGGGGGTGTGAACTAGGTTTCTATTCATGCGTTGATCGACATGGTAATGGCTCTAGTATTGGAGAAAAGGTGAAAAAACGGACCCTCCGTTACATCTTGACGTGTCAGGTAACGTACAGCAGCATAAAGCAACTATTTCTGTCTTACAGCCTCTCTCCACCAGGTGTAGCACTTCTCTCATCCTTTAAAAACAAGAAATTAACAGTGACTGGGGAAAGGGGGGATACCTAGTCATTTTTTGCTCATCATTGCATGAGATCATCATTCTCAAAGCCGCTCTTTACTTCTAAGAACACTTTAGCACCGCCCTAAAAGCCCGATTCAAATTCGACACAAACCTTCAAATAGGTATGTAATGACACATTATATGAACTCTTTATAGTGTTTTATTTACATTTTAGAGGTGATAAGTTGGACAGATCGAGTGAAAAAAACAATTTTCCCACTCGACATCTGTCTTTCTCACTATAACGCATTAGCTTCGCTTCCCCACCCGCCATTTTTAAAAAGACCCGAAGGAGCTCATTGCCTTCTTGAATTATGCAGAAACGGGGCAGCGTGAAGGTCGGCATGAATTCTGTTGGAAAGGGGAGAAAATTGTGCTTTACAATGGTATTGAAATTACAGTTGATCTGGAAGTATTACGTTTTTTGGGGCGGTAAAATAAGGTCAATTGTACGGACCACGGCGATGTACGCGTTTACGTTACGCTGACTAGTACGTGACGCTGTCGTCCGTCAGAAACAACTGCCACCCAGTCAACACAGATTTATTTTTTATATATTTAACCTTTATTTGTCTGTGCAAGTGGATACCATCTGGAGGGAGTCGACCAGCAAGCGTTCGTACCGCTCCCGAGGTAGTTTACGTTGTTTATACTAGCGTTACCGTGATGATGGTAGCTGTATAATATTACCAGGCTGTATTCGTTGCTGTAGTTAACTTTACTCGTTAGCAACAATAACCTTGAGAGACCGTTTTATAAGCGCCTTGTCATGATCATGAGTAGCAGTACTTTAGCGAACTAAAGTTGTTAACATCGTTAAATATCCGAGTTGTTTCCCCCAAAACCATCGTTATTATTATTAGCTAACGACGTTGCACACTCGTAAACCCGTATTACCGGAATATTCAACAGCGTTTACGAAATATATTACCATCAACGGTGTTATCTTGTGATCAAGCCCATCAATGTTTTGTGATTTATTGGGTGTCGTAAAAAATGTTACCTAACGTTAACAATTAGCATGTTTGACATTTCAGTGGAAATACTAACGTTACTACGATCAGCTTTTTGTGATCGTGTCCCGTATTATCGGCATACGGTCCCCAGTTATTGACCACCTTACTAGTTTGTTCAATTACAAGATATGTCCGTTTTAATTTAGTTGAAAAAAGAGACGCCAACCTGGTATCCTAAGGGATTACTAGATAGTTGACTAGAGTAACGTTAGTTGGTCAGCCTTCCAGTAGAAATGACTTGCCTGTCCAACTTTACATTGCGTGGCCCGGTGCGGTTCTTCATCAACCTCTTCAGTGTTGTAACCAATTCATGTCTCATTTACTTTACAGATTCATCTTATGGTTTGAGAAAGTAGATTCGTTTTAATACAAAACATATAAATGAGTATGCTGGATATTAAATGGTGTGTGTGGTCTGTCGCGCAGTGATGGAGATGTGTCCACTCAGTCAAGTAGATCAGCTAGTGATAGTGGTGGAGCCAGCTCCTCCACTCAGTCAAGTAGGTCTGCTAGTGATAGTGGTGGAGCCAGCCACTCAGTCAAGTAGACCTGCTAGTGATACTGGTGGAGCCAGCTATCCACTCAGTCAAGTAGACCTGCTAGTGATAGTGGTGGAGCCAGCTCCTCCACTCAGTCAAGTAGGCCTGCTAGTGATAGTGGTGGAGACAGCTCCTCCACTCAGTCAAGTAGGCCTGCTAGTGATAGTGGTGGAGATGTATCCACTCAGTCAAGTAGGTCTACTAGTGGTAGTGGTGGAGCCAGCTCCTCCACACGTGGAGATGTATCCACTCAGTCAAGTAGGCCTGCTAGTGATAGTGGTGGAGACAGCTCCTCCACTCAGTCAAGTAGGCCTACTCCGCGACCCACAGCAACACAGTCTTCTATGGACCAGTTTATGCCAAACGTCTATGTCTGTATCAAAACAAGGCCAAATTGATATTGCATTGGCTAAAATGATTACCACCGATTTCCAGCCATTTTTGATCGTGGAGGACAGAGGTTTTAGAAATTATAGCAATAGTCTAAATCCAATGTACACTATTCCAAGCAGGAAAACACTTTCAAAATCACTTAGTCCACAGTCCAAAAAGCTACTGCAGTTTGCCTTACCACTGACTGCAGGACATCAAGGGTAACCACTTCTTACATGTCGGTTACATGTCACTTCATTGAAGATTTTTCGATGTCTAGTTGTCTTCTGGACTGCTTTGAGTTCAGCGACAGACACACACCTCAGAGAACTTGGCAGAGGAACTGTTGAGAGTGGCCAGAGAATGGCAAGTAGATGGAAAAGTGGTCTGTTGTGTTAGCGACAATACAGATAACATAACCAAAGCCATGAAAATGTTGAAATGGACCCATCATCCATGTCTTGCCCACACAATCAACCTTATTGTAAGAGATGCTCTGAAGGCGATGAAGCCCACTGTGGACAAAGTGAAAGCAGCTGTGGAATACTTCCACAGTAGCACAGTAGGTGCTGAAAAACTAAAGTCTACACAACGCTAGATGGGGATGCCTGAGCTGAGGACTAAACAACAACAAAAACATATATATATTTTTTTGAAGAGTCGTTTGGGAGCCAAAAGAGCTGACTCTTTTTGGTGAGCTGCGCTGAACGAGCTGTCCCACTGAAAAGAGCCAGAATGCCCATCACTAATCTGAAGAGATTTCACCCCATGTTTCCTGTAGCACCTCCCACAAGTTGGTTTGGCTTGATGGGCACTTCTTACGTACCACACGGTCAAGCTGCTCCCACAACAGCTCAATAGGGTTGAGATCCGGTGACTGTGCTGGTCACTCCATTATATACATAATACCAGCTGACTGCTTCTTCCCTAAATAGTTCTTGCTTAGTTTGGAGCTGTGCTTTGGGTCGTTGTCCTGTTGTAGGAGGAAATTGCCTCCAATTAAGTGTCATCCACAGGGTATGGCATGGCGTTGCAAAATGGAGTGATAGCCTTCCTTCTTCAAGATCCCTTTTACCCTGTACAAATCTCCCACTTTACCACCACCAAAGCACCCCCAGACCATCACATTGCCTCCACCATGCTTGACAGATGGCTTCAAGCACTCCTCAAGCATCTTTTCATTTTTCTGTGTCTCACGAATGTTCTTCTTTGTGTTTCAAACACCTCAAACTTAGATTTATCTGTCCATAACACTTTTTTTCCAATCTTCCTCTGTCCAGTGTCTGTGTTCTTTTGCCCGTCTTAATCTTTTCTTTGTATTGGCCAGTCTGAGATATGGCTTTTTCTTTGCAACTCTGCCTAGAAGGCCAGCATCCCGGAGTCGCCTCTTCACTGTTGACGTTGAGACTGGTGTTTTGCGGGTACTATTTAATGAAACTGCCAGTTGAGGACTTGTGAGGCGTCTGTTTCTCAAACTAGACACTCTAATGTACTTGTCCTCTTGCTCAGTTGTGCACCGGGGCCTCCCACTCCTCTTTCTATTCTGGTTAGAGCCAGTTTGCGCTGTTCTGTGAAGGGAGTAGGACACAACGTTGTACGAGATCTCACATGGAATAGCCTTAATTTCTCAGAACAAGAATAGACTGACGAGTTTCAGAAGAAAGATCTTTGTTTCTGGCCATTTTGAGCCTGTAATCGAACCCACAAATGCTGATGCTCCAGATACTCAACTAGTCTAAAGAAGGCCAGTTTTATTGCTTCTTTAATCAGAACAACAGTTTTCAGCTGTGCTAACATAATTGCAAAAGTGTTTTCTAATGATCAATTAGCCTTTTAAAATGATAAACTTGGATTAGCTAACACAACGTGCCATTGGAACACAGGAGTGATGGTTGCTGATAATTGTCTGTGTCTGTCTGCCTGTCTGTCTTTCCAGAACCATGACATCCCAGGTGCGACAGAACTTCCACCAGGAATGTGAGGCTGCCATCAACAAGCAGATCAATCTGGAACTGTATGCTTCTTATGTATACCTGTCTATGGTAAGTTATCCACGGGCTGGACCGTTACCTGTCTATGGTGACCAATAGTTGTCCACAGGCTGGACCGTTACCTGTCTATGGTGACCAATAGTTATCCACCGGCTGGACCGTTACCTGTCTATGGTGACCAATAGTTGTCCACCAGCTGGACCGTTACCTGTCTATGGTGACCAATAGTTATCCACCAGCTGGACCGTTACCTGTCTATGGTGACCAATAGTTATCCACCAGCTGGACCGTTACCTGTCTATGGTGACCAATAGTTGTCCACCAGCTGGACCGTTACCTGTCTATGGTGACCAATAGTTATCCACAGGCTGGACCGTTTCCTGTCTATGGTGACCAATAGTTATCCACCGGCTGGACCGTTACCTGTCTATGGTGACCAATAGTTGTCCACCAGCTGGACCGTTACCTGTCTATGGTGACCAATAGTTATCCACCATCTGGACCGTTACCTGTCTATGGTGAGTTATCCACCAGCTGGACCGTTACCTGTCTATGTTGACCAATAGTTATCCACCAGCTGGACCGTTACCTGTCTATGGTGACCAATAGTTATCCACCAGCTGGACCGTTACCTGTCTATGGTGAGTTATCCACCAGCTGGACCGTTACCTGTCTATGGTGACCAATAGTTATCCACCAGCTGGACCGTTACCTGTCTATGGTGACCAATAGTTATCCACCAGCTGGACCGTTACCTGTCTATGGTGACCAATAGTTATCCACCAGCTGGACCGTTACCTGTCTATGGTGACCAATAGTTATCCACCAGCTGGACCGTTACCTGTCTATGGTGACCAATAGTTATCCACCAGCTGGACCGTTACCTGTCTATGTTGACCAATAGTTGTCCACCAGCTGGACCGTTACCTGTCTATGGTGACCAATAGTTATCCACCAGCTGGACTGTTACCTGTCTATGTTGACCAATAGTTGTCCACCAGCTGGACCGTTACCTGTCTATGTTGACCAATAGTTGTCCACCAGCTGGACCGTTACCTGTCTATGGTGACCAATAGTTATCCACCAGCTGGACCGTTACCTGTCTATGGTGACCAATAGTTATTCACCAGCTGGACTGTTACCTGTCTATGTTGACCAATAGTTGTCCACCAGCTGGACTGTTACCTGTCTATGGTGACCAATAGTTATCCACCAGCTGGACCGTTACCTGTCTATGGTGACCAATATTTGTCCACCAGCTGGACTGTTACCTGTCTATGTTGACCAATAGTTGTCCACCAGCTGGACCGTTACCTGTCTATGGTGACCAATAGTTATCCACCATCTGGACCGTTACCTGTCTATGGTGAGTTATCCACCAGCTGGACCGTTACCTGTCTATGGTGACCAATAGTTATCCACCAGCTGGACCGTTACCTGTCTATGGTGACCAATAGTTATCCACCAGCTGGACCGTTACCTGTCTATGTTGACCAATAGTTATCCACCTGCTGGACCGTTACCTGTCTATGGTGACCAATAGTTATCCACCAGCTGGACCGTTACCTGTCTATGTTGACCAATAGTTGTCCACCAGCTGGACCGTTACCTGTCTATGGTGACCAATAGTTGTCCACCAGCTGGACTGTTACCTGTCTATGTTGACCAATAGTTGTCCACCAGCTGGACTGTTACCTGTCTATGGTGACCAATAGTTATCCACCGGCTGGACCGTTACCTGTCTATGGTGGCCAATAGTTGTCCACCAGCTGGACCGTTACCTGTCTATGGTGACCAATAGTTATCCACAGGCTGGACCGTTTCCTGTCTATGGTGACCAATAGTTATCCACCGGCTGGACCGTTACCTGTCTATGGTGACCAATAGTTGTCCACCAGCTGGACCGTTACCTGTCTATGGTGACCAATAGTTATCCACCATCTGGACCGTTACCTGTCTATGGTGAGTTATCCACCAGCTGGACCGTTACCTGTCTATGGTGACCAATAGTTATCCACCAGCTGGACCGTTACCTGTCTATGGTGACCAATAGTTGTCCACCAGCTGGACCGTTACCTGTCTATGGTGACCAATAGTTATCCACCATCTGGACCGTTACCTGTCTATGGTGAGTTATCCACCAGCTGGACCGTTACCTGTCTATGGTGACCAATAGTTGTCCACCAGCTGGACCGTTACCTGTCTATGGTGACCAATAGTTATCCACCAGCTGGACCGTTACCTGTCTATGTTGACCAATAGTTATCATCCAGCTGGACCGTTACCTGTCTATGGTGACCAATAGTTATCCACCGGCTGGACCTTTACCTGTCTATGTTGACCAATAGTTATCCACCAGCTGGACCGTTACCTGTCTATGGTGACCAATAGTTATCCATCAGCTGGACCGTTACCTGTCTATGTTGACCAAAAGTTGTCCACCAGCTGGACCGTTACCTGTCTATGGTGACCAATAGTTATCCATCAGCTGGACCGTTACCTGTCTATGTTGACCAATAGTTGTCCACCAGCTGGACCGTTACCTCTCTATGGTGAGTTATCCACCAGCTGGACCGTTACCTGTCTATGTTGACCAATAGTTATCCACCAGCTGGACCGTTACCTGTCTATGGTGACCAATAGTTGTCCACCAGCTGGACCGTTACCTGTCTATGGTGACCAATAGTTATCCACCAGCTGGACCGTTACCTGTCTATGGTGACCAATAGTTATCCACCAGCTGGACCGTTACCTGTCTATGGTGACCAATAGTTATCCACCAGCTGGACCGTTACCTGTCTATGGTGACCAATAGTTATCCACAGGCTGGACCGTTACCTGTCTATGGTGACCAATAGTTATCCACCAGCTGGACCGTTACCTGTCTATGTTGACCAATAGTTGTCCACCAGCTGGACCGTTACCTGTCTATGGTGACCAATAGTTATCCACCAGCTGGACCGTTACCTGTCTATGGTGACCAATAGTTGTCCACCAGCTGGACCGTTACCTGTCTATGTTGACCAATAGTTATCCACCGGCTGACCGTTACCTGTCTATGGTGACCAATAGTTGTCCACAGGCTGGACCGTTACCTGTCTATGGTGACCAATAGTTATCCACCAGCTGGACCGTTACCTGTCTATGGTGACCAATAGTTGTCCACCAGCTGGACCGTTACCTGTCTATGGTGACCAATAGTTATCCACCATCTGGACCGTTACCTGTCTATGGTGAGTTATCCACCAGCTGGACCGTTACCTGTCTATGGTGACCAATAGTTATCCACCAGCTGGACCGTTACCTGTCTATGGTGACCAATAGTTGTCCACCAGCTGGACCGTTACCTGTCTATGGTGACCAATAGTTATCCACCATCTGGACCGTTACCTGTCTATGGTGAGTTATCCACCAGCTGGACCGTTACCTGTCTATGGTGACCAATAGTTGTCCACCAGCTGGACCGTTACCTGTCTATGGTGACCAATAGTTATCCACCAGCTGGACCGTTACCTGTCTATGTTGACCAATAGTTATCATCCAGCTGGACCGTTACCTGTCTATGGTGACCAATAGTTATCCACCGGCTGGACCTTTACCTGTCTATGTTGACCAATAGTTATCCACCAGCTGGACCGTTACCTGTCTATGGTGACCAATAGTTATCCATCAGCTGGACCGTTACCTGTCTATGTTGACCAAAAGTTGTCCACCAGCTGGACCGTTACCTGTCTATGGTGACCAATAGTTATCCATCAGCTGGACCGTTACCTGTCTATGTTGACCAATAGTTGTCCACCAGCTGGACCGTTACCTCTCTATGGTGAGTTATCCACCAGCTGGACCGTTACCTGTCTATGTTGACCAATAGTTATCCACCAGCTGGACCGTTACCTGTCTATGGTGACCAATAGTTGTCCACCAGCTGGACCGTTACCTGTCTATGGTGACCAATAGTTATCCACCAGCTGGACCGTTACCTGTCTATGGTGACCAATAGTTATCCACCAGCTGGACCGTTACCTGTCTATGGTGACCAATAGTTATCCACCAGCTGGACCGTTACCTGTCTATGGTGACCAATAGTTATCCACAGGCTGGACCGTTACCTGTCTATGGTGACCAATAGTTATCCACCAGCTGGACCGTTACCTGTCTATGTTGACCAATAGTTGTCCACCAGCTGGACCGTTACCTGTCTATGGTGACCAATAGTTATCCACCAGCTGGACCGTTACCTGTCTATGGTGACCAATAGTTGTCCACCAGCTGGACCGTTACCTGTCTATGGTGACCAATAGTTATCCACCGGCTGACCTTTATGTCTATGTTGACCGTTACCCAGGCTGGACCGTTACCTGTCTATGGTGACCAATAGTTATCCACAGCTGACCTTACCTGTCTATGTGACCAATAGTTTCCACAGCTGGACCGTTACCTGTCTATGGTGACCAATAGTTGTCCACCAGGCTGGACCGTTACCTGTCTATGTGACCAATAGTTTCCACCAGCTGGACCGTTACCTGTCTATGGTGAGTTATCCACCAGCTGGACCGTTACCTGTCTATGTTGACCAATAGTTATCCACCAGCTGGACCGTTACCTGTCTATGGTGACCAATAGTTACCACCCGACCGTTACCATGTTATCCACCAGCTGGACCGTTACCTGTCTATGGTGACCAATAGTTATCCACCAGCTGGACCGTTACCTGTCTATGGTGACCAATAGTTATCCACCAGCTGGACCGTTACCTGTCTATGGTGACCAATAGTTATCCACCAGCTGGACCGTTACCTGTCTATGTTGACCAATAGTTATCCACCAGCTGGACCGTTACCTGTCTATGGTGACCAATAGTTGTCCACCAGCTGGACCGTTACCTGTCTATGTTGACCAATAGTTATCCACCGGCTGACCGTTACCTGTCTATGTTGACCAATAGTTGTCCACAGGCTGGACCGTTACCTGTCTATGGTGACCAATAGTTATCCACCAGCTGGACCGTTACCTGTCTATGTTGACCAATATTTATCCACCAGCTGGACCGTTACCTGTCTATGTTGAGACCAATAGTTATCCACCAGCTGGACCGTTACCTGTCTATGTTGACCAATAGTTATCCACCAGCTGGACCGTTACCTGTCTATGGTGACCAATAGTTATCCACCAGCTGGACCGTTACCTGTCTATGTTGAGACCAATAGTTGTCCACCAGCTGGACCGTTACCTGTCTATGGTGACCAATAGTTGTCCACCAGCTGGACCGTTACCTGTCTATGGTGACCAATAGTTATCCACCAGCTGGACCGTTACCTGTCTATGGTGACCAATAGTTATCCACCAGCTGGACCGTTACCTGTCTATGTTGACCAATAGTTGTCCACCAGCTGGACCGTTACCTGTCTATGGTGACCAATAGTTATCCACCAGCTGGACCGTTACCTGTCTATGGTGACCAATAGTTATCCATCAGCTGGACCGTTACCTGTCTATGTTGACCAATAGTTGTCCACCAGCTGGACCGTTACCTGTCTATGGTGACCAATAGTTATCCATCAGCTGGACCGTTACCTGTCTATGTTGACCAATAGTTGTCCACCAGCTGGACCGTTACCTCTCTATGGTGAGTTATCCACCAGCTGGACCGTTACCTGTCTATGGTGACCAATAGTTATCCACCAGCTGACCGTTACCTGTCTATGGTGACCAATAGTTGTCCACAGGCTGGACCGTTACCTGTCTATGGTGAGTTGTCCACCAGCTGGACCGTTACCTGTCTATGGTGACCAATAGTTATCCACCAGCTGGACCGTTACCTGTCTATGGTGACCAATAGTTATCCACCGGCTGGACCGTTACCTGTCTATGGTGACCAATAGTTATCCACAGGCTGGACCGTTACCTGTCTATGGTGACCAATAGTTATCCACAGGCTGGACCGTTACCTGTCTATGGTGACCAATAGTTATCCACCGGCTGGACCGTTACCTGTCTATGGTGACCAATAGTTATCCACCAGCTGGACCGTTACCTGTCTATGGTGACCAATAGTTATCCACAGGCTGGACCGTTACCTGTCTATGGTGACCAATAGTTATCCACCAGCTGGACCGTTACCTGTCTATGGTGACCAATAGTTATCCACCAGCTGGACCGTTACCTGTCTATGGCGACCAATAGTTGTCCACCAGCTGGACCGTTACCTGTCTATGGTGACCAATAGTTGTCCACAGGCTGGACCGTTACCTGTCTATGTTGACCAATAGTTATCCACCAGCTGGACCGTTACCTGTCTATGGTGACCAATAGTTATCCACCAGCTGGACCGTTACCTGTCTATGGTGACCAATAGTTATCCACCAGCTGGACCGTTACCTGTCTATGGTGACCAATAGTTATCCACCAGCTGGACCGTTACCTGTCTATGGTGACCAATAGTTATCCACCAGCTGGACCGTTACCTGTCTATGGTGACCAATAGTTGTCCACCAGCTGGACCGTTACCTGTCTATGTTGAGACCAATAGAGCTCTATGTCTCTAATTAATATATCTATGTCTGTTCTATTATGTAAACACAGTGAATATAGCTATGTATGTCCATAGTAAGACATTGCTGTGTGTTTCCCGTACCTAAATAGTGCCAAAAGAGAATGGGTTCAATTTCGGATGGGATCCCAAGTCAAATGAGAAATTGGATCAATTCTCATGTTTGTTCTTTTACATCTCTAGCACAGAGAGACATGAGTTAAATGAATTTAGACAGATCTATATCTAATAATGAACTATATTTACTAGAGAACATTTCATACAGGTAAACTACAACTCAAAAGTTTTTCAGGAACTTGTTCGTGACACTTCCACTTTTCCCTTGTACGTTTTTTTCTAGGGCTACTACTTTGACAGAGACGACAAATCCCTGCCCAACTTTTCCAAGTTCTTCCTGACTCAGTCCAAGGAGGAGAAGGAGCATGCTGAGAAACTGATGAGTCAACAGAACCAGAGAGGAGGACGCATCTTCCTCCAGGACATCAGGGTATAAATAAACACAACAGCACTACCGGAGGTTATGTTACTCTTATACAAGGCTTCATATCCATTCGACTAGGGGCCATTTTGCCTTCTATTGTCTGAACATCTAAGCCACATAATATATGCCACCAACAGGGTGTGTCGCCACCAACAGGGTGTGTCGCCTCTAACAGGGTGCGTCTACAGAATGTACTGTCAGGTGGAGAACTCCCTGGACCCCCTACAGAATGTACTGTCAGGTGGAGAACTCCCTGGACCCCCTACAGAATGTAATGTCAGGTGGAGAACTCCCTGGACCCCCTACAGAATGTAATGTCAGGTGGAGAACTCCCTGGACCCCCTACAGAATGTACTGTCAGGTAGAGAACTCCCTGGACCCCCTACAGAATGTACTGTCAGGTGGAGAACTCCCTGGACCCCCTACAGAATGTAATGTCAGGTAGAGAACTCCCTGGACCCCCTACAGAATGTAATGTCAGGTGGAGAACTCCCTGGACCCCCTACATAATGTAATGTCAGGTAGAGAACTCCCTGGACCCCCTACAGAATGTAATGTCAGGTAGAGAACTCCCTGGACCCCCTACAGAATGTAATGTCAGGTAGAGAACTCCCTGGACCCCCTACAGAATGTAATGTCAGGTGGAGAACTCCCTGGACCCCCTACAGAATGTAATGTCAGGTAGAGAACTCCCTGGACCCCCTACAGAATGTACTGTCAGGTAGAGAACTCCCTGGACCCCCTACAGAATGTACTGTCAGGTGGAGAACTCCCTGGACCCCCTACAGAATGTACTGTCAGGTGGAGAACTCCCTGGACCCCCTACAGAATGTAATGTCAGGTAGAGAACTCCCTGGACCCCCTACAGAATGTACTGTCAGGTAGAGAACTCCCTGGACCCCCTACAGAATGTAATGTCAGGTGGAGAACTCCCTGGACCCCCTACAGAATGTAATGTCAGGTGGAGAACTCCCTGGACCCCCTACAGAATGTAATGTCAGGTAGAGAACTCCCTGGACCCCCTACAGAATGTACTGTCAGGTAGAGAACTCCCTGGACCCCCTACAGAATGTACTGTCAGGTAGAGAACTCCCTGGACCCCCTACAGAATGTACTGTCAGGTGGAGAACTCCCTGGACCCCTTGCAGTTTGCTTTACAGGGTCAAGAGGGGTGATGGAGGACACCACTCTAACCCTTCTGTTTATTGACTTCTCGTCTGCCTTCAATACTATCCAGCCTCACGTACTAGCAGAGAAGCTCCTCTCCCACTCCAAGCTGGACCTGAGCTAGTGGACTTCCTTACCGACCGGTCCCAACAAGTGAATGGAGTCATGTCAAAGCAGCTCTCTCCTCTCCTGTGCAACTCTGCCCCACCTCCAGCCCCCCCCCCCTACAGCTCTCTCCTCTCCTGTACAACTCTGCTCCTCCTCCAGACCCCCCCCTACAGCTCTCTCCTCTCCTGTACAACTCTGCTCCTCCTCCAGCCCCCCCCCCCCCCAGCTCTCTCCTCTCCTGTACAACTCTGCTCCTCCTCCAGCCCCCCCCCCAGCTCTCTCCTCTCCTGTACAACTCTGCTCCTCCTCCAGACCCCCCCCCCCAGCTCTCTCCTCTCCTGTACAACTCTGCTCCTCCTCCAGCCCCCCCGCCCCCCAGCTCTCTCCTCTCCTGTACAACTCTGCTCCTCCTCCAGCCCCCCCCCCCCCAGCTCTCTCCTCTCCTGTACAACTCTGCTCCTCCTCCAGCCCCCCCCCCCAGCTCTCTCCTCTCCTGTACAACTCTGCTCCTCCTCCAGACCCCCCCTACAGCTCTCTCCTCTCCTGTACAACTCTGCTCCTCCTCCAGACCCCCCCCTACAGCTCTCTCCTCTCCTGTACAACTCTGCTCCTCCTCCAGCCCCCCCCCAGCTCTCTCCTCTCCTGTACAACTCTGCTCCTCCTCCAGACCCCCCCCCCCCAGCTTTCTCCTCTCCTGTACAACTCTGCTCCTCCTCCAGACCCCCCCCCCCCAGCTCTCTCCTCTCCTGTACAACTCTGCTCCTCCTCCAGACCCCCCCCTACAGCTCTCTCCTCTCCTGTACAACTCTGCTCCTCCTCCAGACCCCCCCCCCCAGCTCTCTCCTCTCCTGTACAACTCTGCTCCTCCTCCAGCCCCCCCCCCCCAGCTCTCTCCTCTCCTGTACAACTCTGCTCCTCCTCCAGACCCCCCCCCCCCAGCTCTCTCCTCTCCTGTACAACTCTGCTCCTCCTCCAGCCCCCCCCCCCAGCTCTCTCCTCTCCTGTACAACTCTGCTCCTCCTCCAGACCCCCCCCCCAGCTCTCTCCTCTCCTGTACAACTCTGCTCCTCCTCCAGACCCCCCCCCCAGCTCTCTCCTCTCCTGTACAACTCTGCTCCTCCTCCAGCCCCCCCCCCCAGCTCTCTCCTCTCCTGTACAACTCTGCTCCTCCTCCAGACCCCCCCCCCCCCCAGCTCTCTCCTCTCCTGTACAACTCTGCTCCTCCTCCAGACCCCCCCCTCCTCCTCCAGACCCCCCCCTACAGCTCTCTCCTCTCCTGTACAACTCTGCTCCTCCTCCAGACCCCCCCCTACAGCTCTCTCCTCTCCTGTACAACTCTGCTCCTCCTCCAGACCCCCCCCCCCCCAGCTCTCTCCTCTCCTGTACATAATCTATACACTAATGACCATGGCAGCGAATATGAAAACAGACAGTGCTGACTCTGTCCTCGTCAGCCTACTGCAGGATAGAGACTGAGAACATGGGCCTGTGGTAGAAGACTGTGTGTCATGGTGTGAGAACTGCTTCCTCCAACTGAATGTGTTGGTCCTAAGCTTTTAGAAGACAGCCACTGAGCCTCATACCCACTCTGGTCATCATGGGTAATGACAATGAGCTGGTCAGTACCTATAAGTATCTGGACAACAAGTTGGCCTTTTTAAGGAGAACACTGAACACCCTCTGTTAAAAGGGGACAGCAGCAACTCTAATTTCTGAGAAAGATTAACTCTTTTTTTTAAATGTCAGCAAAACAATGATG
Source organism: Salvelinus alpinus (assembly GCF_045679555.1). Taxonomy (NCBI): domain Eukaryota; kingdom Metazoa; phylum Chordata; class Actinopteri; order Salmoniformes; family Salmonidae; genus Salvelinus; species Salvelinus alpinus. Next base: position 3,404,234 of record NC_092094.1, read on the forward strand.
ACACTGTTTTCCAGGAGTTTTATTGAATGCGTGTTGATGTTTGATGGTGGCCTGGTTTGGTCATCTTGTTGAGGAGCACCAACCGGTATCCTAGACTGTCCTGATCAAGCCTAAGACTGATTCAATGACTGCTCCTTTTGACTGATCTAAGACTGATTCAATGACTGCTCCTTTTGACTGATCTAAGACTGATTCAATGACTGCTCCTTTTGACTGATCTAAGACTGATTCAATGACTGCTCCTTTTGACTGATCTAAGACTGATTCAATGACTGCTCCTTTTGACTGATCTAAGACTGATTCAATGACTGATCTAAGACTGATTCAATGACTGCTCCTTTTGCCTGATCTAAGACTGATTCAATGACTGCTCCTTTTGCCTGATCTAAGACTGATTCAATGACTGCTCCTTTTGCCTGATCTAAGACTGATTCAATGACTGTTCCTTTTGCCTGATCTAAGACTGATTCAATGACTGCTCCTTTTGCCTGATCTAAGACTGATTCAATGACTGCTCCTTTTGCCTGATCTAAGACTGATTCAATGACTGCTCCTTTTGACTGATCTAAGACTGATTCAATGACTGATTCTAAGACTGCAACCGATCTCATTATGTATTTATCTTATTATCTGTTGTATGTTTGTCCTTGTTGTTAAGGCTGTATTTACTGTTGAACCCTGACTGCACAACACATTTCCTAATTGGGACAATAAAGAGATTGAGTGATTGGTTCAACATATTGCCACCATTTAATGGGCTCTGGCAGTTTGGTGCATGGATATTGATAATTGTGATCATCTTCTTCTTCTGTATGTAGAAACCTGACAGAGATGAGTGGGGCAGTGGGTTGGAGGCCTTGGAGTGTGCCCTACAGCTGGAGAAGAGTGTCAACCAGTCTCTACTGGACCTGCACAAAGTAGCCGTGCAGCACAATGACCCGCACGTGAGTTACAAACACAGTTCATGGGGACAGTTTCCAGGACACCAATTAAGCTTAGTCACAGACTAAAAAGAACTTTCAATTTTCAATTAAGATTCTCTTGTGAGCATGCATTTTTTTTTTTGCGTGGTTGGGGTCAATTCCATTTCAATTCCATTCAGAAAGTTAATAAAATTCAGATTCCACATTTCAAGTCAAATTGTATTTGTCACATGCGCCGAATACAACAGGTGTAGTAGACCTTACAGTGAAATGCTTACTTTTACAAGCCCTTAACAAACAATGCAGTTCAAGAAATGGAGTTAAGAAAATATTTACTAAATAAACAAAAGTAACACAATAAGATTACATAACAATAACGAGGCTATATACAGGGGGTACCGGAACCGAGTCAATGTGTGGGGGTACAGGTTAGTGGAGGTAATTTGTACATGTAGGTAGGGGAAAAGTAACAACAAGTAGCAGCAGTGTAAAAACGAAAGGGGGTCAATGTAAATAGTCTGGGTGGCCATTTGATTAATTGTTCAGCAGTCTTATGGCTTGGGGGTAGAAGCTGTTAAGGAGCCTTTTGGTCTGAGACTTGGCGCTCCGGTACCGCTTGCCGTGCGGTAGCAGAGAGAACAGTCTATGACTAGGGTGGCTGGAGTCTTTTAAACATTTTTGGACCTTCCTCTGACACCGCCTGGTATATAGGTCCTGGATTGCAGGAAGCTTGGCCCAGTGATGTATTGGGCCGTACGCACTACCCTCTGTAGCGCCATGCGGTGGGGTGCCGAGCAGTTACCATACCATGCGGTGATGCAACCGATCAGGATGCTCTCGATGGTGCAGCTGTAGAACTTTTTGAGGATCTGAGGACCCATGCCAAATCTTTTCAGTCTCCTGAGGAGGAAAAGGTTTTGTTGTGCCCTCTTCACAACTGTCTTGGTGTGTTTGGACCATGATAGTTCGTTGGTGATGTGGACACCAAGGAACTTGAAACTCTCGAACCGCTCCACTACAGCCCCGTCGATGTTAATGGGGGCCTGTTCTGCCCTCCTTTTCCTGTAGTCCACGATCAGGTCCTTTGTCTTGCTCGCATTGAGGGAGAGGTTGTAGCACCACACTGCCAGGTCTATAGGTTGTGCCTGGCCACGAAGTCGTGGGTGAACTGGAAGTACAGGAGGGGACTAAGCACACACCCCTGAGGGTCCCCGGTGTTGAGGATCAGCGTGGCAGATGTGTTGTTGCCTACCCTTACCACCTGGGGGTGGCCATTCAGGAAGTCCAGGATACAGATGCAGAGGAAGGTGTTTAGTCTCAGAGTCCTTAGCTTGATGAGCTTTGTGGGCACTGGTGTTGATCGCTGAGCTGTGGTCAATGAACAGCATTCTCACATAGGTGTTCCTTTTGTCCAGGTGGGAAAGGGCAGTGTGGAGTGCGATTGAAATTGCGTAATCTGTGGATCTGTTGGGGTGGTATGCGAATTGGAGTGGGTCTAGGGTTTCCAGGGATGATGTGAACCATGACCAGCCTTTGAAAGCACTTCATAGCTACCGACGTTGAGTGTTACGGGGCGGTAGTCATTTAGGCAGGTTACCTTTGCATTCTTTGGCACAGGGACTATAATGGTCTGCTTGAAACATGTAGGTATTAGACTTGATCAGGGAGATGTTGAAAATGTCAGTGAAGACACTTGCCACTTGGTCCCCGCATGCTCTGAGTACACGCCCTGGTAAGCCGTCAGGCCCCGCGGACTTGTGAATGTTGACCACATCGGCTACGGAAAGCGTGATCACAGTCGTCCGGAACAGCTGGTGCTCTCATGCATGCTTCCATTTAGCTCGTATTGTTGGCTCGCGTCAATGGGCAGCTCGCGGCTGGGTTTCCCTTTGTAGTCTGTAATAGTTTGCAAGCCCTGACACATCCGACAAGCATCAGAGCCGGTGCAGTAGGAGGAAATCTTAGTCCTGTATTGATGCTTTGCCTGTTTGATGGTTTGTTGGAGGGCATAGCAGGATTTCTGTTCGGATTAGTGTCCCACTCCTTGAAAGCGGCAGCTCTAGCCTTTAGCTGGATGCGGATGTTGCCTGTAATCCATGGCTTCTGGTTGGGATATGTACGTACGGTCACTGTGAGGATGAAGTCCTTGATGCACTTATTGATGAAGCCAATAATTGAGGTGGTGTACTCCTCACTGCCATTGGATGAATCCCGGAACATATTCCAGTCTGTGTTAGCAAAACAGTCCTGTTAGCATCCTCGTCATCTGACCACTTCCATATTGAGTGAGTCACTGGTACTTCCTGCTTTAGTTTTTGCTTGTAAGCAGGAATCAGGAGGATATAATTATGGTCAGATTTACCAAATGGAGGGTGAGGGAGAGTATTGTACGCGTCTCTGTGTGTGGAGTAAATGTGGTCTAGAGTTTTTTTTCCTCTGGTTGCATGTGACATGCTGGTAGAAATGAGGTAAAACAGATTTGTGTTTGCCTGCATTAAAGTCCCCGGCCACTAGGAGCGCCGCTTCTGGATGAGCGTTTTCTTGTTTGCTTATGGCGGAATACAGCTCGTTGAGTGCGGTCTTAGTGCCAGCATTGGTTTGGTGGTAAATAGACAGCTATGAAAAATATAGATGGAAACTCTCTTGGTAGAGTGTGTGGTCTACAGCTTATCATGAGGTACTCTACCTCAGGCGACCAATACCTCGAGACTTCTTTAATATTAGACATCGCGCACCAGCTGTTATTGACAAATAGACACACACCACCGCCCCTCGTCTTAACAGACGTAGCTGCTCTGTCCTGCCGATGCACGGAAAACCCAGCCGGCTCTATATTATCTGTGTCGTCGTTCAGCCACAACTCGGTGAAACATAAGATATTACAGTTTTTAATGTCCCATTGGCAGGAGAGTCTCGACCGCAGATCATCCAGTTTATTCTCCAGTGGTTGGCCAATAGAACCGATGGTAGTGGTGATTTACTCACTCGCCTCTGAATCCTCTCAAGGCACCTCGAACCTTCTCCCTCTGTATCTTCCGTCATTTCTTCACGCGAATGACTGGCATTTGGGCCTGGTCTACGGGAAGCAGTATATCCTTCTGTATTTGTCCAGTTCGAGGTGAGCAATTGCTGTTCTGATGTCCAGAGACAGTCATAAGAGACGGTAGCAGCAACTTTATGTACAAAATAAGTTACAAACAACGAAGAAAAAACAAACAAAATAGCACAGTTGGTTAGGAGCCCGTAAATCACCAGCCAATCCCCTGGCACCATTATATCTTTTCCTCATTGAAGAGAATGAAATTTCAGTGTACTTCCTTAATTGGCTGGAATTTAAATGGATTGGGTTAACCCTAACTCATTCCATTTAACCCTAACCCACTCCATTTAACCCTAACCCACTCCATTTAACCCTAACCCACTCCATTTAACCCTAACCCATTCCATTTAACCATAACTCATTCCATTTAACCCTAACCCACTCCATTTAACCCTAACCCATTCCCATAAATTACTTGTTGGTTATTACTGCATTGTCGGAACTAGAAGCACAAGCATTTCGCTACACTCGCATTAACATCTGCTAACCATGTGTATGTGACAAATAAAATTTGATTTGATTCCATTTAACCCTAACCCACTCCATTTAACCCTAACCCATTCCTAACCCACTCCATTTAACCCTAACCCATTCCATTTAACCCTAACCCTACTGTTTTATAGCCTGGAGCTTAATCTGTGTCAGGGAAAAACCCCGTGTCTGTTTAGAGATTTGATCCTTTTCCTAATGACCTTTAACAAGAACCTTTCGTCCCGTCAGATGTGTGACTTCATAGAGACCCACTATCTGGATGAGCAGGTCAAGTCTATCAAGGAGCTGAGTGACTGGGTCACCAACCTGCGTCGCATGGGTGCCCCTCAGAACGGCATGGCGGAGTACCTCTTCGACAAACACACCCTGGGCAAGGAGTAGCAGCTGAACAATCCCCTCCTTATACTAGGGTCGTGTTCATTAGGACACACAGTAGCAAAATACGTTGAAACAGAAAATGTCCATTTCTTATTGAATGAATTCAGATAGTAGTACCTCACAGTTTCAGCCCGTTTTGTGACGAATGAACACAACCCATTTTCCCGCCTGCTGGTCAATTTTTCATGTTTGGTCTGTCCTTACGACTGGTAATCTTCTAGTATCATAGATATGCTGGCTTAAAGACCAAAATGACCAGACGCCATTGCTCTATTTACATGACTGCTCTATATCGTGATTTACTGTTTCTATGATTTCCCGAGGCTGACTTCCAGTCTGTTTGTGCTATCATACCAACTCCTTGTCATTCAGTTTGGCTTGACAAAGACAGCACTGTCACGTCCTGACCTTAGTTCCTTGTTTATGTCTCTATTTTTGGTTTGGTCATTGCGTGAGTTGGGGTGGGCATTCTATGTCTGGTGTTCTATGTTGTCTATTTCTGTGTGTTTGGCCGGGTGTGGTTCTCAATCAGAGGCAGCTGTCTATCGTTGTCTCTGATTGAGAACCATACTTAGGTAGCCTTTTCCCACCTGTGTTTTGTGGGTAGTTGTTTTCTGTTTTTGTGTGTCTACACCAGATAGAACTGTTTCGTTTGTGCCGTTTTGATAATTTTTGTTCTAGTGTTCGGGTTTTAATAAAAATCATGGACACGTACCACGCTGCACCTTGGTCCTCACCTTCTTCCACCAACAGTCGTTACAAGCACAAACAGATCTGGGACCAGGCTATATTTTCCCTCTGTTTACCTACACTATGTGTCCGTTACAATTGATATGCGTTGCCAAAATTTAAGACTTAACTGGTTCCTAGAAAGATCTCATAGCTTGGTGGAGTTTAAAAGTGAGACTGTGGTGAGTAGAACCACGTAACTTTCGTTTTTTATTTCTCTAATGCTTTTCATAGTTAATTTGTGAAGCCAATATTGAGTGATTGTAAGAAAGATATTACTTAAAATACCCTTTTTCCATTCTATTTATGTCTACACAGTTCATTAATTGGCCATTTTAATGAAATGTCTATTTTTTTTATTTGGTCTGTGTCTTATCTATGTAAGGTGAAGTATGATGATAAACACTTGAATCACTGTGTGTGTTGACTGTTTCAGTAATACGAGGGTCAGATGTTCATTACATAAGCAAAACAAATGATTTATCCTTTTGTTTTGAAAGGTTCATATTTATTACAGAGCAAAACATCCTAAATAAGACTACTAGTCCAACTATACACAGTATCATTCAGGGCAAGACAATATATGTACATATATATTTTTTTAAATACAGTACTTCCTATTCATATGACCACTTGGCAATGTGTTGCACCCCTAGGGTTGCAAAATACTGGTAACTTTTCCCGAGTATTCTAGATATCCTGGTTCGGGGGGATCAGATCTGTATAGAATAGATATGAGGGGGGAGATCAGATCTGTAGTGTATAGAATAGATATGAGAGGGGATCAGATCTGTAGTGTATAGAATAGATATGAGAGGGGATCAGATCTGTAGTTTATAGAATAGATATGAGAGGGGATCAGATCTGTAGTTTATAGAATAGATATGAGAGGGGATCAGATCTGTAGTTTATAGAATAGATATGAGAGGGGATCAGATCTGTAGTGTATAGAATAGATATGAGAGGGGATCAGATCTGTAGTTTATAGAATAGATATGAGGGGGGGATCAGATCTGTAGTTTATAGAATAGATATGAGAGAGGATCAGATCTGTAGTGTATAGAATAGATATGAGAGGGGATCAGATCTGTATAGAATAGATATGAGAGGGGATCAGATCTGTAGTTTATAGAATAGATATGAGAGGGGATCAGATCTGTAGTGTATAGAATAGATATGAGGGGGGATCAGATCTGTATAGAATAGATATGAGGGGGGGATCAGATCTGTAGTGTATAGAATAGATATGAGAGGGGATCAGATCTGTAGTGTATAGAATAGATATGAGGGGGGATCAGATCTGTAGTGTATAGAATAGATATGAGGGGGGGATCAGATCTGTAGTGTATAGAATAGATATGAGGGGGGATCAGATCTGTAGTGTATAGAATAGATATGAGAGGGGATCAGATCTGTAGTGTATAGAATAGATATGAGGGGGGGATCAGATCTGTAGTGTATAGAATAGATATGAGGGGGATCAGATCTGTAGTGTATAGAATAGATATGAGAGGGGATCAGATCTGTATAGAATAGATATGAGAGAGGATCAGATATGTAGTGTATAGAATAGATATGAGAGGGGATCAGATCTGTATAGAATAGATATGAGAGGGGATCAGATCTGTAGTTTATAGAATAGATATGAGGGGATCAGATCTGTAGTGTATAGAATAGATATGAGGGGGGATCAGATCTGTAGTGTATAGAATAGATATGAGGGGGGGATCAGATCTGTAGTGTATAGAATAGATATGAGGGGGATCAGATTTGTAGTGTGTAGAATAGATATGAGGGGGATCAGATCTGTAGTGTATAGAATAGATATGAGGGGGGATCAGATCTGTATAGAATAGATATGAGGGGGGATCAGATCTGTAGTGTATAGAATAGATATGAAAGGGGATCAGATCTGTAGTTTATAGAATAGATATGAGAGGGGATCAGATCTGTATAGAATAGATATGAGGGGGGGATCAGATCTGTATAGAATAGATATGAGAGAGGATCAGATCTGTAGTGTATAGAATAGATATGAGGGGGGATCAGATCTGTAGTGTATAGAATAGATATGAGGGGGGATAGAATAGAATATATGAGGGGGGATCAGATCTGTATAGAATAGATATGAGAGGGGATCAGATCTGTATAGAATAGATATGAGGGGGGAGATCAGATCTGTAGTGTATAGAATAGATATGAGAGGGGATCAGATCTGTAGTGTATAGAATAGATATGAGAGGGGATCAGATCTGTATAGAATAGATATGAGGGGGGGATCAGATCTGTAGTGTATAGAATAGATATGAGGGGGGGATCAGATCTGTAGTGTATAGAATAGATATGAGGGGGGATCAGATCTGTAGTGTATAGAATAGATATGAGAGGGGATCAGATCTGTAGTGTATAGAATAGATATGATGGGGGATCAGATCTGTAGTTTATAGAATAGATATGAGGGGGATCAGATCTGTAGTGTATAGAATAGATATGAGGGGGGATCAGATCTGTAGTGTATAGAATAGATATGAGAGGGGATCAGATCTGTAGTTTATAGAATAGATATGAGAGGGGATCAGATCTGTAGTGTATAGAATAGATATGAGGGGGGATCAGATCTGTAGTGTATAGAATAGATATGAGAGGGGATCAGATCTGTAGTGTATAGAATAGATATGAGGGGGATCAGATTTGTAGTGTGTAGAATAGATATGAGGGGGATCAGATCTGTAGTGTATAGAATAGATATGAGGGGGGATCAGATCTGTATAGAATAGATATGAGGGGATCAGATCTGTAGTGTATAGAATAGATATGAGGGGGGGATCAGATCTGTAGTGTATAGAATAGATATGAGGGGGATCAGATTTGTAGTGTGTAGAATAGATATGAGGGGGATCAGATCTGTAGTGTATAGAATAGATATGAGGGGGGATCAGATCTGTATAGAATAGATATGAGAGGGGATCAGATCTGTAGTGTATAGAATAGATATGAGAGGGGATCAGATCTGTAGTGTATAGAATAGATATGAGGGGGGATCAGATCTGTAGTGTATAGAATAGATATGAGGGGGGATCAGATCTGTAGTGTGTAGAATAGATATGAGGGGGGATCAGATCTGTAGTGTATAGAATAGATATGAGGGGGATCAGATCTGTAGTGTATAGAATAGATATGAGGGGGGATCAGATCTGTAGTGTATAGAATAGATATGAGGGGGGATCAGATCTGTAGTGTGTGAATAGATATGAGGGGGATCAGATCTGTAGTGTTTAGAATAGATATGAAAGGGGATCAGATCTGTAGTGTGTAGAATAGATATGAGGGGGGATCAGATCTGTATAGAATAGATATGAGAGGGGATCAGATCTGTATAGAATAGATATGAGGGGGGATCAGATCTGTAGTGTATAGAATAGATATGAGGGGGGATCAGATCTGTAGTGTATAGAATAGATATGAGAGGGGATCAGATCTGTATAGAATAGATATGAGAGGGGATCAGATCTGTAGTGTATAGAATAGATATGAGGGGGGATCAGATCTGTAGTGTATAGAATAGATATGAGGGGATCAGATCTGTAGTGTATAGAATAGATATGAGAGTGGATCAGATCTGTAGTGTATAGAATAGATATGAGAGGGGATCAGATTAGATCAGATCTGTATAGAATAGATATGAGAGGGGATCAGATCTGTAGTGTATAGAATAGATATGAGGGGGGGATCAGATCTGTAGTGTATAGAATAGATATGAGGGGATCAGATCTGTAGTGTATAGAATAGATATGAGAGGGGATCAGATCTGTAGTGTATAGAATAGATATGAGGGGGGATCAGATCTGTAGTGGCTCCGTAGAGATAGCATCTCAGAGGTCCTGGAGTGGCCTAGCCAGTCTCCAGACCTGAACCCATATAGAATAGATCTTTGGGGGGAGCCGAGAGTCTGTATTGCCCAGCGACAGCTCCGAAACCTGAAGGATCTGGAGAAGGTCTGTATGGAGGAGTGGGCCAAAATCCCTGCTGCAGTGTGTGCAAACCTGGTCAAGAACTACAGGAAACATATGATCTCTGTAATTGCAAACTAAGGTTTCTGTACCAAATATTCAGTTCTGCTTTTCTGATGTATCAAATACTTATGTCATGCAATAAAATGCAAATTAATTACTTAAAAATCATACAATGTGATTTTCTGGATTTTTGTTTTAGATTCCTTCTCTCACAGTTGAAGTGTACCTATGATAAAAATTACAGACCTCTACATGCTTTGTAAGTAGGAAAACCTGCAAAATTGTCAGTGTATCAGATACTTGTTCTCCCCACTAGATATGAGAGGGGATCAGATCTAGATCAGATCTGTATAGAATAGATATGAGAGGGGGATCAGATCTGTATAGAATAGATATGAGGGGGTAGATCTAGATCAGATCTGTATAGAATAGATATGAGAGGGGATCAGATCTAGATCAGATCTGTATAGAATAGATATGAGAGGGGATCAGATCTGTAGTGTATAGAATAGATATGAGAGGGGATCAGATCTGTATAGAATAGATATGAGGGGGGATCAGATCTAGATCAGATCTGTATAGAATAGATATGAGGGGGGATCAGATCTAGATCAGATCTGTATAGAATAGATATGAGGGGGGGATCAGATCTGTAGTGTATAGAATAGATATGAGAGGGGATCAGATCTAGATCAGATCTGTATAGAATAGATATGAGAGGGGATCAGATCTAGATCAGATCTGTATAGAATAGATATGAGAGGGGATCAGATCTAGATCAGATCTGTATAGAATAGATATGAGAGGGGATCAGATCTAGATCAGATCTGTATAGAATAGATATGAGAGGGGATCAGATCTAGATCAGATCTGTATAGAATAGATATGAGAGGGGATCAGATCTAGATCAGATCTGTAGTGTATAGAATAGATATGAGAGGGGGATCAGATCTAGATCAGATCTGTATAGAATAGATATGAGAGGGGATCAGATCTAGATCAGATCTGTATAGAATAGATATGAGAGGGGATCAGATCTAGATCAGATCTGTATAGAATAGATATGAGAGGGGATCAGATCTGTAGTGTATAGAATAGATATGAGAGGGGATCAGATCTAGATCAGATCTGTATAGAATAGATATGAGGGGGGATCAGATCTAGATCAGTGTATAGAATAGATATGAGAGGGGATCAGATCTGTAGTGTATAGAATAGATATGAGAGGGGATCAGATCTAGATCAGATCTGTATAGAATAGATATGAGAGGGGGATCAGATCTGTGGTTGAGACCCAGATGGTTACTTGTTCCTTTTCTAGAGCTGCTGGACAAATCAACACCAGCCTTGGGTAAGAAACGGATGATTACGATATAGCAGAATCTAGGGTTGCATAATTCTCAGGTCACTGGGGTCTTCCACTGTCATTTTTCAACCTCTCCCTGACCCCAGTCTGGAATATCTACATGTTTCAAGCAGACCACGGTCACCTCTGGTTCCCAAGAACGCCAGAATAACCTGCCTACAACACTATCGGCATATATCAACATACAGCTGGCTGGTTATACGCTGCACCGGCAGGATAGAACAGCGGCGCCTGGTAAGACAAGGGGCGGAGGACTATGTCTTTTTGTAAATAACAGCTGGTGCACGATATCTAAGGAAGTCTCGAGCTATTGCTCGCCTGAGGTAGAGTATCTCATGATAAACTGTAGACCACACTATCTACCTAGAGAGTTTTCATCTGTATTCTTCGTAGCTGTTTACATACCACCACAGTCAGAGGCACTAAGACAGCATTGAATGAGCTGTATTCCGCCGTAAGCAAACAAGAAAACGCTCACCAAGAGGTGGCGCTCCTAGTAGCCGGGGACGTTAATGCAGGGAAATTTAAAACCATTTTACCAAATTTCTATCAGCATGTTAAATGTGCAACCAGAGGAAAAAACTCTGGACCACCTTTGCTCCACACACAGAGACGCATACAAACTCTCCCTCACCCTCCATTTGGCAAATCTGACCATAATTCCATCCTCCTGATTCCTGCTTACAGGCAAAAATAAAAGCAGGAAGCACCAGTGACTAGATCAATAAAGAAGTGGTCAGATGAAGCAGATGCTACAGGACTGTTTTGCTAGCACAGACTGGAATATGTTCCGGGATTCCTCCAATGGCATTGAGGAGTGCACCACATCAATAAGTGCATCGATGACGTCGTCCCCACAGTGACCGTACATACCCCAACCAGAAGCCATGGATTACATGCAACATCCGCACTGAGCTAAAGGCTAGAGCTGCCGCTTTCAAGGAGCAGGACTCTAACCCTGAAGCTTATAAGAAATCCCGCAATGCCCTCTGACGAACCATCAAACAGGCAAAGCATCAATACAGGACTAAGATTGAATCATACTATACCAGCTCTGACGCTCGTCAGATGTGGCAGGGTTTGCAAACCATTACAGACTACGAAAGGAAGCACAGCCGAGAGCTGCCCAGTGACATGAGCCTACAGGACGAGCTAAACTACTTCTATGCTCGCTTTGAGGCAAATGACACAAACATGCATGAGATCACCAGCTGTTCTGGAAGACTGATCACGCTCTCCGCAGCCGATGTGAGTAAGACCTTTAAACAGGTCAACATTCACAAGGCCGCAGGGCCAGATGGATTACCAGGACGTGTACTGCGAACATGCGCTGACCAACAGGTAAGTGTCTTCACTGACATTTTCAATCTCTCCCTGTCCAAGTCTGTAATACCAACATGTTTTAAGCAGACCACCATAGTGCCTGTGCCCAAGAACACTAAGGTAACCTGCCTAAATTACTACCGACCCGTAGCATTCACGTCTGTAGCCATGAAGTGCTTTGAAAGGCTGGTCATAGCTCACATCAACACCATCATCCCAGAAACCCTGGAACCATTCCTATTTGCATACCGCCCCAACAGATCCACAGATGGCACAATCTCTATTACACTCAACACTGCCCTTTCCCACCTGGACAAAAGGAACACCTACAGTATGTGAGAATGCTGTTCATTGACTACAGCTCAGCGTTCAACACCATAGCTCCTGTCAAGCTCCTCTCTAAGCTCATCTCATCTAAACTACATCTCTAAGGACCCTGAACATCTTCCTCTGCAACTGGATTTCCTGACGGGCTGCCCCCGAGTGGTGAGGGTAGGCAACGACACATCCGCCACGTTGACCCTCACACCCCTCGGGTGTGTGCTTAATCTCCTCCTGTACTCCCTGCTCACCCACGACTGCGTGGCCACATACGACTCCAACACCAATCGTTAAGTTTGCTGACGACGCGACGGTAAGACAGCATACAGGGAGGTCAGAGACCTGGCAGTGTGGTGCCAGGACAACAACCTCCGTCAACATGGGCAAGACAAAAGGAGCTGATGGTGGACTACAGGAAACGGAGGGCCGAGAACGTTCCACATAGACAGCGCTGTAGCGGAGCAGGTTGAGAGCTTCAAGTTTCTTTGTAACAACGTCACTGAGGAATTATCATGGTCCACACACACCAAGACAGTTGTGAAGAGGGCACAACAACACCTATTCCCCCTCAGTCATCTGAAAAGATTTGACATGGGTCCTCAGATCCTCAAAAGGTTAGACAGCTACACCATCGAGAGCATCCTGACTGGTTGCGTCACCGCTTGGTATAGCAACTGCTCGGCAACCGACCGCAAGGCGCTACAAAGGGTAGTGCGTACGGCCCAGTACATCACTGGGGCTAAGCTGCCTGCCATCCAGGACATCTACGCCAGGCGGTGTCAGAGGAAGGCCCAAAATATTGTCAAAGACTCCAGCCACCCAAGTTAGACTTCTCTCTGCCTCCACATGGTACCAGAGCACCAAGTTTGGGAACAAAGGGATCCTTAACAGCTTCTACCCCAAGCCATAAGACTGCTGAACAGTTGATCAAATGGCTACCCGGACTATTTGCATTCACCCCCTTATTTTATTCTTAATTTTTTCCCCACACATTACCCATAAGGAAAAAAGCAAAAAAATGGTTTTTAGAAATCTTTGCTAATTTATAAATAAATAAAAAACTGAAATATCACATTTGCATAAGTATTCAGACACTTTACTCAGTACTTTGTTGAAGCACCTTTTTGGCAGCGATTACAGCCTCGATTCTTCTTGGGTATGATGCTACAAGAGATGTAAGATTGGGTTCAAGTCCGGGCTCTGGCTGGGCCAATTCAGAACATTCTTGTCCCAGACTTGTCCTGAAGTCACTCCTGCGTTGTCTTGGCTGTGTGCTTAAGGTCATCTCCTGTTGGAAGGTGAACCTTCACCCCAGTCTGAGGTCCTGAGCGCTCTGGAGCAAGTTTTCGTCAAGGATCTCTCTGTACTTTGCTCCGTTCATCTTTGCCTCGATGCTGACTAGTCTCCCAGTCCCTGCTGCTGAAAAACATCCCCACAGCATGATCCTGCCGCCACCATACTTTACCGTAGGGATGGTTCCAGGTTTCCTCCAGACGTGATGCTTGGCATTCAGGCCAAAGAGTTCAATCTTGGTTTCATCAGACCAGAGAATGTTGTTTCTCATGGTCTGAGAGTCTTTAGGTGCCTCATGGTAAACTCCAAGCGGGCCGTCTTGTGCCTTTTACTGAGGAGGGGCTTCCGTCTGGCCACTCTACTATAAAGGCCTGATTGGTGGAGTGCTGCAGAGATGGCTGTCCTTCTGGAAGGTTGTCCCATCTCCACAGAGGAACTCTAGAGCTCTGTCAGAGTGACCATCGGGTTCTTGGTCACCTCCCTGACCGAGGGCATTCTCCTCTGACTGCTCAGTTTGGCCGGGCTGCCAGCTCTAGGAAGAGTCTTGGTGGTTCCAAATTTCTTCCATTTAACCATTTTTCCATTAAGATGAAGGCCTCTGTGTTCAATGCTGCAGACATTTTTTGGTACCATTCCTCAGATCTGTGCCTCGAACACAATCCTGTCTCGGAGCTCTACGGACAATTCCTTCGACCTCCTGGCTTGGTTTTTGCTCTGACATGCACTGTCAACTGTGGGACCTTAAATAGACAGGTGTGTGCCTTTCCAAATCATGTCCAATCAATTGAATTTACCACAGGTGGACTCCAATCAAGTTGTAGAAACTTCTCAAGGATGATCAATGGAAACAGGATGCACCTGAGCTCAATTTTGAGTCTCATTGCAAAGGGTCTTTATAAATAAAATATTTCTGGGGGGGGTTTCTATAAATTAGCAAAAATGTCTAAAAACCTGCTTTGCTTTGTCATTATCGAGTCTCATATCAAAGGGTCTGAATACTTATGTAAATAAGGTATATCCGTTTTAGATTATTGTTTTACACATTTGCAAAAAATTCTAAAAACCTGTTTTAGCTTTGTAATAATTTGTAATTATAGGGTATTATGTGTAGATTGCTGAGTTTTAAATTATTTAATCCATTTTAGAATAAGGATGTAACGTAACAAAATGTGGAAAAAGTCAAGGGATCTGAATACTTTCTGAATGCACTGTACATACACATATTACCTCAATTACCTCGACTACCCCGTATACCTGCACACCGGTACCCCTAGTATGTAGCCTCGTTAATGTTATTTTATTGTGTTACTATTTTTCCTTTCGTTTATTGAGCAAATTGTTCATACATACTTTTTTTTAAACTGCATTGTTGGTAAAGGCTCGTCAGTAAGCATTTCACGGAAAACGTCTGTTGTATTTGGTGCATGTGACAAATACAATTAGATTTTCCAGAAATCCTGGTTGGACAAATCCTGGAATCAGGAGAGAATAAGCAGGAAATCCAGGAAATCCTCCAACTGGGATTTCTGAAAATGTAGGGAAAATTACCAGAATTTGGCAACCCTAGCAGAAACACACCGGAGATATTGACGGGCGAGGTACTTAGGCACCTCTGACCAGAATGTTATCAGTCAATATTTTCTAAAGGGGTTAATGATTGAGAGATTCTTCAGTAGTTCAGGTAGGCCTCCAGTCCGTCGGCCTCCAGTCCGTCGGCCTCCAGGCCTCCAGTCCGTCGGCCTCCAGTCCGTAGGCCTCCAGTCCGTAGGCCTCTGAGATTCAGCAAACAAACGATTCTTTCTTCAGTAGATTTCGTACTGGTTTACGAGCTGGAATAGTATGAAGAAGAAATGTCATATTATTCTCCACTCTGTGGGATTCCAATAAACATTTCAGAAGCAGCCTCTACGCCTCGGACATCCAGGCTTCGCTCACATTTGGAAGGATGGCCTCGCAAGACTACCACTGGTCGGAGGAATGGCCTCGCAAGACTACCACTGGTCGGAAGTGCTGGAACCCTCCAGTCTGAAAGAAAGACTGCGTAGGTCAACACTACTTCTGAACCCTGAGTCCGTCCAACCACTCCCTCCTTCCTCAGTCCTGCTCCCATCCCCCAGGGGCCTTGTCCAATCATCTCCCTCCTTCTTCAGTCCTGCTCATGCCCCCCAGGGGTCTTGTTCATCCCACTATCCACTACCAGAGCTCCCAGCCAGTGAGGGCCCCCCTCAGCCAATGAAATCCCTGAATCATTGGGCGAGTTTTGATGCTGAATGGCTTCTTGCTGAGAGGATCCAGAAATGGTGTTCACGACGTTGTTGCTTAGACTACCATTGGTTCCACTGTTGATACCTGCTGCTCTAGTGCTGTTGAAGTTGGCATGGTTACAAAAGGTGTTGGGGTTGGTACCATTGCAGAAGTTGGACGTAGTAGTGGTGTTGGTGTTGGTACCATTGCAGAAGTTTGTTGTAGAAGTGGTGTTGGTACCAGTCAAGATGTTGGCTGAAGTAGTGGTGTTAGGGTTGGTGGTGTTGATAGTGCTGGTGGCATTGATACTAGAGGATGAGCTGTTGGGATTGGTAGCTGGGGTGCGAGAGGGAGGGGTAAAGGAGAACACCCGCTCCCCTCCACCTCCCACTCCCCGGGGGCTGATGGGTCCAGGCTGCAGGCCCTCGGCCAACGGTGTGTAATCTAGAGAGAGGCGCGGAGGTTGGGGCCGCCGAGACAGCAGGCCTTGCCCGGGCCGGAGCTTTGATATGGGGCAGAGCTCCGGAAGGTTGCCAGGGTCAGGGAAGGAGAAGGCTGGAACACAAGGACCCTCACCCTCCTCACTCAGCCAGGGGAAGGCAGAGGAGGGTGGAGGGAGCATATGACCTGGAGTATCAGGGGGCAGCAGACCTCCAGAGCCAACCATCGGAGGAGCTAGTGTGCTGGAGCTGCGATCCCAGGCGTAAGTTCCTCGGGTGGGCCGTGGACGAGGCATAGCGGGGGGAACACAGTGGATGGGGGTCTGGGGACAGCTATAGAAGCCGGACCTCTCGTACAGCGGCATGGAGGAGAAGGCGTAGTCCGGGTGGCTGGAGTCGTGGCGGGGACCAGGGCCGTGGCTTGGCGTTGAGGCGTCCCCCTCAGAGTGCAGGAAGAGGGGGAAGCGGCTGAATGGAGCCCCTGGGCGCCGGCGCAGGAGAGAAACCCGGGAGGAGGTGGAGGAGCGGGGGAAGACGGGGGACTGAACCCCCAGGAAGCGACTCAGACCCCCCAGGAGAGGAGTAGAGTGGTTGGCCTCCTCATGCTCCTTGATCTGCTCCAGGTTGGACTGGAACTCCATCTCCTCTTTGGGAACACTAGAGAGAAGAAGAAGAAGGCTTTATTGACCATCTGCTCTTTACACTAGAGTGATGATAGGCATGTGTTAGCTAGTTTAATTCCATCTGCTCTTTAGGAACACTGGAGTGATGATAGGAATGTGATTAAAAGGAAGAAACTTCCCTGAACAATTTAATAGATCTCAAAGTATCAAGCTAGTTAGGTACTGGAAGTGGTATAGCTCACAATCAACCCCTTGGATTGATGAGGAATTGAACAATTATATGGTTGAGAGGGATGAGGCAAAAGGTATGGCAATTAAGTCTGGCAGCCCAACTGATTGGTAAATAAATAAAAATAAACTATACTATGAAACAAAGATAAATAATATAAAGAATGGTAGTAATAAGCTTTGGGGCACCTTAAATGACATTTTGGGGGAAAAAGCCAACTCGGCTCCATCATTCATTGAATCAGATGGCTCATTCATCACAAAACCCACTGATATTGCCAACTACTTTAATGACTTTTCCATTGGCAAGATAAACAAAACTTAGGGATGACATGCCGGCAACAAACGCTGACACATCCAATGAAAGATAAGAATTGTACTTTGAATTCCGTAAAGTCAGTGTGGAAGAGGTGTCGTGGCAATTTCCTGTATTACCAAATGAGGAGAGTTTCAAACCACACACCAGTAAGAGTTATACTTAAATTTCAGAGGTGAATTTTTTTTGTTGGTCTATCAACAATGACAAGCCACTGGGGTCTGATAATCTGGTTGGAAAATTACTGAAGATAATAGCAGACGATATTGCCTCTCCTATTTTCCACATCTTCAATTTAAGCCTACTAGAGAGTGTGTGCCCTCAGGCCTGGAGGGAATCTAAAGTAATTCCGCTACCCAAGAATAGCAAAGCCCTCTTTACTGGCTCAAATAGCTGACCAATCAACCTGTTACCAACCCTTAGTAAACTTATTTCACAGTAAACAAATTGACAACAGAATTTCAGCATGCTTATAGGGAAGGACACTCAACAAGCACAGCACTTACACAAATGACTAATGGTTGGCTGAGAGAAATTGATGATACAATTATTGTGGGGGCTGTCTTGTTAGACTTCAGAGCAGCTTTTGACATTATCGATCATAGTCTGCTGCTGGAAAAACGTATGTGTTATGGCTTTACACCCCCTGATATAATGTGGATAAAGAGTAACTTGTCTAACAGAATACAGAGGGTATTCTTTAACTTCTCTAGGATAGGGGGCAGCAAATTCACTATTGGATAAATAGCGTGCCCAATTTCAACTTCCTTCTACTCATCCCCAGAATATAAGATATGCATATTATTAGTAGATGTGGATAGAAAACACTCTGAAGTTTCTAAAACTGTTTGAATCATGTCTGTAAGTATAACAGAACTTATGTAGCAGGCAAAACCCCGAGGACTAACCATTCTTTTTTTTTTAAGTCACTGTCTGTTCAATGAGTTTTCATTGGAATACTGGACGGTAGCGTCCCACATATCCTAGAGAAGTTAATGGAAGCCACTAAAACATAATCCAGTTAGAATCAGGAATTCCCCAGGGTAGCTGTTTAGGCCCCTTGCTTTTTTCAATTTTTACTAACGACATGCCACTGACTTTGACTAAAGCCACTACATGTCTCTCTGCTGATAGGAATACAACAGGATATAATGAGGACTACATGTCTCTCTGCTGATAGGAATACAACAGGATATAATGAGGACTACATGTCTCTCTGCTGATAGGAATACAACAGGATATAATGAGGACTACATGTCTCTCTGCTGATAGGAATACAACAGGATATAATGAGGACTACATGTCTCTCTGCTGATAGGAATACAACAGGATATAATGAGGACTACATGTCTCTCTGCTGATAGGAATACAACAGGATATAATGAGGACTACATGTCTCTCTGCTGATAGGAATACAACAGGATATAATGAGGACTACATGTCTCTCTGCTGATAGGAATACAACAGGATATAATGAGGACTACATGTCTCTCTGCTGATAGGAATACAACAGGATATAATGAGGACTACATGTCTCTCTGCTGATAGGAATACAACAGGATATAATGAGGACTACATGTCTCTCTGCTGATAGGAATACAACAGGATATAATGAGGACTACATGTCTCTCTGCTGATAGGAATACAACAGGATATAATGAGGACTACATGTCTCTCTGCTGATAGGAATACAACAGGATATAATGAGGACTACATGTCTCTCTGCTGATAGGAATACAACAGGATATAATGAGGACTACATGTCTCTCTGCTGATAGGAATACAACAGGATATAATGAGGACTACATGTCTCTCTGCTGATAGGAATACAACAGGATATAATGAGGACTACATGTCTCTCTGCTGATAGGAATACAACAGGATATAATGAGGACTACATGTCTCTCTGCTGATAGGAATACAACAGGATATAATGAGGACTACATGTCTCTCTGCTGATAGGAATACAACAGGATATAATGAGGACTACATGTCTCTCTGCTGATAGGAATACAACAGGATATAATGAGGACTACATGACTCTCTGCTGATAGGAATACAACAGGATATAATGAGGACTACATGTCTCTCTGCTGATAGGAATACAACAGGATATAATGAGGACTACATGTCTCTCTGCTGATAGGAATACAACAGGATATAATGAGGACTACATGTCTCTCTGCTGATAGGAATACAACAGGATATAATGAGGACTACATGTCTCTCTGCTGATAGGAATACAACAGGATATAATGAGGACTACATGTCTCTCTGCTGATAGGAATACAACAGGATATAATGAGGACTACATGTCTCTCTGCTGATAGGAATACAACAGGATATAATGAGGACTACATGTCTCTCTGCTGATAGGAATACAACAGGATATAATGAGGACTACATGTCTCTCTGCTGATAGGAATACAACAGGATATAATGAGGACTACATGTCTCTCTGCTGATAGGAATACAACAGGATATAATGAGGACTACATGTCTCTCTGCTGATAGGAATACAACAGGATATAATGAGGACTACATGTCTCTCTGCTGATAGGAATACAACAGGATATAATGAGGACTACATGTCTCTCTGCTGATAGGAATACAACAGGATATAATGAGGACTACATGTCTCTCTGCTGATAGGAATACAACAGGATATAATGAGGACTACATGTCTCTCTGCTGATAGGAATACAACAGGATATAATGAGGACTACATGTCTCTCTGCTGATAGGAATACAACAGGATATAATGAGGACTACATGTCTCTCTGCTGATACAACAGGATATAATGAGGACTACATGTCTCTCTGCTGATAGGAATACAACAGGATATAATGAGGACTACATGTCTCTCTGCTGATAGGAATACAACAGGATATAATGAGGACTACATGTCTCTCTGCTGATAGGAATACAACAGGATATAATGAGGACTACATGTCTCTCTGCTGATAGGAATACAACAGGATATAATGAGGACTACATGTCTCTCTGCTGATAGGAATACAACAGGATATAATGAGGACTACATGTCTCTCTGCTGATAGGATACAACAGGATATAATGAGGACTACATGTCTCTCTGCTGATAGGAATACAACAGGATATAATGAGGACTACATGTCTCTCTGCTGATAGGAATACAACAGGATATAATGAGGACTACATGTCTCTCTGCTGATAGGACTACAACAGGATATAATGAGGACTACATGTCTCTCTGCTGATACAACAGGATATAATGAGGACTACATGTCTCTCTGCTGATACAACAGGATATAATGAGGACTACATGTCTCTCTGCTGTGATACAACAGGATATAATGAGGACTACATGTCTCTCTGCTGAGTACAACAGGATATAATGAGGACTACATGTCTCTCTGCTGATACAACAGGATATAATGAGGACTACATGTCTCTCTGCTGATACAACAGGATATAATGAGGACTACATGTCTCTCTGCTGATACAACAGGATATAATGAGGACTACATGTCTCTCTGCTGATACAACAGGATATAATGAGGACTACATGTCTCTCTGCTGATACAACAGGATATAATGAGGACTACATGTCTCTCTGCTGATACAACAGGATATAATGAGGACTACATGTCTCTCTGCTGATACAACAGGATATAATGAGGACTACATGTCTCTCTGCTGATAGCAACAGGATATAATGAGGACTACATGTCTCTCTGCTGAGTACAACAGGATATAATGAGGACTACATGTCTCTCTGCTGATACAACAGGATATAATGAGGACTACGTGTCTCTCTGCTGATACAACAGGATATAATGAGGACTACGTGTCTCTCTGCTTGGATACAACAGGATATAATGAGGACTACATGTCTCTCTGCTGATGGATACAACAGGATATAATGAGGACTACATGTCTCTCTGCTGATAGGTACAACAGGATATAATGAGGACTACATGTCTCTCTGCTGATGGATACAACAGGATATAATGAGGACTACATGTCTCTCTGCTGATAGGCAACAGGATATAATGAGGACTACATGTCTCTCTGCTGATACAACAGGATATAATGAGGACTACGTGTCTCTCTGCTGATACAACAGGATATAATGAGGACTACATGTCTCTCTGCTGATACAACAGGATATAATGAGGACTACGTGTCTCTCTGCTGATACAACAGGATATAATGAGGACTACATGTCTCTCTGCTGATACAACAGGATATAATGAGGACTACGTGTCTCTCTGCTGATACAACAGGATATAATGAGGACTACATGTCTCTCTGCTGATACAACAGGATATAATGAGGACTACATGTCTCTCTGCTGATAGGAATACAACAGGATATAATGAGGACTACATGTCTCTCTGCTGATACAACAGGATATAATGAGGACTACGTGTCTCTCTGCTGATACAACAGGATATAATGAGGACTACATGTCTCTCTGCTGATACAACAGGATATAATGAGGACTACGTGTCTCTCTGCTGATACAACAGGATATAATGAGGACTACATGTCTCTCTGCTGATACAACAGGATATAATGAGGACTACAACAGGATATAATGAGGACTACATGTCTCTCTGCTGATACAACAGGATATATTGAGGACTACATGTCTCTCTGCTGATACAACAGGATATAATGAGGACTACATGTCTCTCTGCTGATACAACAGGATATAATGAGGACTACATGTCTCTCTGCTGATACAACAGGATATAATGAGGACTACATGTCTCTCTGCTGATACAACAGGATATAATGAGGACTACATGTCTCTCTGCTGATACAACAGGATATAATGAGGACTACATGTCTCTCTGCTGATACAACAGGATATAATGAGGACTACATGTCTCTCTGCTGATACAACAGGATATAATGAGGACTACGTGTCTCTCTGCTGATACAACAGGATATAATGAGGACTACATGTCTCTCTGCTGATACAACAGGATATAATGAGGACTACGTGTCTCTCTGCTGATACAACAGGATATAATGAGGACTACATGTCTCTCTGCTGATACAACAGGATATAATGAGGACTACATGTCTCTCTGCTGATACAACAGGATATAATGAGGACTACATGTCTCTCTGCTGATACAACAGGATATAATGAGGACTACGTGTCTCTCTGCTGATACAACAGGATATAATGAGGACTACATGTCTCTCTGCTGATACAACAGGATATAATGAGGACTACATGTCTCTCTGCTGATACAACAGGATATAATGAGGACTACATGTCTCTCTGCTGATACAACAGGATATAATGAGGACTACATGTCTCTCTGCTGATACAACAGGATATAATGAGGACTACATGTCTCTCTGCTGATACAACAGGATATAATGAGGACTACATGTCTCTCTGCTGATACAACAGGATATAATGAGGACTACATGTCTCTCTGCTGATACAACAGGATATAATGAGGACTACATGTCTCTCTGCTGATACAACAGGATATAATGAGGACTACATGTCTCTCTGCTGATACAACAGGATATAATGAGGACTACATGTCTCTCTGCTGATACAACAGGATATAATGAGGACTACATGTCTCTCTGCTGATACAACAGGATATAATGAGGACTACATGTCTCTCTGCTGATACAACAGGATATAATGAGGACTACATGTCTCTCTGCTGATACAACAGGATATAATGAGGACTACATGTCTCTCTGCTGATACAACAGGATATAATGAGGACTACATGTCTCTCTGCTGATACAACAGGATATAATGAGGACTACGTGTCTCTCTGCTGATACAACAGGATATAATGAGGACTACATGTCTCTCTGCTGATACAACAGGATATAATGAGGACTACATGTCTCTCTGCTGATACAACAGGATATAATGAGGACTACATGTCTCTCTGCTGATACAACAGGATATAATGAGGACTACATGTCTCTCTGCTGATACAACAGGATATAATGAGGACTACGTGTCTCTCTGCTGATACAACAGGATATAATGAGGACTACATGTCTCTCTGCTGATACAACAGGAAATATGAGGACTACGTGTCTCTCTGCTGATACAACAGGATATAATGAGGACTACGTGTCTCTCTGCTGATACAACAGGATATAATGAGGACTACGTGTCTCTCTGCTGATACAACAGGATATAATGAGGACTACATGTCTCTCTGCTGATACAACAGGATATAATGAGGACTACATGTCTCTCTGCTGATACAACAGGATATAATGAGGACTACATGTCTCTCTGCTGATACAACAGGATATAATGAGGACTACATGTCTCTCTGCTGATACAACAGGATATAATGAGGACTACATGTCTCTCTGCTGATACAACAGGATATAATGAGGACTACATGTCTCTCTGCTGATACAACAGGATATAATGAGGACTACATGTCTCTCTGCTGATACAACAGGATATAATGAGGACTACATGTCTCTCTGCTGATACAACAGGATATAATGAGGACTACATGTCTCTCTGCTGATACAACAGGATATAATGAGGACTACATGTCTCTCTGCTGATACAACAGGATATAATGAGGACTACATGTCTCTCTGCTGATACAACAGGATATAATGAGGACTACATGTCTCTCTGCTGATACAACAGGATATAATGAGGACTACATGTCTCTCTGCTGATACAACAGGATATAATGAGGACTACATGTCTCTCTGCTGATACAACAGGATATAATGAGGACTACATGTCTCTCTGCTGATACAACAGGATATAATGAGGACTACATGTCTCTCTGCTGATACAACAGGATATAATGAGGACTACATGTCTCTCTGCTGATACAACAGGATATAATGAGGACTACATGTCTCTCTGCTGATACAACAGGATATAATGAGGACTACATGTCTCTCTGCTGATACAACAGGATATAATGAGGACTACATGTCTCTCTGCTGATACAACAGGATATAATGAGGACTACATGTCTCTCTGCTGATACAACAGGATATAATGAGGACTACATGTCTCTCTGCTGATACAACAGGATATAATGAGGACTACGTGTCTCTCTGCTGATACAACAGGATATAATGAGGACTACGTGTCTCTCTGCTGATACAACAGGATATAATGAGGACTACGTGTCTCTCTGCTGATACAACAGGATATAATGAGGACTACATGTCTCTCTGCTGATACAACAGGATATAATGAGGACTACATGTCTCTCTGCTGATACAACAGGATATAATGAGGACTACATGTCTCTCTGCTGATACAACAGGATATAATGAGGACTACGTGTCTCTCTGCTGATACAACAGGATATAATGAGGACTACGTGTCTCTCTGCTGATACAACAGGATATAATGAGGACTACGTGTCTCTCTGCTGATACAACAGGATATAATGAGGACTACGTGTCTCTCTGCTGATACAACAGGATATAATGAGGACTACGTGTCTCTCTGCTGATACAACAGGATATAATGAGGACTACGTGTCTCTCTGCTGATACAACAGGATATAATGAGGACTACGTGTCTCTCTGCTGATACAACAGGATATAATGAGGACTACGTGTCTCTCTGCTGATACAACAGGATATAATGAGGACTACGTGTCTCTCTGCTGATACAACAGGATATAATGAGGACTACATGTCTCTCTGCTGATACAACAGGATATAATGAGGACTACATGTCTCTCTGCTGATACAACAGGATATAATGAGGACTACATGTCTCTCTGCTGATACAACAGGATATAATGAGGACTACATGTCTCTCTGCTGATACAACAGGATATAATGAGGACTACATGTCTCTCTGCTGATACAACAGGATATAATGAGGACTACATGTCTCTCTGCTGATACAACAGGATATAATGAGGACTACATGTCTCTCTGCTGATACAACAGGATATAATGAGGACTACGTGTCTCTCTGCTGATACAACAGGATATAATGAGGACTACATGTCTCTCTGCTGATACAACAGGATATAATGAGGACTACATGTCTCTCTGCTGATACAACAGGATATAATGAGGACTACATGTCTCTCTGCTGATACAACAGGATATAATGAGGACTACATGTCTCTCTGCTGATACAACAGGATATAATGAGGACTACATGTCTCTCTGCTGATACAACAGGATATAATGAGGACTACATGTCTCTCTGCTGATACAACAGGATATAATGAGGACTACATGTCTCTCTGCTGATACAACAGGATATAATGAGGACTACATGTCTCTCTGCTGATACAACAGGATATAATGAGGACTACATGTCTCTCTGCTGATACAACAGGATATAATGAGGACTACATGTCTCTCTGCTGATACAACAGGATATAATGAGGACTACATGTCTCTCTGCTGATACAACAGGATATAATGAGGACTACATGTCTCTCTGCTGATACAACAGGATATAATGAGGACTACATGTCTCTCTGCTGATACAACAGGATATAATGAGGACTACATGTCTCTCTGCTGATACAACAGGATATAATGAGGACTACATGTCTCTCTGCTGATACAACAGGATATAATGAGGACTACATGTCTCTCTGCTGATAGGAATACAACAGGATATAATGAGGACTACATGTCTCTCTGCTGATACAACAGGATATAATGAGGACTACGTGTCTCTCTGCTGATACAACAGGATATAATGAGGACTACGTGTCTCTCTGCTGATACAACAGGATATAATGAGGACTACATGTCTCTCTGCTGATACAACAGGATATAATGAGGACTACATGTCTCTCTGCTGATACAACAGGATATAATGAGGACTACATGTCTCTCTGCTGATACAACAGGATATAATGAGGACTACATGTCTCTCTGCTGATACAACAGGATATAATGAGGACTACATGTCTCTCTGCTGATACAACAGGATATAATGAGGACTACGTGTCTCTCTGCTGATACAACAGGATATAATGAGGACTACATGTCTCTCTGCTGATACAACAGGATATAATGAGGACTACATGTCTCTCTGCTGATACAACAGGATATAATGAGGACTACATGTCTCTCTGCTGATACAACAGGATATAATGAGGACTACATGTCTCTCTGCTGATACAACAGGATATAATGAGGACTACATGTCTCTCTGCTGATACAACAGGATATAATGAGGACTACATGTCTCTCTGCTGATACAACAGGATATAATGAGGACTACATGTCTCTCTGCTGATACAACAGGATATAATGAGGACTACATGTCTCTCTGCTGATACAACAGGATATAATGAGGACTACATGTCTCTCTGCTGATACAACAGGATATAATGAGGACTACATGTCTCTCTGCTGATACAACAGGATATAATGAGGACTACATGTCTCTCTGCTGATAGGAATACAACAGGATATAATGAGGACTACATGTCTCTCTGCTGATACAACAGGATATAATGAGGACTACATGTCTCTCTGCTGATACAACAGGATATAATGAGGACTACATGTCTCTCTGCTGATACAACAGGATATAATGAGGACTACATGTCTCTCTGCTGATACAACAGGATATAATGAGGACTACATGTCTCTCTGCTGATACAACAGGATATAATGAGGACTACATGTCTCTCTGCTGATACAACAGGATATAATGAGGACTACGTGTCTCTCTGCTGATACAACAGGATATAATGAGGACTACGTGTCTCTCTGCTGATACAACAGGATATAATGAGGACTACATGTCTCTCTGCTGATACAACAGGATATAATGAGGACTACATGTCTCTCTGCTGATACAACAGGATATAATGAGGACTACATGTCTCTCTGCTGATAGGAATACAACAGGATATAATGAGGACTACATGTCTCTCTGCTGATACAACAGGATATAATGAGGACTACATGTCTCTCTGCTGATACAACAGGATATAATGAGGACTACATGTCTCTCTGCTGATACAACAGGATATAATGAGGACTACATGTCTCTCTGCTGATACAACAGGATATAATGAGGACTACATGTCTCTCTGCTGATACAACAGGATATAATGAGGACTACATGTCTCTCTGCTGATAGGAATACAACAGGATATAATGAGGACTACATGTCTCTCTGCTGATACAACAGGATATAATGAGGACTACGTGTCTCTCTGCTGATACAACAGGATATAATGAGGACTACGTGTCTCTCTGCTGATACAACAGGATATAATGAGGACTACATGTCTCTCTGCTGATACAACAGGATATAATGAGGACTACATGTCTCTCTGCTGATACAACAGGATATAATGAGGACTACATGTCTCTCTGCTGATACAACAGGATATAATGAGGACTACATGTCTCTCTGCTGATACAACAGGATATAATGAGGACTACATGTCTCTCTGCTGATACAACAGGATATAATGAGGACTACGTGTCTCTCTGCTGATACAACAGGATATAATGAGGACTACATGTCTCTCTGCTGATACAACAGGATATAATGAGGACTACATGTCTCTCTGCTGATACAACAGGATATAATGAGGACTACATGTCTCTCTGCTGATACAACAGGATATAATGAGGACTACATGTCTCTCTGCTGATACAACAGGATATAATGAGGACTACATGTCTCTCTGCTGATACAACAGGATATAATGAGGACTACATGTCTCTCTGCTGATACAACAGGATATAATGAGGACTACATGTCTCTCTGCTGATACAACAGGATATAATGAGGACTACATGTCTCTCTGCTGATACAACAGGATATAATGAGGACTACATGTCTCTCTGCTGATACAACAGGATATAATGAGGACTACGTGTCTCTCTGCTGATACAACAGGATA
Source organism: Salvelinus alpinus (assembly GCF_045679555.1). Taxonomy (NCBI): domain Eukaryota; kingdom Metazoa; phylum Chordata; class Actinopteri; order Salmoniformes; family Salmonidae; genus Salvelinus; species Salvelinus alpinus. The sequence continues at coordinate 3,432,907 of NC_092094.1, forward strand.
TAATGAGGACTACATGTCTCTCTGCTGATACAACAGGATATAATGAGGACTACGTGTCTCTCTGCTGATACAACAGGATATAATGAGGACTACATGTCTCTCTGCTGATACAACAGGATATAATGAGGACTACGTGTCTCTCTGCTGATACAACAGGATATAATGAGGACTACATGTCTCTCTGCTGATACAACAGGATATAATGAGGACTACGTGTCTCTCTGCTGATACAACAGGATATAATGAGGACTACATGTCTCTCTGCTGATACAACAGGATATAATGAGGACTACATGTCTCTCTGCTGATACAACAGGATATAATGAGGACTACATGTCTCTCTGCTGATACAACAGGATATAATGAGGACTACATGTCTCTCTGCTGATACAACAGGATATAATGAGGACTACATGTCTCTCTGCTGATACAACAGGATATAATGAGGACTACATGTCTCTCTGCTGATACAACAGGATATAATGAGGACTACATGTCTCTCTGCTGATACAACAGGATATAATGAGGACTACATGTCTCTCTGCTGATACAACAGGATATAATGAGGACTACATGTCTCTCTGCTGATACAACAGGATATAATGAGGACTACATGTCTCTCTGCTGATACAACAGGATATAATGAGGACTACATGTCTCTCTGCTGATACAACAGGATATAATGAGGACTACATGTCTCTCTGCTGATACAACAGGATATAATGAGGACTACATGTCTCTCTGCTGATACAACAGGATATAATGAGGACTACATGTCTCTCTGCTGATACAACAGGATATAATGAGGACTACATGTCTCTCTGCTGATACAACAGGATATAATGAGGACTACATGTCTCTCTGCTGATACAACAGGATATAATGAGGACTACATGTCTCTCTGCTGATACAACAGGATATAATGAGGACTACATGTCTCTCTGCTGATACAACAGGATATAATGAGGACTACATGTCTCTCTGCTGATACAACAGGATATAATGAGGACTACATGTCTCTCTGCTGATACAACAGGATATAATGAGGACTACATGTCTCTCTGCTGATACAACAGGATATAATGAGGACTACATGTCTCTCTGCTGATACAACAGGATATAATGAGGACTACATGTCTCTCTGCTGATACAACAGGATATAATGAGGACTACATGTCTCTCTGCTGATACAACAGGATATAATGAGGACTACATGTCTCTCTGCTGATACAACAGGATATAATGAGGACTACATGTCTCTCTGCTGATACAACAGGATATAATGAGGACTACATGTCTCTCTGCTGATAGGAATACAACAGGATATAATGAGGACTACATGTCTCTCTGCTGATACAACAGGATATAATGAGGACTACATGTCTCTCTGCTGATACAACAGGATATAATGAGGACTACATGTCTCTCTGCTGATACAACAGGATATAATGAGGACTACATGTCTCTCTGCTGATACAACAGGATATAATGAGGACTACATGTCTCTCTGCTGATACAACAGGATATAATGAGGACTACATGTCTCTCTGCTGATACAACAGGATATAATGAGGACTACATGTCTCTCTGCTGATACAACAGGATATAATGAGGACTACATGTCTCTCTGCTGATACAACAGGATATAATGAGGACTACATGTCTCTCTGCTGATACAACAGGATATAATGAGGACTACATGTCTCTCTGCTGATACAACAGGATATAATGAGGACTACATGTCTCTCTGCTGATAGGAATACAACAGGATATAATGAGGACTACATGTCTCTCTGCTGATACAACAGGATATAATGAGGACTACATGTCTCTCTGCTGATACAACAGGATATAATGAGGACTACATGTCTCTCTGCTGATACAACAGGATATAATGAGGACTACATGTCTCTCTGCTGATACAACAGGATATAATGAGGACTACATGTCTCTCTGCTGATACAACAGGATATAATGAGGACTACATGTCTCTCTGCTGATACAACAGGATATAATGAGGACTACATGTCTCTCTGCTGATACAACAGGATATAATGAGGACTACATGTCTCTCTGCTGATACAACAGGATATAATGAGGACTACATGTCTCTCTGCTGATACAACAGGATATAATGAGGACTACATGTCTCTCTGCTGATACAACAGGATATAATGAGGACTACATGTCTCTCTGCTGATACAACAGGATATAATGAGGACTACATGTCTCTCTGCTGATACAACAGGATATAATGAGGACTACATGTCTCTCTGCTGATACAACAGGATATAATGAGGACTACATGTCTCTCTGCTGATACAACAGGATATAATGAGGACTACATGTCTCTCTGCTGATACAACAGGATATAATGAGGACTACATGTCTCTCTGCTGATACAACAGGATATAATGAGGACTACATGTCTCTCTGCTGATACAACAGGATATAATGAGGACTACATGTCTCTCTGCTGATACAACAGGATATAATGAGGACTACATGTCTCTCTGCTGATACAACAGGATATAATGAGGACTACATGTCTCTCTGCTGATACAACAGGATATAATGAGGACTACATGTCTCTCTGCTGATACAACAGGATATAATGAGGACTACATGTCTCTCTGCTGATAGGAATACAACAGGATATAATGAGGACTACATGTCTCTCTGCTGATACAACAGGATATAATGAGGACTACATGTCTCTCTGCTGATACAACAGGATATTATGAGGACTACATGTCTCTCTGCTGATACAACAGGATATAATGAGGACTACATGTCTCTCTGCTGATACAACAGGATATAATGAGGACTACATGTCTCTCTGCTGATACAACAGGATATAATGAGGACTACATGTCTCTCTGCTGATACAACAGGATATAATGAGGACTACATGTCTCTCTGCTGATACAACAGGATATAATGAGGACTACATGTCTCTCTGCTGATACAACAGGATATAATGAGGACTACATGTCTCTCTGCTGATACAACAGGATATAATGAGGACTACATGTCTCTCTGCTGATACAACAGGATATAATGAGGACTACATGTCTCTCTGCTGATACAACAGGATATAATGAGGACTACATGTCTCTCTGCTGATACAACAGGATATAATGAGGACTACATGTCTCTCTGCTGATACAACAGGATATAATGAGGACTACATGTCTCTCTGCTGATACAACAGGATATAATGAGGACTACATGTCTCTCTGCTGATACAACAGGATATAATGAGGACTACATGTCTCTCTGCTGATACAACAGGATATAATGAGGACTACATGTCTCTCTGCTGATACAACAGGATATAATGAGGACTACATGTCTCTCTGCTGATACAACAGGATATAATGAGGACTACATGTCTCTCTGCTGATACAACAGGATATAATGAGGACTACATGTCTCTCTGCTGATACAACAGGATATAATGAGGACTACATGTCTCTCTGCTGATACAACAGGATATAATGAGGACTACATGTCTCTCTGCTGATACAACAGGATATAATGAGGACTACATGTTTCTCTGCTGATACAACAGGATATAATGAGGACTACATGTCTCTCTGCTGATACAACAGGATATAATGAGGACTACATGTCTCTCTGCTGATACAACAGGATATAATGAGGACTACATGTCTCTCTGCTGATACAACAGGATATAATGAGGACTACATGTCTCTCTGCTGATACAACAGGATATAATGAGGACTACATGTCTCTCTGCTGATACAACAGGATATAATGAGGACTACATGTCTCTCTGCTGATACAACAGGATATAATGAGGACTACATGTCTCTCTGCTGATACAACAGGATATAATGAGGACTACATGTCTCTCTGCTGATACAACAGGATATAATGAGGACTACATGTCTCTCTGCTGATACAACAGGATATAATGAGGACTACATGTCTCTCTGCTGATACAACAGGATATAATGAGGACTACATGTCTCTCTGCTGATACAACAGGATATAATGAGGACTACATGTCTCTCTGCTGATACAACAGGATATAATGAGGACTACATGTCTCTCTGCTGATACAACAGGATATAATGAGGACTACATGTCTCTCTGCTGATACAACAGGATATAATGAGGACTACATGTCTCTCTGCTGATACAACAGGATATAATGAGGACTACATGTCTCTCTGCTGATACAACAGGATATAATGAGGACTACATGTCTCTCTGCTGATACAACAGGATATAATGAGGACTACATGTCTCTCTGCTGATACAACAGGATATAATGAGGACTACATGTCTCTCTGCTGATACAACAGGATATAATGAGGACTACATGTCTCTCTGCTGATACAACAGGATATAATGAGGACTACATGTCTCTCTGCTGATACAACAGGATATAATGAGGACTACATGTCTCTCTGCTGATACAACAGGATATAATGAGGACTACATGTCTCTCTGCTGATACAACAGGATATAATGAGGACTACGAGA
>NC_092094.1:3437521-3579494 GCF_045679555.1 Salvelinus alpinus
CATATGTCTTTCATGTAATGGACATAAAAAAGGTCTTGCGAAGGCTGTTTTTTCTTCATTTTTCCCCCGAACAATTGAATCCAATGAAGTGAGCAGGCTGGGATGACATGCTTATAGCCTTGCTAGGACTTTCTAAATACGAGTATGCATTTATAAGATTATTATTTCTATTAATATGATCTATTATTGTTACAATTTTTTTATTTTCTGACTGTTTTCCATGTTATTTGGTTAGTTCTCTGAAGGGATAGGCATCCCGTTAACGGGACAGTTGTAAATCATGCAGCGTTTTGTGTCACGATCCCAGATTTGAGAGAAACAACAAATGTCGGTACATATAAGAGTCTTATATTGGCTGAAAGCTTAAATTCTTGTCCAATTTACAGTAGCTATTACTGCGGAAAAAAATGCCATGCTATTGTTTGAGGAGAGCTCTTAACAACAAAACACTTTTTTCACTGTGACAGGTTTGATAAATTCACCTCTGAAGGTGAAATATGTACTTACATTCTGAAATCTTGCTCTGATTTATCATCCAAAGGGTCCCAGAGATAACATGAAGTGTCGTTTTGTTAGATAAAATCATTTTTCACATCCTTAAAAGGTCCATATAGCACGCACGATCGATATTGTATTTCCACTCGTTCAATTTGCAAAGAAAGGAATCTGAAGATCTAACCCTAAACGTTGTTTCAAATCACATGCATATCAAATCACATGCATATCTATTCCTCAGAGATCCTAGAAGGTAACAAGACTTCACTATTTCATTAGGGGTGTAGTATATCCTATAGGACACCATATTTGGTCAGAGAGCGACGCCTTCATGGCACGCCGATGAATGGGCGGCCATCACTCGAACGACTGTATCTGTCAAATAAGCACCAATCGCGGTCAAACAAAGCTAGCTAGATAGCCAATGAGCTGGGCTTTACGGGAGAATCTGGCAATCATGAATATGTTGTCAAATGTAGCTACTAACCTTGTACGACAGCATGCCTTTAAATTTTTGTCCAAAATGAAAAGGATATTCAGAGTTAAGGAAGTTATGAAAACTAGTTGTTTTGCAAATGTTGAACTTATAATATGGCTACGAGTACTTGGACAGCTAAATCAAAGTCCAAGTATACAAATTTGAAGATATTCTTCCAGAAAAAAATGAAATATGAATGTGAATGTCTCATTCACGATTTGACTAAATGTACATGTGTACTTTACAATAAAAGTCTTGCAGTTCACTCATACTTCAAGTTATCCATCTGAAACTTTGCACATACACTGCTGCCATCTTGTGGACACTATCGGAATTACAGCCAGAATGATGGCTAGAACTATGACCTTTCTCTTGCATTTCAAAGATGGTGGTAGAAAAAAAGAACAGTTGGTTTTTTCTTTGTATTTTCTTCTACCAGATCTAGTGTGTTATATTCTCCTACATTCAATTCACATTTCCACAAACTTCAAAGTGTTTCCTTTCAAATGGTATCAAGAATATGCATATCCTTGCTTCAGGTCCTGAGCTACAGGCAGTTAGATTTGGGCGAAAATGTCATTTAGGCGAAAATTGAAAAAAAGGGGCTATCCCTAAGAAGTTTTAAGCACCCTCATAGATATTTATGTTATCATGGGACTGCCCATGTTTCCCTCTGGCCAACGCCAATTGGCAGCCAAGGCTTCGCCTTGGGACGCAAAGGTGTGTCATGAGTCAGGGAGAATGGTCTGATGGTCTGATGGTCTTAGTGACAACAGACCTAGATATGGGGGGAGGTTTTAGTGGGTGGAATATTAGGACAATTGGAGGTTTACAAAGTTGCAGATACAGAATGCTTAACATTGCTAATTATTATAGTACAGAGCTATATGGACACTTAATCATCGTGGTGCTTTTTAATGGTAAGTTTACAAACATTGGTTGTGCGATGTATAATTGAAACTTGGGTATCATTATGGTAAGTGGGGAAATAAGTATAGCAAATTATAATTGTAATAGCTTAGCAGATCATAAAAAAATAAGATACATTTTTACATGGCTAAAAGAGAAAGAATATAATATCTATTGTTTATAGGAAACTCATTCTACAAGTATAGATGAGGTTGGATGGAAAAAGGACTGGGAGGGAGGAATATATTTTTGTCATGGGCAAAGGGGTGATTATACTAATTAATACAAATGTTGATCCGATTGTGCAAACAGATCCGCAAGGAAGATGGATTATTATATGCTATTGGACCAAAAACAGATCTGGCTAGTTAATCTGGGCCAAATAATGATGATCCACACTTTTTCAAATATATATATATATATGAATGAAACAAAATAGCTTTTTAGTTTAGGAATTGGCCTAATTGGAGTCTGAGAAACAGGTCCAATAGGTGTGTGTCTGTCTGTATCTGTGTGTAAGGTACCTGATGTCCAGGGCAGAGCCCATGAAGGAAGGTTTGCGATGCTCTGCACTGGCTGCAGTGTATGGAGGCTGGGGCTCTGATTCATTCCAATACTTATCCCTCTCTACCAATGGGATAGTGTCATACATCTCATCCACAGACAGCAGGGACACCTGGAAGGGATAGAACAGGATAGGAGGTAGTACAGTATTGTGTTCATTTGGCATCAAACGGAAGAAAACAGTCTGAAACAGGGAGGGACTACTAGGACGTTTTTTTTCTTCTGTTTTCGGTTCTGCATGCCCTAATGAACACAACCCAAGTCTCAATCCTGGACTGGTCTAGCAAAACATTTAGAAAACTAATTTTGTATTATTATTATTAATAAAAGCAATCACATTCAACTACATAGTGGTCCTCAATCTATAATTTAATCTGCTTGAGTGGCACCAGCACATGTAACTGCAGTCAACTCTGTATATTGTTCCACAAAATTAAGGGGCAAAAAAAAAAGAAAAAAGAACGCAGATTTTCCCAAATCTGTGGAGACTGAAGTGATCTCTAGTGTTATCCATTCCTGAGAACGGGTTTAGTAATTTATGATTCTTTAACTTAATGAAGTTACATATGAAGGGAGTTTCTGTCAGATTGCTTTCTATATAAAACAAAAAGAATGCAGCTCTCTTCTTACAGACAGAGAGGTCCGTCCCACATTTTATACAGACTACCATAATGCATTGCAATGAATGGAGAGAGAAACTGAAATGATAGAGCAGAAGAATTGATTTTAAAAATGGAGGCAGCCAAACCTGTAGATTACGATCAACCAGATAGTTGGTTTCAAAGTCGTCATCGTCTTCCCCAAACGGGTTTATCAGTTGTTCTGCCACCTGTCCACAAAAAATACAAAAATGGCGCATCACAATGAAGCAGAATGTGCATTTTATACATCATGATGTCATTCTGTCATATTGTGAAAAGAACTGTGTGTATGTGCGATTGTGTATCAATCAGTGAACCATCCCTCCCTCCCTCCCTCCCTCCCTCCCTCCCTCCCTCCCTCCCCTCCCCTCCCCACCTTGAGCCAGCCCACATAGAAGAAGAACTGTAGCAGGGTGAAGACAGGCAGGTAGAAGTCGATGTCATGACCAGCGTAGCCCTGGGCGGGGTCTAAGAACTGTCGACCAATCAGACACGCCAGGAAGAAACTGTAGACCGCCACTGTCACCACCTAACAGAGAGGAAGTACTTACAACCCAGGTTCCTTCATAGTTAGTTCATCATGACAATAACAGACACATTAACACAGAATTTGTGGGATCAAGATCGATGTTTACTATTTTAGTGTTAGTTCTACTACTACAACAACTATTAGTTGTTACTACTGCTACTACTACAACAACTATTAGTTGTTACTACTGCTACTACTACAACAACTATTAGTTGTTACTACTGCTACTACTACAACAACTATTAGTTGTTACTACTGCTACTACTACAACAACTATTAGTTGTTACTACTGCTACTACTACAACAACTATTAGTTGTTACTACTGCTACTACTACAACAACTATTAGTAGTTACTGCTGCTACTACGACTACTACTACTACTGCCACAACTATTAGTAGTTACTACTGCTACTACTACTACTACTACTACTACTACTACTACTACTGCCACCACTACTACCACCACCACCACCACCACCACTTCTACTACTACTACTACTACTACTACTACTACTACTACTACCATTACTACACGTAGATAACAGAACCTGGGTGTACACAAGGGGTAGGCTGATCCAATCATAACTGTATAGCTTCATACACTGTGTCCGCAATGTATTTAATTCCTGCAGAGAGGAGATAAGATGGAGCAATCTGAAAAACACACACAGACACACAGAGAGACAGACACACAGAGAGACAGACACACAGGCACACAGACACACAGGCACACAGACAAGCACACATACAGACAGACACACAGGCACACAGACAGACACACAGGCACACAGAGAGACAGACACACAGGCACACAGACAGACACACAGAGAGACAGACACACAGGCACACAGACAGACATACAGACACACAGAGAGACAGACACACAGGCACACACATAGGCACACAGACAGACACACAGACACACAGACACACAGACACACAGACAGACACACAGAGAGAGAAACTTACATTGAGAATGGCTGATAGCGCCACATCATTGTTGATGCGTCCCTCGGTGCGGGCCCTCAGCGCCAGGTTAACAAACCACATACAAGGAACCCAGAACTTGTTATGAGGTGAGGGCAACTCCTCCAACTGCCTATGTTCCTCTGCTGTCATCAGGCCTGAGAGACACGGAGGGTAGGAATCAGGAGGAGCTTTCAAACCTTCTGTAAGAGAACCCAGATTTAACCTACTTCTAGTTGTCGTTCTCAAATTGACAGAGTGTTGTAGTCCAGGACTAAGCTTGATCTGGGTGGGGGATACTGGCATTTACTGTGATAACCAACATTATGACCTAATAATAGCAGCTGGCTACAGCATCGAGGAACTCCCCTCTTACTCTGTTATTTCCTCACTAGCAGCATAGCACCCTGCATCCCACTGCTGGCTTGCCTCTGAAGCTAAGCAGGGTTGGTCCTGGTCCGTCCCTGGATGGGAGGCCAGATGCTGCAGGAAGTGGTGTTGGAGGGCCAGTAGGAGGCACTCTTTCCTCTGGTCTAAAATAATACCCCAGGGCAGTGTTTGGGGACACTGCCCTGTGTAGGGTGCTGTCTTTTGGATTGGATGTTAAAATGTGTGTCCTGACTCTCTGTTGTCACTAAAGATCCCATGGCATTTATCATAAGAGTAGGGGTGTTAACCCCGGTGTCCTGGCTACATTCCCAATATGGCCACCTAATCATCCCCACCTTACTATTGGCTCATTCATCCCCTGTAACTATTCCCCAGGTTGCTGCCGTAAATGAGAACGTGTTCTCAGCCAATGTACCTGGTTATATAACATGTTTTAAAAAGAGTTAAACTAAAGTGTAAATGTAACGTTCTAGATTACAAGCAAGCTAGTTTAGCACTCGCTGTGGTATCTGTTTGGGGTGGCACTGAGAATACAGGTGAGATGTGCTATTTTACTCTGCCCTGTAGAGTCTGTTGAGCTGGGAGTTTTAACTCTAGGGTGTAGAGCGTTGTGACATCAGACATCACAGCGAACCTGGCTGTTTATGACATCACAGTGTACCTACAGTACCTGCACCAGGTGCTTCATGGTGGGGAACCTCTTGGGGTCAACTAGGTTAAGGGTTATGGCTAGGTTTGGTGTCGTACCCTAGAAGTCAACGAGGGTAAGGGTTAGGGGTCATAGGTCGTACCTGCCTGCACCAGGTGCTTCATGGTGGGGAACCTCTTGTAGACTGCCGTGCTGACCGATCGGTAGATGAGCACGCCGGACAGGTTGGCGTACCGCATCAGGGTCCGGCGGGTCAGCCTGGCGCTCTCGTCGGTACCACGGATGTGAGCGCCTACCAGCGCACCCAGGCGGTCCGGCCAGGGAACACTCTCAAACTGACCCCACCACCGAGACACCACCAGAGTCACATAAAAACCTGCGGGAGACAAACACACATGGAGACGACATTTTTTTTTGTTATTTATCAATGACATTAAAAAGGGAAATTTCTACTTAATATTCATCTTCTCCAGCACCACCCCAACATCAACATGTTTTGTAGTTTGACCCAAGTTAAACAATTTAAAGGCAATGCTACCAAATACTAATTGAGTTTATGTAAACTTCTGACCCACTGGGAATGTGATGAAAGAAATAAAAGCTGAAATAAATCATTCTCTCTACTATTATTCTGACATTTCACATTCATAAAATAAAGTGGTGATCCTAACTGACCTAAGACAGGACATTTGTACTAGGATTAAATGTCAAGGATTGTGAAAAACTGAGTATAACTGTATTTGGCTAAGGTGTATGTAAACTTCCGACTTCAACTGTACATATATACTAAACAATATACATATATACCTATTTGAATATTTTTTTTACATTCTTTGCTTTCAAAGACAGAACAATGAAAAGAGAGGAGGCTCTGTACAGAGACCTCAAAATGGTGCTCTTTGCCCCCACACTACCGCACTGTGTTTACTTGTAACCTGCTAAAGTTTTTGTGGAGAGGAAGTTCAGAATTGTTGATGCCGTCTGTCAAAGGAGGTTGTCTGTGCTTGAGAACTGTTGACTTGTTGACTGAGAGTGAGTGGCTAAATGATTACTGAGCACCAGTGTTTGAAAGGGTCAATTCCACTTCAATTCAGAAAGTAAAAAGAAATTCCAATCCAATTGTAAGCAATGAGGACAACTGGAATTTCAGAAATGCAGTTGACCCGAACCCTGCTGTGCACAAAACCCTGATGTGTACAAATCAGTTAGACAGCATAGAATACAACATAACAGAGCATAACATAACAGAGCATAACATAACAGAGCATAGCAGAGCATAACATAACAGAGCATAACATAACAGAGCATAACATAACAGAGCATAACATAACAGAGCATAACATAACAGAGCATAGCAGAGCATAACATAACAGAGCATAACATAACAGAGCATAACATAGCAGAGCATAACATAGCAGAGCATAACATAGCAGAGCATAACATAACAGAGCATAACATAACAGAGCATAACATAACAGAGCATAACATAGCAGAGCATAACATAGCAGAGCATAACATAACAGAGCATAGCAGAGCATAACAGAGCATAACATAACAGAGCATAACATAACAGAGCAGAGCATAACATAACAGAGCATAGCAGAGCATAACATCACAGAGCATAACATAGCAGAGGATAACATAGCAGAGCATAACAGAGCATAACATAGCAGAGCATAACATAACAGAGCATAACATAGCAGAGCATAACATAGCAGAGCATAACATAGCAGAGCATAACATAGCAGAGCATAACATAACAGAGCATAGCAGAGCATAACATCACAGAGCATAACATAACAGAGCAGAACATAACAGAGCATAACATCACAGAGCATAACATAACAGAGCATAACATAGCAGAGCATAACATAGCAGAGCATAACATAGCAGAGCAGAACAGAGCAGAGCATAGCAGAGCATAACATAACAGAGCATAACAGAGCAGAGCATAACATAGCAGAGCAGAACAGAGCAGAGCAGAACAGAGCAGAGCAGTATTCTCACCCAATACGAAGGACACAGGGATGAGTTCTGCGTAACGGTCACAGTAGATGGCCAGCTTCTCAAACAGCCTCTTCTGACCCTCATTCAACACAAACCTGGAGAGAACAGTTCTGTCACAAAGTTAACTAAGCTCCTGTATGATTGAACATGAGAGGGAGGGAGGGACAACGATTGCAGAAAGAAAAGGGAGACTAATATTCCCACAACAGTTCCCTGGCATTTGATTGTACAAAGTTGCTGTGATCTATGATTTGAAGGGACCAGCAATACATGTATAAGCAAAGAAATACACAAATGCATGGTCACTGTAAAGAGGTTTATTTATACAAGTAAGATAGACCGTCTCTCTTCTAGATCAGATGAGGTTATATGTGTAAATGTTTAGTTTACCTGTGTAAATGACGAGGCTACCTGTGTAAATGGTGAGGTTACCTGTGTAAATTACGGGCTTACCTGTGTAAATGACGGGGTTACCTGTGTTAATGACAAGGTTACTTGTGTAAATGATGAGTTTACCTGTGTAAACTTCGAGGTTACCTGTGTACATTTCGAGGTTACCTGTGTAAATGACGGGTTAACTGTGTAAATTTCGAGGTTACCTGTGTAAATGACGGGTTAACTGTGTAAATGACGGGGTAACTGTGTAAATGACGGGGTTACCTGTATATGATGCTGAAGGAGTAGTACAGTGTAGTGAAGATGATCAGTTCTCTCCACAGCAGCTTGTAGATGCTTCCCTTCCATCGGAGGAGCAGATGAGAGAAGGTTCCTAGCCCCGCGTCAGCAACCCTCCGCGAGTAAGTTACCGTCATCACTACCCTTCCCTGGCCAGGCTGGCTGGCTGGCTGGCTGGATGGAGAGCTGGATGGATAGGTGGATGTATGGCTGGCTGGTTGGCTGGATGGATGGAGAGCTGGATGGATAGGTGGATGTATGGCTGGCTGGATGGATGGAAAGCTGGATAGATGGATGGATGGGTGGATGGATGGGTGGCTGGGTGGTTGGCTGGGTGGCTGGCTGGGTGGGTGGTTGGCAGGCTGGATGGATGGATGACTAGTTGACTGGTTGGCACAGAGAAAGCTGCCCTTGGTGTATCAAAATGGTCAACTACTGTCTGGCTGGCTGGATAGCTGGCTGGCTGGCTGGATAACTGGCTGGATAGCTGGCTGGCTGGCTGGTTAGCTGGATGGAGTAGTTGACTGGTTGGCACAGAGAAAGCTGACCTTGGTGTATCAAAATGGTAAACTACTGTCACTTTCTCTGTTTGCTTTACAAGTCAACTTTCCAAAACACCGATAGTGACACATATGGCTGAATCCATCGCATATCTACTTGATAACAAACTATCCAGAGAGACAATTCTTATAGATATTAGCTCACGGATCCACTATCTGAGGACATGGTGCTATTGAGGGCAAAGTTCAGCAGAAGATGGAGAGAGAGAGGGGAAGTAAGATGTTGGTCATTAACAGAGAGTCATCGGCTCTTAATAACAACCGGAACGGAGCGAACGGAATGGCATCAAACACCTGGAAACCACGGAAACCACGTGTTTGATGTTATCTGTTAACATTCCACTGATTCCGCTCCAGTTCGTTAGAACGGCCGTGTTCTCCTCACCAACCTACTGTGAATACCGAGATATCCACAATCAATCAATATAACAAATATTTTAAAAATCAAGCTGTCCAACTCAGGCGAGAAACATATTCCGAATATTTATATTCCTTTATCTAAATCTTCACTCTATTCAATATTTACGTTAACTACAGAGTGATCAGATTGATTGTATATCATATTTACAATATACTCACTGGGCATCACAGACATTAAAGCAATATCAGTCATATCCTTTATCTATATCCCATTGTGTCCGTCAGATAACTATAGATGGATTGATCAGATCAGATTGTATGTGATATACTCACTCGTGCGATAAGGGAAAGTGCGTTGCCAGTCTGAATGTTGGAGAGACGGATGTGGGAGAGGGAAGGAGAGGGAAGGACTTGTAGACCTCCGGTCACTTGATGTGGTAAGCTGTTTCTGCAACAAAGCTGCATTGTAAGGTCTGGTACCGAGCTAATCTCAACAAATCTGTGTACAACACACATTGAAACAAATAAAAAGTTTAAAGTAACAACACCATTTTTTTATTTTTTATTATTGCCAAACCAAACACCCACAGCCCAATTTATTACCTCAATAATATCACATACCACAGGAGGTTGGTGGCATGGGGAGGACATACTAATGGCTGGAACGGATTAAGTTGAACGGTATCAAATACATCAAACACATTGGTTTGATGCCATTCCATTCGCTCCGTTCCAGCCATTATTATGAGCCGCTTTCCCCTCAGCCTCTGGAATTCTTCAATCGGATACATCTTAACAACAGAAAACTCAAATAGCGGTCAAAACATAGAGATAGATAGAGGAATCATCTTTATATCTGTGCCATTATAGTGCCTGTGACAGCATTGGGCAGCTCCATAGAGATAGATAGAGGACTCCTCTTTATTATCTGTGCCTGTGACAGCATGGGCCGCGCCATTGAGGCTACAACCCATAGCAATCCCCACACAGCTGACTACTTTGACTACTTTAAAATAGCAGAAGTACGGTGGAAGCCCTAAATGGGCAGCGCGCCCATGCTAAAATGACTTTTGGACCGCTAGAGTCCCATATCATTCTCTATGGGTCAAACCTCTCGGTAGCCACCTGGCGGTAGCAATGTGCATTGCAGGCCACCAGGAGCGAAGGTGTTGGTAATAAACCCTTTCGCCGTGGATCAACGGAACCACAACAGGAACTAGAGGCTGAACTTCGGACTGTGGTGGTTTTTTTCTTCTGCCTTCCCCAACTTTCGGTTAATGACATATGGGTCACTAAGATTAAGAAGATTTTTGAGATTGTGTTCAATATTGGACCATAAATTGATCTGTCAGCTATCAAGTTTGAACCACACATGGTGAGTTGCTACCCCCAATACGCCAGCAACGTTTAACTTTTGCAAAAGCGTCTGTACAGCCAATCAATTTGTAAACTTGCCCTAAATTAATAATCTAAACAAATAGGCGTACATAACGTAAAAGCAAGTAGACTATGATTGTCGAACCCGTTCATGTGTATCTGTATGAGAAAAAAATAACACTTTAATTTTTCTGCTGGACCAGCCGATTAACTGAAATCCATGGGCGGACTGGAGCTCTGACGTCAGAACACCATTTCAGCACCCGGACAATAGCCCACAATAACACACGACGACATTGTTCTGTGTAATTGCGTGCCATTCTTTTTGGATGCTGGAAATCGGTAGTTTGGTTAATTAAAAACGTCATTTTATGTGACACATCGGAGCTCCAGTCGGCTCCACACGAGTAGCAAATGGTGGAGATGAGTTTAGCCGGGAGAGGGACACCTGCTAAAGTTTATGGGGTGGTCTCCAACCGGAGTGGAGCAGACGGCTCGGTTTATTATAAAAGTAGTGCCTCATTATCATACGGCAGGTTGAAAGTCCACCTAAGTATTTTCTTTATTCTATTCTGCATTATCATATTCTAGTAAAGTATATGTATTTTTCCTAGGTAGACCTGCTGAAGTGAAGGTTCTTCCTGCAACACCATACACATAAGGAAAAGATAAAACAAGATTGAAGAAGGTGGAAGAACTCATCCCGTGTTAAGGGCCTTAATTATGATCTCACGAAAGCCAGAACCTTCACACTAACTGAAGTTACGGTAAACGGCAGTTGGATTAGTGGCTCTGCCTGTAACATGGATGCTTTCGAGGGTCTTCACAGTGTCCGGCTGTCCTCCTCTCCGCCTGCCTCTGCCTCCAACCCGGGGTATGAAGTACTAGTATCCGCTAGGTCTGGTGTCCAGGTGTACTCCAACGCTACGTTCTATGGAAAACCCAGTGTTCTGGAGCATGCACAGCGGAGAGGGAGAGACACACAACCCTCCTACCGAGAGGAGACTAAAGAGGAGAGGTGTCAGGTTGGAAGGTAAGACACCGATAATCGGTTTGATTAGATACCGACAGCTGGAGGTTGGTTCCAAGCCTGAAGATATGTTTAGGGTTGTTCATAACACATCTTAATTTGTACCATATTAATGTCATATGCCAGATACACTGTGAACACCAATAGTCTGTCTGGTAATGGTGTTATAAGGTGTTTTGGTTCCTTTCCATAGCATGTGATAGTCCGTCCACTAATGCAGGCTCTTTCCACTGATGCCCGGTGCCCCTTTAGTTAAACCTCAACAATGAAACCAGAAATATCTAGGCCAATAGAAGCGTATATCTCACACCAATAAACTGCACAGTCCATTTGCAGTATCATCATCAATGGACAGTAGAGAGAATATAGATTATGATTTGTATCACTATTCTATATCAACTTTATATTCTACTCTATTCTATGATTCTACTCTATTCTGAGTCTACTCTATGATTCTATTGTATTCTATGATTCTACTCTATTCTATGATTCTACTCTATACTATGATTCTACTCTATTCTATGATTCTACTCTATTCTATGATTCTACTCTATTCTATGATTCTACTCTATTCTATGATTCTACTCTATTCTATGATTCTGATCTATTCTATATCAACTATATATTCTACTCTATTCTATGATTCTATTCTATGATTCTACTCTATTCTGAGTCTACTCTATTCTATGATTCTACTCTATTCTATGATTCTACTCTATTCTGAGTCTACTCTATTCTGATTCTACTCTATTCTATGATTCTACTCTATAATATTGATTCTACACTAAACATGTGTAGTCTATATCAACTGTATTGACATGTGTAGTCTATATCAACTGTATTGACATGTGTAGTCTATATCAACTGTATTGACATGTGTAGTCTATATCAACTGTATTGACATGTGTAGTCTATATCAACTGTATTGACATGTGTAGTCTATATCAACTGTATTGACATGTGTAGTCTATATCAACTGTATTGACATGTGTAGTCTATATCAACTGTATTGACACTAGATACTGTAAGATTTTGTTGAGTTGAATTGCAAACCTCGTGGCTGTAGTGTGAAGTAGGCAGCTATTTGTTCTGTTTCCTTAAACTAGATTTTTTGGGGAGGGGTTGGGACGTGAGGATGTGTCATCATGTGACCTATGGACGACGAAAAAGTCGTTATTTTCTCTATTGGAATGAGCTGGAATGAACATAGATCACAGCGCATCGCAAACGTCGTTGACAGCGAGTCAAAAACATCAGTAACAAAATAACATTCGCTTAACTTTATCTCGTTTGATAACTCGATGAATCATTAATTGTAGTTCATAGCGTTGTCGTGAACATTATTTAATAGTAAGCTAACATTTTAACATTGTTTTGAAACTATTGCGTTGGTCTTTTATGAATGATATCGACAGCAAATACACATTGGACACTAAGAATTTATGGAATTCTTGGAAACAGGGAGTAGATGCCGTCGCGGTCACGGCGGCGGTACGTGGTGAATCATCCAGCCGGGTGGTGAGAGGGTAAGTGCGGGGAGCTGGGAAGGGAAATCCGATGAAATGTTGTGCTGTCAGACTGCCATCATGGCATTAGCGAAAGTTGTGAAAAAGTTGTGTAGGCTAGTTCAGCCTCACATGTTGTGATGATTCTTAATGACATATATTGATGTTTGTAATGTTATCGTTTTTGACAGGGCCGGATAAATGCAAGGCGCAGAAGCCATGGGGCCCAAGCCCGTAGAGGGCCCTTGAGGCATAGAAAAATGTCAATGTTTTTTATTTTAATTTTTTACTGCAAACACAGGAGGCTGCTCTCAATGAGTGTAGATCGCCTGCTACAGCTCTGCCAGTCATCAGATGGGGGAGGAGAGCAGGTAGGGAGGCCCATAGTAGCCTAGTGGTTATAGCTTTGGGCCAGTAACCGAAAGGTTGTTGGATCGAATCCCCGAGCTGACAAAAATAAAGAAATCTTGTCGTTCTGCCCCCTGAGCAAGGCAGTTAACCCACTGTTAACCCCGGGCCCTGAAGACGTGGATGGCGATTAAGGCAGCCCCTCCACACCTCTGATTCAGAGGGGGTTGGGTTAAATGTGGAAGACACATTTCAGTTGACTAGGTATCCATTTTTCCTCAGTAACTGGGGATCCTGCCATGGTTGGGCAACTGATTCAGGGCCTTTTGAGGGTCCTAATCGATATTTGGTTGGGGGGCCCCCCCCCCCACCTTCAGTCGCACCCCTCTTGATGGCAGAGAGAAAGTTAACCTCTTGATTTGTGCACCCACCAAATTTCCTTCAATTTGCAAGTGGCTGAAACAATCTCACCGGAGAAAGTGCCTGCTGTCTTACTGTATGAAGCCCATGTATTCTGTCTGGCCAATAAGAGTTTGGCCAATGTATTCTGTCTGGCCAATAAGAGTTTGACATTCTATACTCTGTTTGGCCAGACAGCATCAGATACATGGACTACACATACTGAGACAGAGAGGTGCTGTTTCACTGTCTAGACAGCATCAGATACATGGTCTACACATACTGAGACAGAGAGGTGCTGTTTCACTGTCCAGACAGCATCAGATACATGGTCTACACATACTGAGACAGAGAGGTGCTGTTTCACTGTCCAGACAGCATCAGATACATGGTCTACACATACTGAGACAGAGAGGTGCTGTTTCACTGTCCAGACAGCATCAGATACATGGTCTACACATACTGAGACAGAGAGGTGCTGTTTCACTGTCCAGACAGCATCAGATACATGGTCTACACATACTGAGACAGAGAGGTGCTGTTTCACTGTCCAGACAGCATCAGATACATGGTCTACACATACTGAGACAGAGAGGTGCTGTTTCACTGTCCAGACAGCATCAGATACATGGTCTACACATACTGAGACAGAGGGGCGCTGTTTCACTGTCCAGCCAGCATCAGATACATGGTCTACACATACTGAGACAGAGAGGTGCTGTTTCACTGTCCAGACAGCATCAGATACATGGTCTACACATACTGAGACAGAGGTGCTGTTTCACTGTCCAGACAGCATCAGATACATGGTCTACACATACTGAGACAGAGAGGTGGTGTTTCACTGTCCAGACAGCATCAGATACATGGACTACACATACTGAGACAGAGAGGTGGTGTTTCACTGTCCAGACAGCATCAGATACATGGTCTACACATACTGAGACAGAGAGGTGCTGTTTCACTCGCTCAGCTGCGGTATAGTCTGCTGTACAGTCCAGGTTTCAAACTATATAGTAGGCCTAACTATAAACAAATGTAACTATGTTATTTAGTACGTCTAAAACAACCAATTCCTTCCTGATCTATTAAATATCATGTATTTTTATGTTTTCTGAAGGTTGGTAGACCTGGAGCCCTGTCCGAGCCCCCGGGTGGACGGTGGAGGGCCGGCCGACCCAGGTTCCACCAGGCCCCAGGAGGGAGCTGTTACCCAGGCCCGGAGCCAGATCAGGGGCAGGGAGAGCAGCAGGCTGGAGGGTGCTACCCAGCTGGAGGTTGCACGGGGTGGGGAGCATGAGGACAACGTGTCCCGGCTCCGAAGCTCTTCCCTGGAGATCAGAGAGAAGGGATCAGAGATCCTACGGGAACAACTGGATACTGCACAGAAGGTAGGCTGGCACGCACACACACCCTGATCACACACACACACACACACACACACACACACACACACACACACACACACACACACACACACACACACACACACACACACACACACACACACACACACACACACACACCCTGATCACACACACACACACACACACACACACACACACACACACACCCTGATCTCACACACCCTGATCACACACACACACACACCCTGATCACACACACACACACACACACACACACACACACACACCCTGATCACACACACACACCCTGATCACACACACCCTGATTATTCTGACGCCCATCTCTACTGTATGACAGTTGCTTGACTCCATAACAAAGTGTGATCTGGAAAAGGGTGTGACCATGCAGTCATCCCAATAGGTTTAGCCCTACGCTATGCTGCTGCATACTGACCTAGTTCCCCTCCACCTCTCTCCACTTCTCCTCTCGTCTCCTCCCCTGTCCTCCCCCTCTTCTCCTCCACCTCGCCCCTCTCCTCCACCTCTCCCAGGAGCTGAAGCTGAAGGATAAGGAGTGTGAGCGTCTGTCGCAGGTCAGAGATCAGCTGGAGCAGGAGCTGGAAGAGCTCACTGCCAGTCTATTTGAGGTTAGTCTTGCGTCACCATAGTCCCTGGAGCCTGGAATCGAGGCTAGTCTGAGGGAGGCAGGAATGAGTCCTACAGCCTGCAACGCACTGATCTGCCCTGTGATGGTGTCAGTCCATCTTGACATTGAGAAGTGTGGCCCCTGCATGGTTGTTGTAACACACGGTTGTCTTCCTGTCCTCCAGGAAGCTCACAAGATGGTGCGTGAAGCCAACGTGAAACAAGCTGCAGCAGAGAAGCAGCTGAAGGAGGCTCAGGGCAAGGTTAGTCTGTGATCCCTCCGGGAATTGAACCCACAACCATGCCGAGCTCTAACCAATAGAAGCCACACAGGTTACCTGTACCTGATTAATGCGGGAAAACCTATAAGAATCTGGGGTTGATGGAAAAATTTGTCGTGAGTGAGCCGGCAGCCGAAGGGTTGCTGGTATCAATATCCCATTTGTCAACTAATGCCTTTGTACCCTTGAGCAAGGTACTTTACCTCTAACCTGCTCCAGGGACACTGCTCTCTCTCTCTCTGTGTGTGTGTGTGTGTGTGTGTGTGTGTGTGTGTGTGTGTGTGTGTGTGTGTGTGTGTGTGTGTGTGTGTGTGTGTGTGTGTGTGTGTGTGTGTGTGTGTGTGTGTCGGGTACAATCTATAACCCCGTGTTCTTGTCTCTTCCCAGATTGATGTCCTTCAGGCGGAGGTGTCCGCCCTGAAGACCATGGTCCTGACATCCACCCCGTCTTCCCCCAACCGCCAAGCCCACCCTCAGCTCCTCTCCCCGGGCACGAGGTCCAAGGGAGCCAGCCCCCGCCATGGAGGAGGACACACGCGCAACAAGAGCGCCAGCTGGGCCTTGCCATTGGCCCCTGGTGGGAACTTAGACCCGCCCTCTGTCTCCCTGCAGCCAGTCAGAGAGGACAAAGAGGTAGGGGGCCAGCTGCTTTCAGACTACACACTGGCCGTGTCCAAATACCCACAATTGTGTTCTAAATAGTTAGCTTTTTGGGTATGCGAAAACACTTATCGACTTCTGCTATCAGGATACGAAGATCACATTAAAAAGACGGGTCTACAAGCACAAATGTTGCATTGTGGTCTGATTGTGTTCAGATCTGGTCGCATTGTGTGCGGATTTCTCCTCAGTCTGGACGCATTCAGGCTACTGAAAGCACGTACAGTGGGC
Organism: Salvelinus alpinus; assembly: GCF_045679555.1. Taxonomy (NCBI): domain Eukaryota; kingdom Metazoa; phylum Chordata; class Actinopteri; order Salmoniformes; family Salmonidae; genus Salvelinus; species Salvelinus alpinus. The sequence goes on from NC_092094.1 coordinate 3,454,589, forward strand.
AAAATCATTAGCACTCCGCCCACAAGTCTCCAGAAACCGTGTGTTTTAGGAGAGAGGCACCTTTTTCATTATAACGTGAGAGGAAATACGTTCCAAGCGTGTAAGAAACATGTTTGCTGGCTTCATAAATGCTAACCAGCTAGCTAATATTTAGAAAATAATTGTGGTTTTGGCTAGAGTTATGGTAACCTGTTTGCAATCCCTTTAGTGGTGCTTGCTGGCTAGCTACAGAGGTTGGCTAAAGTAGTTGGCTACAGAGGTTAGCTGGCTAGTTGGCTAAAGTAGTTAGCTACAGAGGTGAGCTGGCTAGTTGGCTAAAGTAGTTAGCTATTGCCATCAGTTGTTGTTGTGTTGTTATCATATTCTGCCTATTCCACCATTTTGTAGAATGCATACTGGCATTTGAATATAGTGCAGGAAAAAGGGATCTGGACACAGTAGACACATTTAAATCGAACGCTGACTGCGAGCCAGGCCTAATCATCCAACATCAGTGCCCGTCCTCACTAATGCTCTTGTTGCTGAATGGAAGCGGAAAGCCTCCCCAGAAGAGTGGAGGCTGTTATAGCAGCAATGTTCCAACATCTAGTGGAAAGCCTTCCCAGAAGAGTGGAGGCTGTTACAGCAGCAATGTTCCAACATCTAGTGGAAAGCCTTCCCAGAAGAGTGGAGGCTGTTACAGCAGCAATGTTCCAACATCTAGTGGAAAGCCTTCCCAGAAGAGTGGAGGCTGTTACAGCAGCAATGTTCCAACATCTAGTGGAAAGCCTTCCCAGAAGAGTGGAGGCTGTTATAGCAGCAATGTTCCAACATCTAGTGGAAAGCCTTCCCAGAAGAGTGGAGGCTGTTATAGCAGCAATGTTCCAACATCTAGTGGAAAGCCTTCCCAGAAGAGTGGAGGCTGTTATAGCAGCAATGTTCCAACATCTAGTGGAAAGCCTTCCCAGAAGAGTGGAGGCTGTTATAGCAGCAAAGGGGGGGACCAACTCCATGTTAACGCCCATGATTTTGGAATGAGAAGTTGGACGAGCAGGTGTCCACATACTTTTGGTCATTTAGTGTATGTAGTATTATTAGTACACAGTATGTCGTTTTTAGTAAGTAGTAGTCAAGACAGATTTCAGACACGGCCATACTGTTATGTTGTGCGTACTTATGTACTTTGAGAATGTGTGCGCCATAATCTATCTAATCTTGCGTCTGCTTTTTGGTTGAACTTTTCAATCAATCGACCTACTGTGACCACTAACAGCGATCTACAGAAATGGACAACAATTCAATGCTTGTTTCTGCACTAACTCTTCTATTGCTTCCCACTATAACCCTTGTGAACGTATTTCTCTCCTCACCTCCTGCATCCTTTCATCACTCTCTCCATTTCTCTCCTCACCTCCATGCATCCTTTCATCACTCTCTCCATTTCTCTCCTCACCTCCATGCATCCTTTCATCACTCTCTCCATTTCTCTCCTCACCTCCTGCATCCTTTCATCACTCTCTCCATTTCTCTCCTCACCTCCTGCATCCTTTCATCACTCTCTCCATTTCTCTCCTCACCTCCTGCATCCTTTCATCACTCTCTCCATTTCTCTCCTCACCTCCTGCATCCTTTCATCTTTCTCTCCTCACCTCCATGCATCCTTTCATCACTCTCCCTTTCTCTCCTCACCTCCTGCATCCTTTCATCACTCTCTCCATTTCTCTCCTCACCTCCTGCATCCTTTCATCACTCTCTCCATTTCTCTCCTCACCTCCTGCATCCTTTCATCACTCTCTCCATTTCTCTCCTCACCTCCTGCATCCTTTCATCACTCTCTCCATTTCTCTTTTCACTCTGGCTGTTTTCCCTTTCTCTTTTTATCCTCCTCTCCATGTCTCCATACCATCATCCTCTTCCTCTCCATGTCTCCTTATCATCCTCTTCCTCTCCATGTCTCCTTATCATGGGGTTATTTCTTGATTCTCTCTTTTTCTTTCACTTGCTCATTGCCTTTCCCGGACCTCTTCTCTTTCTCTCTCTCTCCTTCCCTCCATCCTCCTCTCTCTCAGCCTACGGTTCCTGCGCTCCTCTCTCTGATTTTGTGTCTGGTTCCGGGCCACTCGATCTCTGTGACCTATGAACCCTACTGGGCAGAGAAGGGGGAGGGGCCACACTCTCTCAGCCGACAGGTAACTCACACCCCTATGGTTCCTCTTAAGGTTTCTTCCTTCTAGGGACTTTTTCCCTTGCCACTGTGTTTCTGCTTGCTCTTTGAGTTCTAGGACGGGGTAGCCTCGGCTTACCTCACGTTGTTCTCCAGAGCCAGAGTTCATATTGGAAAAGTAGGTTTGATTTGATTGGAGCGCTGATGACACTTGGCATTCAGGCCAAAGAGTTCAATCTTGGTTTCATCAGACCAGAAAATCTTGTTTCTCATTTGTATTTTGTATTTATTATGGATCCCCACTACTCTTCCAGGCATCCAGCAAAATTAAGGCAATTTATACAATTTTAAAACATTTACAATACATTCAGATTTCCCAACACACTGTGTGCCCTCAGGCCCCTACTCCACCACTACCACATATCTACAATACTAAATCCATGTGTATGTTATCGTATGTGTGTGTGTGTATGCGCCAATGTTTGTGTTGCTTCACAGTCCCTGCTGTTCCATAAGGTGTATTTTACCTGTTTTTTAAAATCTGATTCTACTGCTGCATCAGTTACCTGATGTGGAATAGAGTTCCATGTAGTCATGGCTCTATGTAGTACTGTGTGCCTCCCATAGTCTGTTCTGGACTTGGGGACTGTGAAGAGACCTCTGGTGGCATGTCTTGTGGGGTATACATGGGTGTCTGATCTGTGTGCCAGTAGTTTAGACAGACAGCTCAGTGCATTCAACATGTCAATACCTCTCATAAATACAAGTAGTGATGAAGTCAATCTCTCCTCCACTTTGAGCCAGGAGAGATTGACATGCATATTATTAATGTTAGCTCTCTGTCTACATCCAAGGGCCAGCCGTGCTGCCCTGTTCTGAGCCAATTGTAATTTTCCTAAGTCCTTTTTTGTGGCTCCTGACCACACAACTGAACAGAAGTCAAGGTGTGACAAAACTAGGACCTGTAGGACCTGTCTTGTTGATAGTGTTGTTAAGAAGGCAGAGCATCGCTTTATTATAGACAGACTTCTCCCCATCTTAACTACTGCTGCATCAATATGTTTTGACCATGACAGTTTACAATCTAGTGTTACTCCAAGCAGTTTAGTCATCTCAACTTGCTCAATTTCCACATTATTTATTACAAGATTTAGTTGAGGTTTAGGGTTTAGTGAAGAATTTGTCCCAAATACAATGCTTTTAGTTTTAGAAATATTTAGGACTAACTTATTCCTTGCCACCCACTCTGAAACTAACTGCAACTCTTTGTTGAGTGTTGCAGTCATTTCAGTCGCTGTAGTAGCTGACGTGTACAGGGTTGAGTCATCCGCATTGATAGACACTCTGGCTTTACTCAGTCAGGGGCATGTCGTCAGTAAAAAAAAAATGTAAAGCAAGGGGCCTAAACAGCTACCCTGGGGTATTCCTGATTCTACCTGGATTATATTGGAGAGGCTTCCATTAAAGAACACCCTCTGTTCTGTTGGACAAGTAACTCTTTATCCACATTATAGCAGAGGGTGTAAAGCCATAACAAACTATGATCGATAATGTCAAAAGCTGCGTTGAAGTCTAACAAGACAGCCCCCACAATAATTGTATCATCAATTTCTCTCAGCCAACCATTAGTCATTTGTGTAAGTGCTGTGCTTGTTGAGTGTCCTTCCCTATAGGCATGCTGAAATTCTGTTGTCAATTTGTTTACTGTGAAATAGCATTGTATCTGGTCAAACTGTTTTTTTCCAGAAGTTTACTAAGGGTTGGTAACAGGCTGATTGGTCGGCTATTTGAGCCAGTAAAGGGGGCTTTACTATTCTTGGGTAGCGGAATGACTAGCTTCCCTCCAGGCCTGAGGGCACACGCTCTCTAGTAGGCTTAAATTGAAGATGTGGCAAATAGGAGTGGCAATATCGTCTGCTATTATCCTCAGTCATTTTCCATGTGGATTGTCAGACCCCGGTGGCTTGTCATTGTTGATAGACAACAATAATTATTTCACTTAATCTTAGGTCTGAGTCTTTAGGTGCCTTTTGGCAAACTCCAAGTGGGCTGTCATGTGCCTTTTACTGAGGAGTGGCTTCCGTCTGACCACTCTACCATAAAGGCCTCATTGGTGGAGTGCTGCAGAGATGGTTGTCCTTCTGGAAGGTTCTCCCATCTCCACAGAGGAACTCTAGAGCTCTGTCAGAGTGACCATCGGTTCTTGGTCACCTTCCTGACCAATGCCCTTCTTCCCCAATTGCTGTTTGGCTGGGCAGCCAGGAAGAGAGTTGGTGGTTCCAAACCTGTTCCATTTAAGAATGATGGTGGCCACTGTGTTTTTGCGGACTTTCAATGTTGAAGACATTTTTTTGGTACCCTTCCCCAGATCTGTGCCTCGACACAATCCTGTCTCGGAGCTCTACGGACAATTCTTTCGACCTCTAGCTTGGTTTTTGCTCTGACGTGCACTGTCAACTGTGGGACCTTATATAGACAGGTGTGTGCATTTCCAAATCATGTCCAATCAATTGAAGTTACAACAGGTGGACTCCATTCAAGTTGTAAAATCATCTCAAAGATGGTCAATGGAAACAGGATGTACCTGAGCTCAATTTTGAGTCTTATATCAAAGGGTCTGAATATTTATGTAAATAAGGTATTTCAGTTTTAGATATTTTTTTTTACACATTTGCAAAAATGTCTTAAACCCTGTTTTTGCGTGCAGATTGAGGAAAATGTGTTATTTAATCAATTTTAGAATAAGGCTCTAAATGTCTAACAGGCCTTCCTTATATATTAACCACACAGTACCAAATGTCATGGAAACACCAGTGAGAGGCTTGTAGGAAGACAACAGCTGCTCTAGAATCACACCAGTGAGAAAGGCTTGTAGGAAGACAACAGCTGCTCTAGAATCACACCAGAGAGGGAGGCTTGTAGGAAGACAACAGCTGCTCTAGAATCACACCAGTGAGAGGCTTGTAGGAAGACAACAGCTGCTCTAGAATCACACCAGAGAGAGAGGCTTGTAGGAAGACAACAGCTACTCTAGAATCACACCAGTGAGAGAGGCTTGTAGGAAGACAACAGCTGCTCTAGAATCACACCAGTGAGAGAGGCTTGTAGGAAGACAACAGCTGCTCTAGAATCACACCAGTGAGGGAGGCTTGTAGGAAGACAACAGCTGCTCTAGAATCACACGAGAGAGAGGCTTGTAGGAAGACAACAGCTCTAGAATCACACCAGTGAGGCTTGTAGGAAGACAACAGCTCTAGAATCACACCAGTGAGGCTTGTAGGAAGACAACAGCTGCTCTAGAATCACACCAGTGAGAGAGGCTTGTAGGAAGACAACAGCTGCTCTAGAATCACACCAGTGAGAGAGGCTTGTAGGAAGACAACAGCTGCTCTAGAATCACACCAGTGAGGGAGGCTTGTAGGAAGACAACAGCTGCTCTAGAATCACACGAGAGAGAGGCTTGTAGGAAGACAACAGCTGCTCTAGAATCACACCAGTGAGAGAGGCTTGTAGGAAGACAACAGCTGCTCTAGAATCACACGAGAGAGAGGCTTGTAGGAAGACAACAGCTCTAGAATCACACCAGTGAGGCTTGTAGGAAGACAACAGCTCTAGAATCACACCAGTGAGGCTTGTAGGAAGACAACAGCTACTCTAGAATCACACCAGTGAGAGAGGCTTGTAGGAAGACAACAGCTGCTCTAGAATCACACCAGTGAGAGAGGCTTGTAGGAAGACAACAGCTGCTCTAGAATCACACCACAGAGAGGCTTGTAGGAAGACAACAGCTGCTCTAGAATCACACCAGTGAGGGAGGCTTGTAGGAAGACAACAGCTGCTCTAGAATCACACCAGTGAGGGAGGCTTGTAGGAAGACAACAGCTGCTCTAGAATCACACGGGGTCACAGATACATTAACAGTCTGGCATCAAACTTTAACCATAACATTCAATACTGGCAGACATTTGATACTGGCAGTTTAACAGGTCAAACATCAATACTAAGTTGCAACAGATGATTATAAACTAACGAGTGACAACTACTTACTTAAATATACCTGGTTAACTGCTGTTTCCCTTCCCCAAGGGAATGCATCTGTCTGCGTTACAATCATGTTTATTACATATCAATTTATATACACAGTAAATCACATACAGGAAAATAATTTTATAAAAATAATTTCTCATTACAATTATACAGTGTTTCCTGTCCTCAGATGGACAACGTGCTGTATGCAGAGTTCCTGACCTGGAAAGACAGCCCTAGTCTGGACAGAACGTCAGCCTTCCTGGGCCGTATCTACAGAGAGGACATCAGCCCCTGTCTCTCCTTCACCAAATCTGAGGTATGTACCTTTTGTGTTTCTCTGCACATACAGTTGAAGTCGGAATTTTACATACACTTAGGTTAGAGTCATTTAAAACTCGTTTTTCAACCACTCTACAAATTTCTTGTTAACAAACTATAGTTTTGGCAAGTCGATTAGTACATCTACTTTGTGCTTGACACAAGTAATTTTTCCAACAATTGTTTACAGACAGATTATTTCACTAATAATTCACTGTATCACAATTCCAGTGGGTCAGAAGTTTACATACACTAAGTTGACTGTGCCTTTAAACAGCTTGGAAAATTCCAGAAAATTATGTCATGGCTTTAGAAGCTTCTGATAGGCTAATTGACATCATTTGAGTCAATTAGAGGTGTACCTGTGGATGTATTTCAAGGCCTACCTACAAACTCAGTGACTCTTTGCTTGACATCATGGGAAAATCAAAAGAAATCAGCCAAGACCTCAGAAAAAAATTGTAGACCTCCACAAGTCTGGTTCATCCTTGGGAGCAATTTCCAAATGCCTGAAGGTACCACGTTCATCTGTACAAACAATAGTACGCAAGTATAAACACCATGGGACCACGCAGCCGTCATGCCGCTCAGGAAGGAGACGCGTTCTGTCTCCTAGAGATGAATGTACTTGTGTGAAAAGTGCAAATCAATCCCAGAACAACAGCAAAGGACCTTGTGAAGATGCTGGAGGAAACCGGTACAAAAGTATCTATATCCACATAACCTGAAAGGCCACTCAGCAAGGAAGAAGCCACTACTCCAATACCGCCATAAAAAAGCCAGACTACGCTTTGCAACTGCACATTTGGACAAAGGTCGTACTTTTTGGAGAAATGTCCTCTGGTCTGATGAAACAAAAATAGAATTGTTTGGCCATAATGACCATTGTTATGTTTGGAGGAAAAATGGGGAGTCTTGCAAGCCGAAGAACACCATCCCAACCGTGAAGCACGGGGGTGGCAGCATCATGTTGTGGGGGTGCTTTGCTGCAGGAGGGACTGGTGCACTTCACAAAATAGATGGCATCATGAGGCAGGAAAATTATGTGGATATATTGAAGCAACATCTCAAGACATCAGTCAGGAAGTTAAAGCTTGGTCGCAAATGGGTCTTCCAAATGGACAATGACCCCAAGCATACTTCCAAAGTTGTGGCAAAATGGCTTAAGGACAACAAAGTCAAGGTATTGGAGTGGCCTTCACAAAGCCCTGACCTCAATCCTATAGAACATTTGTGGGCAGACCTGAAAAAGCGTGTGCGAGCAAGGAGGCCTACAAACCTGAGTCAGTTACACCAGCTCTGTCAGGAGGAATGGGCCAAAATTCACCCAACTTATGTGGGAAGCATGTGGAAGGCTACGCGAAACATTTGACCCAAGTTAAACCATTTAAAGGCAATGTTACCAAATACTAATTGAGTGTATGTAAACTTCTGACCCACCGGGAATGTGATGAAGGAAATAAAAGCTGAAATAAATCATTCTCTCTATTATTCTGACATTTCACGTTCTTAAAATAAAGTGGTGATCCTAAGACAGGGAATTTTTACTAGGATTAAATGTCAGGAAGTGTGAAGAACTGCGTTGAAATGTATTTGGCTCAGGTGTATGTAAACTTCCGACTTCAACTGTACGTACAGAATGGCACAACTACTCGTACCAGAATAGAATGTTATTTTTCTGCGAGGGAACTTCATCTGTAACATTCAGATTAGACAATAAATGCATAGTGACACAATTCACAACTGACAAGTATAAATGCATATGAAACAAGTCAGTCACAAGAATCAATGTCTATACTCTATATTATATAGATTCTCTATATTCTATAGATTCTATACTCTATATTCTATAGATTCTAGACGTGTCTGTTTATGTCTTTGTTTTTATTAATGCTCTTCTGTCAACAGTTGTCTCAGTCGGTACAGAGTGCAGTGGAGAACAACTCTCTGACCATCGAGCCGGTGGCCGTGTCCGCCGTACCCATGGTCAAAGCCAACGCCATAGAGTGTGGCGGGCCCAAGTGAGTATCAGTCAACGTTTTTTACAAGGTTCTTTTCCTCAGGAAATGTAGTCTGGTTCATGTTTTTTGTTGTTGTTGTTGATACTATCTTGACAACGATAATCACATCTGCATCACTCCCATCACTCGTTCTTCCTCTGTCACCTCTCATTCACTGCCTATTCATGCTCAAATTAAAACGGTTTCTCTCCTCTTGGTGACTACACCTGTCTTCTATGATGAATATCCATGACCAATTATGGGAACTTGATTGGTCTTTTTATGTCAGATTTTATTTTACAACAAACAACTTATTGTTTACATTTCCACAAACATGAATGACATCACACTTGCTCAGACCCACATGTTCCCACCGTGTCCAATATTGTTGACTTGAAATTGGGTTATATATATATATATATATATATATATATAGTGTTAGGTTCTAAGTGAACCGAGTAAAAACTCACGGACGATTAGTAAAACTCAAACCCAAGTTTATTCACCCACTGAGTCAAGACAACTGAACAGACAAAAGGCAATTTAGGTGAAGTCTCCTCCTTTTAAACATAACTTCCTGCCTAGCAATAAAAATGTAAAGTGATGCAGGTAATAAACTGTTCCTTCTCCCTTAATGTGACCTGACCTCGGCCCCCATTCCTCACTAATCCACATCTCTCCATCCTTATCAGTGACTGCAACCATGTGATTGCCTTTCCTTCAACTCAGTACATTCCAAGCTTAATTGACTCCAACATATACATTCCTCCTACAGATACCCATTCATTTCTGGTTTAGAAACCAGACTGTGGCCCCTCATTTCCATAGGATACCGGATGATTTAACAATATTTCAAGTTTAGAAGTCAGAACCCATCAGTAAGTTCTGTCTATAGCTTGATGTTTTTTTGGGGGGGGGATTAGTCTGACTTTATAATAGATTGGTTTTGGTTTTTCTCTTCAAATCTGTTTCGGGTTTTCTGAGTGCTAATGGATTGACTCAATGGGCTACATTGCTTCACCGCATGCTTCCTATTCACACTTTGATTGAATTCTTTCCCCCAGTGGCCTGAGAGCAGCAGTAGAAACGTAAGTTACTTTTTAGGAGCCAATCGTTTGATTTACTTTCCTTTTCCACACAAAAATGACTTGTTTCTATGGTGTGACTGTGTATAGTACTGTATACTAATCCTTAGTCGCTCTTCTTCGTCAGAATGTCCTCTTAACACTGTCTAACCAGGCAAGCACGTCTTGTTCCAGTGGTCAGACCACGCCTTGTTCATTATTGTTTCTCATGTTAAACAACTAACAATGACATTTTCATATCGTTTACGCGTAGGGCCAATTTCACAGACCCAGAATAAGCCTGCTCTTGGGCAACAAATACTAAGGATTAGTCTTAATTTGGTCCGGAAACCGGCCCATAGATGAATTTCCGGAAGCTGGCCCATAGAGTTCCATAGATAAATGAGGTCCTGAAACTGGCCCATAGAGTTCCATAGATAAATGAGGTCTGGAAACTGGCCCATAAGAGTTCCATAGATAAATGAGTTCCTGAAACTGGCCCATAGAGTTCCATAGATAAATGAGGTCTGGAAACTGGCCCATAAGAGTTCCATAGATGAATGAGGTCTGGAAACTGGCCCATAGAGTTCCATAGATGAATGAGGTCTGGAAACTGGCCCATAGAGTTCTATAGATGAATGAGGTCCTGAAACTGGCCCATAGTTCCATAGATAAATGAGTTCCGGAAACTGGCCCATAGAGTTCCATAGATGAATGAGGTCTGGAAACTGGCCCATAGAGTTCCATAGATGAATGAGGTCTGGAAACTGGCCCATAGAGTTCCATAGATGAATGAGGTCCTGAAACTGGCCCATAGAGTTCCATAGATGAATGAGGTCCTGAAACTGGCCCATAGAGTTCCATAGATTAATGAGGTCTGGAAACTGGCCCATAGAGTTCCATAGATGAATGAGGTCTGGAAACTGGCCCATAGAGTTCCATAGATGAATGAGCGAGTAGTGTTTGTTTCTCTGCCTCTGACAGGAAGTGTGCGTTGAGCGGCATGTCCCGGTCCTGTAAGCATCGCATCAAACTTGGAGACCGAGAGAGTTACTACTACATCTCTCCCTCCAGCAGGGCACGGGTACCTACCCATGTTTGTTGTGTTTCTAATCATTTAAACAACATTATGCATGCTAAACATTGATGCATAACATTCATTCATCCTCAACACCTATAGACAGATGAGTATGGCTACCTTTTTGTGTTCATAAATACTTTTATCGTGTAGGCCTACGTGAGAGAACCTTTTATTTTGAAGTTGTGAAACCCCGTTTCTCATTTCCAACCCCTCCAGATCACAGCTGTGTGTAATTTCTTCACCTATATCCGTTACATTCAGCAGGGCCTGGTCAGACATGATGGTAAGTGTGACGTCCTTCCTCTTAACAGATTAACACCGAGGTCAACAATGGACCCATTTTTAACAGTAATGGTGACACTGGCATTACATTCCTCTTTTGTCAATGTAGACCGCAAATCTGTCTGGTATTCTGAAACCCTAATGTCTTTTGACCCCTGACCCCCAGCGGAGCAGATGTTCTGGGAGGTGACTCGTCTACGGCGGGAGATGACTGTGGCCAAGTTGGGCTTCTACCTCACAGACACCGACCAGGGATAGAAGACAGACAAGAGGAGACGTCATCGTTAGACCTGGGTCATGTTCATTAGGGCACACCGTAGCAAAAATGTTTGTTTTTTTGCTCGACGGACCATGTTTTGCAAGCGCTTCGTATTGGATAAGTTCAGATATTACCACTCGTTTAGGGACGCTTTCTTCCGTTTCATGCCTACTGAACACGACCCCTGGGATAGAAGGCAGGAGCTACATGATCACCAGTACCCTTTTTTACACTGTCCGGATAACCCAGAAACAAAACTGGGCTGGTTTGGCTCAGTAGTGTGAAAAGTCCTCAGGTGGACATGCAGAAGCCAGATCACTGATTTTGAGTAGGAGAGCGATTTCAAGTGTGTCTAAGGGAAGCAGAAATGACACCACTAGCTTTGCAATTAGATTAGCCTCGTACAAATCAGTCCGATCTGACGAGCTACACGGTAGCGAAAAAAAAACGTTGTAGCAAAACAGAATGTAAGCTTGTGAGATCAGTATAGTTCGTACGATGCTAACAGTTAGAGCTAGTTTATAAAGTGCATAGCTCTATGACAATATTATGACACTACTAACAAAGACATGCAATGGATAGGATCGTATATGGACAGTAGCGTATGTGATTATTAATCAATATCACCATAGAAATTCTGTTTATTATTATGTAAAATTGACAAGTGGTTACACAGCTGATCTTAACCGGCACAGATTGAAACTATATACGGATGTGTCATGCTGCCAACACTAATATGGGTTGAATCCTAACTGGTTAATCACACAGATGTTTTAGGTTGGAGTTCTGACCAATAGAGAACTATGCTGCTCACTTTTCATTCTAACAGCTGTCCTAGTCTTACGTGTGGTCTCCTCTCACCTTAACAACCAGACTACGTGTGGTCTCCTCTCACCTTAACAACCAGACTACGTGTGGTCTCCTCTCACCTTAACAACCAGACTACGTGTGGTCTCCTCTCACCTTAACAACCAGACTACGTGTGGTCTCCTCTCACCTTAACAACCAGACTACGTGTGGTCTCCTCTCACCTTAACAACCAGACTACGTGTGGTCTCCTCTCACCTTAACAACCAGACTACGTACGTGTGGTCTCCTCTCACCTTAACAACCAGACTACGTACGTGTGGTCTCCTCTCACCTTAACAACCAGACTACGTACGTGTGGTCTCCTCTCACCTTAACAACCAGACTACGTACGTGTGGTCTCCTCTCACCTTAACAACCAGACTACGTACGTGTGGTCTCCTCTCACCTTAACAACCAGACTACGTGTGGTCTCCTCTCACCTTAACAACCAGACTACGTGTGGTCTCCTCTCACCTTAACAACCAGACTACGTGTGGTCTCCTCTCACCTTAACAACCAGACTACGTGTGGTCTCCTCTCACCTTAACAACCAGACTACGTGTGGTCTCCTCTCACCTTAACAACCAGACTACGTGTGGTCTCCTCACCTTAACAACCAGACTACGTACGTGTGGTCTCCTCTCACCTTAACAACCAGACTACGTACGTGTGGTCTCCTCACCTTAACAACCAGACTACGTACGTGTGGTCTCCTCTCACCTTAACAACCAGACTACGTACGTGTGGTCTCCTCTCACCTTAACAACCAGACTACGTGTCGTCTCCTCACCTTAACAACCAGACTACGTACGTGTGGTCTCCTCTCACCTTAACAACCAGACTACGTGTCGTCTCCTCTCACCTTAACAACCAGACTACGTACGTGTGGTCTCCTCTCACCTTAACAACCAGACTACGTACGTGTGGTCTCCTCTCACCTTAACAACCAGACCAGACTACGTGTCGTCTCCTCTCACCTTAACAACCAGACTAGAGAGGCTGGGTTATAAAGGCACCTGGAACTGAGAGGCTGGGTTATAATGACACCTGGAACTGAGAGGCTGGGTTATAAAGACACCTGGAACTGAGAGGGTGGGTTATAAAGACACCTGGAACTGAGAGGGTGAGTTATAAAGACACCTGGAACTGAGAGGCTGGGTTATAAAGACACCTGGAACTGAGAGGGTGGGTTATAAAGACACCTGGAACTGAGAGGCTGGGTTATAAAGACACCTGGAACTGAGAATGGGTTATGGAAGGGAAGTATTCACTCAGTGTGGATTTAAAAAGAAAAATAGCTGACTGTTTTTAGTACTACCCAGTTCAGAAGTAGTGTGTTGCAGGTACACAAAGTAAAAGTATAGTGAGTTATCTGAAATATCCTTGACCGCTTAGCAACGACTATCCTAGAAATTAAGGATATTTTTTTTATTTTTTTTTATAACGGAGTTATAAACCAATCGTAGACGACTGAGCAATAAGTAGTTTCTCCTCCTTCCTGACACTACCAATTTTATTCACAGCTTTAAAATAACTATGTATTTGGGAGAGACAACGGTTGTAAATGATTGCAGTATGTTATGCACAACCTTAGTTGTAATTGCACTCCTGTTGTGTGTGATAATGATGTATACGCCATACATTACCATGAATTGTGTAGCTTTTGCGTGGATACATAGCCATAGTGTGTACAGGGGCGTGTGTGTGTGTATTCAGCAGTGATGTTCAGCAACTCCAACACTATAGTGTTGATATTAGCCATATCTTGCATGAATCTTTATCAAATGAAGAATATCGGAAGTCTGAAAGTGCAATAACAGCCATGTTATGAGTTTGAAATCCTTGACTTATTATGTCAATAAAACAACCAGTATGATTGTATTCTTCAAGGGTCATAGTCACACACACCATCTGTAGATTGATAGAAAATACACAGAGTAGACAAAAAATATTATGAACACCTGCTTTTCTGTGAGATTGACCAGGTGAAGGCTATGATGTCACTTGTTAAATCCACTTCAATCCGTGTAGATGAAGGGGAGGAGACGGGTTAAAGAAGGATTTTTAAGCCTTGAGACATGGATTGTGTGGGTGTGCCATTCAGAGGATGACTGGGCAAGACAGAATATTGAAGTGCCTTTGAACGGGGTATGGTAGCAGGGGCACCGGTTTGGGTCAAGAACTGCAACGCTGCTGGATTTTCCCACGCTCAACAGTTTCCTGTGTGTATCAAGAATGGTCCACCACACAAAGGACATCCAGCCAACTTGACACAACTGTGGGAAGCATTGTAGTCAATGTGAGCCAGCATCCCTGTGGAACGCCCTGACGAATTGAGCCGTTTTAACCACCCACCTGAACCACCCATCTGTGTGCTGTCTGCTCTGGTGTGGTTATAGTCTCCTGAACCACCCATCTGTGTGCTGTCTGCTCTGGTGTGGTTATAGTCTCCTGAACCACCCATCTGTCTGCTCTGGTGTGGTTATAGTCTCCTGAACCACCCATCTGTCTGCTCTGGTGTGGTTATAGTCTCCTGAACCACCCATCTGTCTGCTCTGGTGTGGTTATAGTCTCCTGAACCACCCATCTGTCTGCTCTGGTGTGGTTATAGTCTCCTGAACCACCCATCTGTGTGTTGTCTGCTCTGGTGTGGTTATAGTCTCCTGAACCACCCATCTGTCTGCTCTGGTGTGGTTATAGTCTCCTGAACCACCCATCTGTCTGCTCTGGTGTGGTTATAGTCTCCTGAACCACCCATCTGTGTGCTGTCTGCTCTGGTGCGGTTATAGTCTCGAGTCTGCAAATGATTAGTCACGGCAAATGATATTACCCTTTAAAGTCATTGTTGCTGCTAGATGTTACAGAAATGAACTTCTATTTGCATGTGAAAATGCCATGTGATGCACTTTCTCCATTTTGTCGGGTGCCTTTTGTGGCCCCCACTGTTTTTTGTGGAGATGGACAATTTAAGGCGTGTGGCTTTAACCCACAGAAGCCCTGCCTGAAGTAGCCTACAAGTCATTTGACTTCAAGGCTCAGGTAGGTCATTGATGTCACTAGATTTAGGTCATTGCCAGAAAGTGTTTGGTTAGTTACCCTCTAACAGAGATGAAGCGGATAAGCGTGAGATAAGCCACGTTTTTTTTTTTTGTATGGAGGTCTATGAGTGTCGAATTACGTGAGGCTTTATTTGATCGAATAGACGTTTCGTAATGTTTAGGCTGTTACAAACGCGCTGATGTGAGAAGATGCAACGTGGCCTTTCCGGCAACTCCGAGGAAAAACGACTTCCTTGTGCGTGTTGTTCGCACGCGTATCTGCCCTCTCTCATTGGCTAGAATGTTACCACCTGATCTCACTTGCCGTTACTCACTGAGGACATGTATTTTCATTGTTAAAGCGGTCACTCTGCTATCTTGTCAATTAAATAGATCATCTTTGCCTCCACTCGAGATCCTCCCGCAGCCAGAGTTGTTTCTGAACCGGTTTAAAGGGAGGGAATGTTCCAGACTCACTACTTTGTAGATGCCTGACTGATCTTACAGTGCCTGGATAGGTGTTAAACTTATCAGCTAACTACATCATATATAGCTATTAGTACATTTACATTACATTTAAGTCATTTAGCAGATGCTCTTATCCAGAGCGACTAGTAAAACCCTGGAATGAGTAG
Source organism: Salvelinus alpinus (assembly GCF_045679555.1). Lineage (NCBI taxonomy): Eukaryota > Metazoa > Chordata > Actinopteri > Salmoniformes > Salmonidae > Salvelinus > Salvelinus alpinus. Next base: position 3,470,287 of record NC_092094.1, read on the forward strand.
ATGTGTCCAAACTTTTGACTGATATATATATATATGAGCCAAATACATACAGTGCCTTCATAAAGTATTCATACCCCTCGTACTCAATATGACTTTTTTTTAAATGAATTTGTTAAATGTCTAAAAACATAATTCCACTTTGACATTATGGGGTATTGCCATTGACCCTACATTTAATCCATTTTAATTTCAATCTGTAACAACAAAATGTGGGAAAAAAGTCAAGGGGTGTGAACACTGTAGATATCGAAATCTGACACGCAAACATAATATTCTGCTTGCAGCAACGACTGCAATATAGTCGGCCTGGAACGGGGCCATGGTTATAGTCGGCCTGGAACGGGGCCATAGTCTGAGTCAGAAAAGCTGTTACAGGAACATGCGATCCGGATGCTAATGGATTATTGTTCAGAGTTTTATGCACTTCAAACGCTGGGCTATAACACTAAATCCCCCCAAACAAAGGAGTGATGTACTGTATCCTTAATACAGCTAATGAATTCAACGTAGTAAATTATTTTTTTTATTTTTTTTAGAAGTAAAAAAAACGTTCTGTCCAAATTGAAGTGGAAAACTCTTCTCATCCATGGGAATAACGAGCGGTATAATGTGGTCTAAAATAGGGTTACTTTAGTCATCTTAAAACGTGTACAATTCAAAGGTTATATTGATATTTTCGAACAATCTGGAGTTAAGTTCAATATCCATACAGTCAAGTGCTGTACAGTTATTTATCAGGATAGAATGTATGTCACATTTTAGTGAAATAATAATCGGTCCCTCTTGCAGCAACCACCGGTCATCGGTTCTGACGTACGGACCTTCTACAACAGGCATCACCATGACAACCACAGGTCATCGGTTCTGGCTTCTTTGGTAAAAACATGCAAGAATATTCAAGAACATAAATGTTGTATTTGAAATGTTGTGACGTAACAATTGTTACACAACATTTACCAGGATTGGGGTCAAGTTCATAATAAAAAAAAATTCAGAGGGAAATTCAGTGTACTTCCTGGATTTACATGCAAATGATGGAATTAATTTCAACCCTGACAGACGAGTACATTATAATGACCCAGAGAATTATATAATCAATTTATTTGGAGCTCTGTGGACATACCTTCTACAACAGGCCATTATCATCAACATGACAGCCAACCACTGCAGCGATCACAGACTGCAGAAAAGGGAGGACTGGTCCAGCTCTGGGAAACAAACCACAAACACAGGAAGAAGTACAGATGTATTGCCACTTGCCAGACCACCATTGTAAATAAGTTCTCTGTAACTATCGCGCTTGGTTAAGGTCGTCACGTTTTTCAATTACATACAATAAGAGCATTTACAGTACCTGTACAGGTGTATGACCCTGGAGTGTTGAGGCATGTTTTAGGGGCACGAGGATTTGGCTGATCGACATCTACAAAGAATCAATCAAAAACACAAAAATAGTACAGGATCAACCTAAACAATACCCACATTCACCTCCTTCACTATTACCCTTCTCACTAGGCCCCGTAGAGCTGAAGGTGTCTCACTAGGCCCCATAGAGCTGAAGGTGTCTCACTAGACCCCGTAGAGCTGAAGATGTCTCACTAGACCCCGTAGAGCTGAAGGTGTCGATACAGTCCTCCTCACTAGGCCCCGTAGAGCTGAAGGTGTCTCACTAGGCCCCATAGAGCTGAAGGTGTCTCACTAGACCCCGTAGAGCTGAAGGTGTCTCACTAGACCCCGTAGAGCTGAAGATGTCTCACTAGACCCCGTAGAGCTGAAGGTGTCGATACAGTCCTCCTCACTAGGCCCCGTAGAGCTGAAGGTGTCGATACAGTCCTCCTCACTAGGCCCCGTAGAGCTGAAGGTGTCGATACAGTCCTCCTCACTAGGCCCCGTAGAGCTGAAGGTGTCGATACAGTACTCCTCACTAGGCCCCGTAGAGCTGAAGGTGTCAACATTAAGGTTTCTCACAGCTTATCAAAAGCCAAGGTGAAGTACCTGTATCAGGCTTCTTCCATGCTGTGAGGTTGAGGTTGGGGAAGATGGGGTGGCTACAACCTGAGGGGCTCAGCCGCCTGGTGTCGGCCAGCCCTCAGCCGCCTGGTGTCGGCCAGCCCTCAGCCGCCTGGTGTCGGCCAGCCCTCAGCCGCCTGGTGTCGGCCAGCCCTCAGCCGCCTGGTGTCGGCCAGCCCTCAGCCGCCTGGTGTCGGCCTGCCCTCAGCCGCCTGGTGTCGGCCTGCCCTCAGCCGCCTGGTGTCGGCCTGCCCTCAGCCGCCTGGTGTCGGCCTGCCCTCAGCCGCCTGGTGTCGGCCTGCCCTCAGCCGCCTGGTGTCGGCCTGCCCTCAGCCGCCTGGTGTCGGCCTGCCCTCAGCTACAGTTGAAGTCGGAAGTTTACATACACTTAGGTTGGAGTCATTAAAACTTGTTTTTCAACCACCACAAATGTCTTGTTAACAAACTATAGTTTTGGCAAGTCGGTTAGGACATCTACTTTGTGCATGACACAAGTAATTTTTCCAACAATTGGTTTACAGAGATTATTTCACTGTATCACAATTCCAGTGGGTCAGAAGTTTACACACAAAGTTGACTTTGCAAGTGTCCCCCTTTTTCCTCCAAACATAACGATGGTCATTATGGCCAAACAGTTCTTTTTTTGTTTCATCAGACCAGAGAACATTTCTCCAAAAAAGTACAATCTTTGTCCACATGTGCAGTTGCAAACCGTAGTCGGGCTTTTTTATTTTATGGCGGTTTTGGAGCAGTGGCTTCTTCCTTGCTGAGCGGCCTTTCAGGTTATGTCGATATAGGACTCGTTTTACTGTGGATTATAGATACTTTTGTTCCTGTTTCCTCCAGCATCTTCACAAGGTCCTTTACTGTTGTTCTGGGATTGATTTGCACTTTTCTCACCAAAGTACGTTCATCTTTAGGAGACAGAACGCGTCTCCTTCCTGAGCGGTATGATGGCTGCGTGGTCCCATGGTGTTTATACTTGCGTACTATTGTTTGTACAGATGAACGTAGTACCTTCAGGCGTTTGGAAATTGCTCTCAAGGATGAACCAGACTTGTGGAGGTCCACAATTTTTTTCTGAGGTCTTGGCTGAGGTCTTGGCTGATTTCTTTTGATTTTCCCATGATATCAAGCAAAGAGGCACTGAGTTTGAAGGTAAGCCTTGAAATACATCCACAGGTACACCTCCAATTGACTTAAATGATGTCAATTAGCCTATCAGAAGCTTCTAAAGCCATGACATTATTTTCTGAAATTTTCCAAGCTGTTTAAAGGCACAGTCAACTTAGTGTATGTTAACTTCTGACCCACTGGAATTGTGATATAATTCACTATAAGTGAAATAATCTGTAAACAATTGTTGGAAAAATTACTTGTGTCGTGCACAAAGTAGATGTCCTAACCATCTTGCCAAAACTATAGTTTGTTAACAAGAAATGTGTGTAGTGGTTGAAAAATGAGTTTTTGTAAACTCGTGTATGTAAAAGTGTATATAAACTTCTGACTTGAACTGTATATTTGGATGTGTAGTGTCAGCGTTTGTTGTTGGCATGTTATGCCTAAATTTGCTAATCTTGCCAATGAAAAAATCATTAAAGTAGTTGGCATTATCAGTGGGTTTTGTGACGAATGAGCCATCTGATTCAATGAATGATGGAGCTGAGTTTGCTTTTTTTTAAGGTGCTCCAAAGCTATGATAGATTCTACGTCCATATCCTAGCATAGTACATTCGGGAGCAGCTTAGTAATGTCATTTACTCAAGCTCCGGGATAGGACATTTTTCCTGCAAAAACAGTCACATTTCTTACCTAAAATCACGGCCGGCGAGAAGAGGAAATCTGCCCACTCCCACAGGATCCGGAGAACCTTTTAAGGACGGACGAGAGGCAGGACAACTTCCTCCCCACGCAGGCCTCCGACAGATGGAGAAGCCCGATCCAGAGCAGGGACAGAAGGTTGCTAACTTTAAAATCGAAGGGGTAAGAGTATGCACAGTGGCCACACCGTTGCCCCCAGCGACGAAGGTGCAGGAAGGTCAGGCTCCAGGGCGGCGGCAACTATTCGTTGTTTGTTTCCACTCTGGACCTCTCGTTGGGAGTCTAAACTGCTAAACTACTGTGATTATTATTTGACCCTGCTGGTCATTTATGAACATCTTGGCCATGTTCTGTTATAATCTCCACCCGGCACAGCCAGAAGAGGACTGGCCACCCCTCATAGCCTGGTTCCTCTCTAGGTTTCTTCCTAGGTTCTGGCCTTTCTAGGGAGTTTTTCCTAGCCACCGTGCTTCTACACCTGCATTACTTGCTGTTTTAGGCTGGGTTTCTGTACAGCACTTTGAGATATCAGCTGATGAAAGAAAGGCTATCGAACAAATGTATTTATATCTGAAGTATCACTGTGTTAAAACAGATATCCTGTTAGTACAAGTATAGTTCTGAAATATTTCAGTGTGTTACGAATCCCTTTGGCCCGGCCATCTAGAGGGATGGTAACGAGACCAGTAACAACTCATGCAAATGACAGTGGAAAAAGTAGCAGAGAACAAATAACCACAGACAACAAGTCTACCGTCAACACTCATGGTTTATTTGTAAACACACGGTAAAGGGGGGGGGCAGGAAAAGGGGCTAAGCTGGACCCAAGGAAATAAACAAATCTCCAAAAACACCCCTAAGCGAGACTAGCCTACTTCAATACAGCGAACTAACTGACCACAAACACCCCTAAGCTAGACTAGACTACTTCAATACAGCTAACTGACTAACCAAAAATACAGTGGGTGGTCCGCCCAGTTCTAACTAGTGTTCTTAGACAAAGTATTCCTACGGGTAATGTATGCCCATGGGCGACTTGTCTTGGTACCCCCTTTTCCCACCATAACAAAAACAATACTCACAGGGTAACGGACAGAGTGACATGTAGTTGCTAAACCAAACTACATAGAGATTGCATGACAGAGAGATTGAGCTCCAGAGTGAACAACTGAATGGGTTTTTAAACCAAGGGATGCGATTGGATAATGGAAACAGGAGGAGGTGTGTCTGGTTCTGATTGATGACTGATTGGGGAATGATGATTGCCACCTGTGAGGGGAGAAGGAGAGAAAAGAAATACACACACAGGATACACACACACACACACACAGGATACCTGTATCCGTAACACAGTGAATTATAATTGAGCTGAGCTAGACACATCTTCTACTGCGTGACTGTGTAGTGTATTCACCAAAAGCTGATGATGTATTCACCAAAGTAAATAAGTTGCTAAGTCAATATTTAGTAATGTCCTGTTAATGCTTCATTAGAGAACTGAGTACTTATAAATGATTGAGAGGTGGAGTCGACGTTTACTGCAACCAAAAACAAATAATCTGTAGACACAACCCAGAGCTTGAACAACTGTAGGACATCTATGAATGCGTCCCAAATGGCACCCTTTTCCCTATATAGTGCACTACTTTAGACCAGAGCCCTATAGAACCCTATTCCCTATTATAGTGCACTACTTTAGACCAGAGCCCTATAGAACCCTATTCCCTATATAGTGCACTACTTTAGACCAGAGCCCTATAGAACCCTACTCCCTATATAGTGCACTACTTCTGACCAGGGCCCTATAGAACCCTATTCCCTATATGGTGCACTACTTCTGACCAGAGCTCTATAGAACCCTATTCCCTATATAGTGCACTACTTCTGACCAGAGCCCTATGGGGGCTAGTGAGTAGGGTGCCGTTTGGGATTGATCCTACAACTTTGTGTTCCAGTGGTATGTCCTGGCTGTGAAGCAGACTGTGTCCATAATAAGACTAACACAAACTTTCCTCCCTCTTTTCCAATAACAGGCCATGAAACATGACAAGTAGTAAACCACAATTGAAGTTATAAAACACTGAAGTTCAAACACGTTGATCCCATCAGGTTTTAAAGGTTTATTTGAACATCTTTGTACATATGCAGAACGTACATAACATGTGATGTCATACAATGTATAATAAACCAGGTAAAACCATATAATCAGTATAAACAGATGGACAGCGCATCATCCATTAGTCATACACAGGCCCACTCCTTCATTTGAAAAATAACTACACGGCAGCCCCGTCACTTGGTTTGCTATAAAAGCTGAGGGATAGGGCTGGAGAAACGTAACCACTCAAACATGTCTATGGCATAAATGGCTGTAAATATCACAGACTGGCCCTTTAAAGATTAATGAAACAATCTAAGATTCTGTAGAATGTTGATGAGTCTGTCCATTCATCACAGTTTAAATAAGGGTTTACTGTAATCAATATGTGCCCAAATGGCACCCTATACCCTATTACCATACACGAGGACTCTGTTCAAAGGTAGTGCACTATACACTGAGTGTACAAAACATTCCTAATATTGAGTTGCACGCCACCTTTTTGCTTTCAGAACAGCCTCAATTCGTCAGGGCATGGACTCTACAAGGTGTCGAAAGCGTTCCACAGGGATGCTGGCCCATGTCGATCCCAATGCTTCCCACAGTTGTGTCAAGTTGGCTGGATGTCCTTTGGGTGATGGACCATTCTCGATACACACAGGAAACTGTTGAGTGTTAAAAACCCAGCAGCGTTGCAGTTCTTGACACAAACCGGTGCGCTTGGCACCTACTACCGAACCCTGTTCAAAGGCACTTAAATATTTTGTCTTGCCCATTCATCCTCTGAGTGGCACACATACGCAATCCATGTCTCAATTGTCTCAAGGCTTAAAAATTATTCTTTAACCTGTCTCCTCCCCTTCATCTAAAGGGATTTAACAGGTGACATCAATCAGGGATCATAGCTTTCACCTGGAGTCTTATTGTTCTGTACACTCATTGTACAGAGAATATGGAACACTTTTGGGACGTACCCTACATATCAGGAATATCGATAGTTACCTAGGGATTATTATAATTAATACATTACACAATGTCAATTACAGTAAAGGTAATCCTACCTCTGACAGACAGACAAACAGAACAATGGTAACACCTAAAGTTTGATCAGTCCCCTCCTTAGATACAGAATCAACTATCCCAGCATCATCAAGGTACTTCCTTGGAGTGTAGCAGTTTAAAAGCAGGCACCAGGTGCCCCACGGTATCAGTAGGAAAAGGAAGAGTACCTGTTCAGGTGGACCAGGACGACTCGTTAGAAGAACCATCATGGCACTCCAATGGGTGAAGCCGTGGATCGCTCTCGTCTTCGGACTATCTGCTGCACATTCTGAGACTGGTAAGACAAGACAAGATATGATGAAATACAATTTAATATCACTTTAGGATAACCCATGTAGCATAGTTTAGGAACTAAAGAGGAGCTGGGTTAGAAGCAAAATAAGACTTGTTCCCTGTCTATTTCCAGTTATGATTCCAGATATGACTTCCATTGGGAGTCTATATGATTCCAAACTGCAAATCTTATCAGGTAATTTGTGCTGTTGAATATATGTCACCAAATACTCAAATATCTATATTCTACTTTACTGTTATATTATACATCTTATATTCAGACATGAATGGTGCAACTATACTGTACATTTCTCCCCATGCAGCAGGAGTGAGTCCCACTCATAACGGGCAGGTCTGCAGCACATGGGGTAACTACCACTACAAAACCTACGATGGAGACTTCTTCCAGCTGCCCTACACCTGTAACTACGTGCTGTCGTCGTTGTGTAAGAGCAGCAGCGGCTACGAGGCCTTTAACATTCAGTTGCAGCGTGGGGAGGTAGATGGGCTGCCCACCATCACCAAGGTATTCCTTTGTGATCAGTTCTTTGTTTTTAAATTGCACTATTGATGAATTGCTTTAAATTTCACTATTGATTAATTGTTTTTATTGCTCTATGATCTTAATTTAAGGTGACCTTGAGGGTCCTGAAAGGCGTCTGTCAAATAAAATGTCCTACTATTATTTTATTAAGGTTTCTTTGAAGCTGGATGGAACCTTCGTGGAGCTGGCCAACAGTAACATCAGCGTCAACGGATTACAGTGAGTTCCCAGTCTAGTCAACAACGGATCTCAGATGTGTAAAACCATGGGCTCTTAGATGTGTAAAATATATAGTAATACAGGAAGCAAATGATACGGGGTTTGTTATCACTTAATGTTATCACAACTACATCCAATGGGATTCATTTTATTCAGAGATCCATCTTTTTTTGTTTTGTTCAATTGCATTTATCAAATGTAAGGGAGAAAAAGAATGGAAAGTATTTATTTTTCACTTCACTTGCATTCAGATGCTACTTTTGAGGTAAAATTCCTAAGTAAAAATAAAATGGTTGCAGTGCTGCATCACCATTTAACTCATCTTGAGATCAACTTTTTTCTGTTTTAACATAATCTACATAATGTCAGTTTCAACGGGCAACAGTGAGTTCATCAGTGATCTAAAAGCATTCAGAGGGAAAACTATTTTTCTGAAGTTTAGTTGATGTGCATTTACAGATGAAAGTTACCAAGCTGAAATTCCATTTGATGAAATCCTATACAGACATGTTTACCTAGTACAGTCTCAACAGGGGAGGAAGAAAAATACAAAGAAAATACTTTAAAGGACAATTTTGACCCTTGTAGGAATACCGACTCTCCTCTCTGATGAACACTATTGTTTTGTCCCCCTAGGGTCACCATACCGTTTGGTCAGTTTAACGTCTTCATTGAGAGGACCGTTTCCTATGTGAAGATCACAGCTAAGCTGGGGTTGGTCGTCATGTGGAATGAAGATGACTCCCTCTGGGTATGTGTTTAGTATGCTGACTCATTTCCATACGTCTTCTGTTACACTACAGTGATATGTGGTTGTTTCAGCTGCTTTGGTTCAATACACGGATTGTAAATCACTCTGGATGAGAGTCTCTGCTAAATGTCAAATGTAAATGTGATGCTTTGCTGCAATATTCTGGTCCTGATGAAAATGGTCTGTAGTTTGCTAGTGACTGTAGGGAGCATCAGTGTTAGTGGAACTGTTGGGATAAGAGTGGGAACATCAGTGTTAGAGGAACTGTTGGGATAAGAGTGGGAACATCAGTGTTAGAGGAACTGTTGAGATAAGAGTGGGAACATCAGTGTTAGAGGAACTGTTGGGATAAGAGTGGGAACATCAGTGTTAGTGGAACTGTTGGGATAAGAGTGGGAACATCAGTGTTAGAGGAACTGTTGAGATAAGAGTGGGAACATCAGTGTTAGAGGAACTGTTGGGATAAGAGTGGGAACATCAGTGTTAGTGGAACTGTTGGGATAAGAGTGGGAACATCAGTGTTAGAGGAACTGTTGAGATAAGAGTGGGAACATCAGTGTTAGAGGAACTGTTGGGATAAGAGTGGGAACATCAGTGTTAGAGGAACTGTTGGGATAAGAGTGGGAACATCAGTGTTAGAGGAACTGTTGGGATAAGAGTGGGAACATCAGTGTTAGAGGAACTGTTGGGATAAGAGTGGGAACATCACTGTTAGAGGAACTGTTGGGATAAGAGTGGGAACATCAGTGTTAGAGGAACTGTTGGGATAAGAGTGGGAACATCAGTGTTAGAGGAACTGTTGGGATAAGAGTGGGAACATCAGTGTTAGAGGAACTGTTGGGATAAGAGTGGGAACATCAGTGTTAGTGGAACTGTTGGGATAAGAGTGGGAACATCAGTGTTAGAGGAACTGTTGGGATAAGAGTGGGAACATCAGTGTTAGAGGAACTGTTGGGATAAGAGTGGGAACATCAGTGTTAGAGGAACTGTTGGGATAAGAGTGGGAACATCAGTGTTAGAGGAACTGTTGGGATAAGAGTGGGAACATCAGTGTTAGAGGAACTGTTGGGATAAGAGTGGGAACATCAGTGTTAGAGGAACTGTTGGGATAAGAGTGGGAACATCAGTGTTAGAGGAACTGTTGGGATAAGAGTGGGAACATCAGTGTTAGAGGAACTGTTGGGATAAGAGTGGGAACATCAGTGTTAGAGGAACTGTTGGGATAAGAGTGGGAACATCAGTGTTAGAGGAACTGTTGGGATAAGAGTGGGAACATCAGTGTTAGTGGAACTGTTGGGATAAGAGTGGTAACATCAGTGTTAGACGAACTGTTGGGATAAGAGAGGGAACATCAGTGTTAGAGGAACTGTTGGGATAAGAGTGGGAACATCAGTGTTAGAGGAACTGTTGGGATAAGAGTGGGAACATCAGTATTAGAGGAACTGTTGGGATAAGAGTGGGAACATCAGTGTTATTGGAACTGTTGGGATAAGAGTGGGAACATCAGTGTTATTGGAACTGTTGGGATAAGAGTGGGAACATCAGTGTTATTGGAACTGTTGGGATAAGAGTGGGAACATCAGTGTTAGAGGAACTGTTGGGATAAGAGTGGGAACATCAGTGTTAGAGGAACTGTTGGGATAAGAGTGGGAACATCAGTGTTAGAGGAACTGTTGGGATAAGAGTGGGAACATCACTGTTAGAGGAACTGTTGGGATAAGAGTGGGAACATCAGTGTTAGAGGAACTGTTGGGATAAGAGTGGGAACATCAGTGTTAGAGGAACTGTTGGGATAAGAGTGGGAACATCAGTGTTAGAGGAACTGTTGGGATAAGAGTGGGAACATCAGTGTTAGTGGAACTGTTGGGATAAGAGTGGGAACATCAGTGTTAGAGGAACTGTTGGGATAAGAGTGGGAACATCAGTGTTAGAGGAACTGTTGGGATAAGAGTGGGAACATCAGTGTTAGAGGAACTGTTGGGATAAGAGTGGGAACATCAGTGTTAGAGGAACTGTTGGGATAAGAGTGGGAACATCAGTGTTAGAGGAACTGTTGGGATAAGAGTGGGAACATCAGTGTTAGAGGAACTGTTGGGATAAGAGTGGGAACATCAGTGTTAGAGGAACTGTTGGGATAAGAGTGGGAACATCAGTGTTAGAGGAACTGTTGGGATAAGAGTGGGAACATCAGTGTTAGTGGAACTGTTGGGATAAGAGTGGGAACATCAGTGTTAGAGGAACTGTTGGGATAAGAGTGGGAACATCAGTGTTAGAGGAACTGTTGGGATAAGAGTGGGAACATCAGTGTTAGAGGAACTGTTGGGATAAGAGTGGGAACATCAGTGTTAGAGGAACTGTTGGGATAAGAGTGGGAACATCAGTGTTAGTGTAACTGTTGGGATAAGAGTGGGAACATCAGTGTTATTGGAACTGTTGGGATAAGAGTGGTAACATCAGTGTTATTGGAACTGTTGGGATAAGAGTGGGAACATCAGTGTTAGAGGAACTGTTGGGATAAGAGTGGGAACATCAGTGTTAGAGGAACTGTTGGGATAAGAGTGGGAACATCAGTGTTAGAGGAACTGTTGGGATAAGAGTGGGAACATCAGTGTTAGAGGAACTGTTGGGATAAGAGTGGGACCATCAGTGTTAGAGGAACTGTTGGGATAAGAGTGGGAACATCAGTGTTAGTGGAACTGTTGGGATAAGAGTGGGAACATCAGTGTTAGTGGAACTGTTGGGATAAGAGTGGTAACATCAGTGTTAGAGGAACTGTTGGGATAAGAGTGGGAACATCAGTGTTAGAGGAACTGTTGGGATAAGAGTGGGAACATCAGTGTTAGAGGAACTGTTGGGATAAGAGTGGGAACATCAGTGTTAGAGGAACTGTTGGGATAAGAGTGGGAACATCAGTATTAGAGGAACTGTTGGGATAAGAGTGGGAACATCAGTATTAGAGGAACTGTTGGGATAAGAGTGGGAACATCAGTGTTATTGGAACTGTTGGGATAAGAGTGGGAACATCAGTGTTAGAGGAACTGTTGGGATAAGAGTGGGAACATCAGTGTTATTGGAACTGTTGGGATAAAAGTGGGAACATCAGTGTTAGAGGAACTGTTGGGATAAGAGTGGGAACATCAGTATTAGAGGAACTGTTGGGATAAGAGTGGGAACATCAGTGTTATTGGAACTGTTGGGATAAGAGTGGGGACATCAGTGTTAGAGGAACTGTTGGGATAAGAGTGGGAACATCAGTTTTAGTGGAACTGTTGGGATAAGAGTGGGAACATCAGTGTTAGAGGAACTGTTGGGATAAGAGTGGGAACATCAGTGTTAGAGGAACTGTTGGGATAAGAGTGGGAACATCAGTGTTAGAGGAACTGTTGGGATAAGAGTGGGAACATCAGTGTTATTGGAACTGTTGGGATAAGAGTGGGAACATCAGTGTTATTGGAACTGTTGGGATAAGAGTGGGAACATCAGTGTTAGAGGAACTGTTGGGATAAGAGTGGGAACATCAGTGTTAGAGGAACTGTTGGGATAAGAGTGGGAACATCAGTGTTAGAGGAACTGTTGGGATAAGAGTGGGAACATCAGTGTTATTGGAACTGTTGGGATAAGAGTGGGAACATCAGTGTTAGAGGAACTGTTGGGATAAGAGTGGGAACATCAGTGTTAGTGGAACTGTTGGGATAAGAGTGGGAACATCAGTGTTAGAGGAACTGTTGGGATAAGAGTGGGAACATCAGTGTTAGTGGAACTGTTGGGATAAGAGTGGGAACATCAGTGTTAGAGGAACTGTTGGGATAAGAGTGGGAACATCAGTGTTAGAGGAACTGTTGGGATAAGAGTGGGAACATCAGTGTTAGAGGAACTGTTGGGATAAGAGTGGGAACATCAGTGTTAGAGGAACTGTTGGGATAAGAGTGGGAACATCAGTGTTAGAGGAACTGTTGGGATAAGAGTGGGAACATCAGTGTTAGTGGAACTGTTGGGATAAGAGTGGGAACATCAGTGTTAGTGGAACTGTTGGGATAAGAGTGGGAACATCAGTGTTAGAGGAACTGTTGGGATAAGAGTGGGAACATCAGTGTTAGAGGAACTGTTGGGATAAGAGTGGGAACATCAGTGTTAGTGGAACTGTTGGGATAAGAGTGGGAACATCAGTGTTAGAGGAACTGTTGGGATAAGAGTGGGACCATCAGTGTTAGAGGAACTGTTGGGATAAGAGTGGGAACATCAGTGTTAGTGGAACTGTTGGGATAAGAGTGGGAACATCAGTGTTAGTGGAACTGTTGGGATAAGAGTGGTAACATCAGTGTTAGACGAACTGTTGGGATAAGAGAGGGAACATCAGTGTTAGAGGAACTGTTGGGATAAGAGTGGGAACATCAGTGTTAGAGGAACTGTTGGGATAAGAGTGGGAACATCAGTGTTAGAGGAACTGTTGGGATAAGAGTGGGAACATCAGTATTAGAGGAACTGTTGGGATAAGAGTGGGAACATCAGTATTAGAGGAACTGTTGGGATAAGAGTGGGAACATCAGTGTTATTGGAACTGTTGGGATAAGAGTGGGAACATCAGTGTTATTGGAACTGTTGGGATAAGAGTGGGAACATCAGTGTTAGAGGAACTGTTGGGATAAGAGTGGGAACATCAGTGTTATTGGAACTGTTGGGATAAGAGTGGGAACATCAGTGTTAGAGGAACTGTTGGGATAAGAGTGGGAACATCAGTATTAGAGGAACTGTTGGGATAAGAGTGGGAACATCAGTGTTATTGGAACTGTTGGGATAAGAGTGGGGACATCAGTGTTAGAGGAACTGTTGGGATAAGAGTGGGAACATCAGTTTTAGTGGAACTGTTGGGATAAGAGTGGGAACATCAGTGTTAGAGGAACTGTTGGGATAAGAGTGGGAACATCAGTGTTAGAGGAACTGTTGGGATAAGAGTGGGAACATCAGTGTTAGAGGAACTGTTGGGATAAGAGTGGGAACATCAGTGTTATTGGAACTGTTGGGATAAGAGTGGGAACATCAGTGTTATTGGAACTGTTGGGATAAGAGTGGGAACATCAGTGTTAGAGGAACTGTTGGGATAAGAGTGGGAACATCAGTGTTAGAGGAACTGTTGGGATAAGAGTGGGAACATCAGTGTTAGAGGAACTGTTGGGATAAGAGTGGGAACATCAGTGTTATTGGAACTGTTGGGATAAGAGTGGGAAAATCAGTGTTAGAGGAACTGTTGGGATAAGAGTGGGAACATCAGTGTTAGTGGAACTGTTGGGATAAGAGTGGGAACATCAGTGTTAGAGGAACTGTTGGGATAAGAGTGGGAACATCAGTGTTAGAGGAACTGTTGGGATAAGAGTGGGAACATCAGTGTTAGAGGAACTGTTGGGATAAGAGTGGGAACATCAGTGTTAGAGGAACTGTTGGGATAAGAGTGGGAACATCAGTGTTAGAGGAACTGTTGGGATAAGAGTGGGAACATCAGTGTTAGAGGAACTGTTGGGATAAGAGTGGGAACATCAGTGTTAGTGGAACTGTTGGGATAAGAGTGGGAACATCAGTGTTAGTGGAACTGTTGGGATAAGAGTGGGAACATCAGTGTTAGAGGAACTGTTGGGATAAGAGTGGGAACATCAGTGTTAGAGGAACTGTTGGGATAAGAGTGGGAACATCAGTGTTAGTGGAACTGTTGGGATAAGAGTGGGAACATCAGTGTTAGAGGAACTGTTGGGATAAGAGTGGGACCATCAGTGTTAGAGGAACTGTTGGGATAAGAGTGGGAACATCAGTGTTAGTGGAACTGTTGGGATAAGAGTGGGAACATCAGTGTTAGAGGAACTGTTGGGATAAGAGTGGGACCATCAGTGTTAGAGGAACTGTTGGGATAAGAGTGGGAACATCAGTGTTAGAGGAACTGTTGGGATAAGAGTGGGAACATCAGTGTTAGAGGAACTGTTGGGATAAGAGTGGGAACATCAGTGTTAGTGGAACTGTTGGGATAAGAGTGGGAACATCAGTGTTAGAGGAACTGTTGGGATAAGAGTGGGAACATCAGTGTTAGAGGAACTGTTGGGATAAGAGTGGGAACATCAGTGTTAGTGGAACTGTTGGGATAAGAGTGGGAACATCAGTGTTAGAGGAACTGTTGGGATAAGAGTGGGAACATCAGTGTTAGTGGAACTGTTGGGATAAGAGTGGGAACATCAGTGTTAGAGGAACTGTTGGGATAAGAGTGGGAACATCAGTGTTAGAGGAACTGTTGGGATAAGAGTGGGAACATCAGTGTTATTGGAACTGTTGGGATAAGAGTGGGAACATCAGTGTTAGAGGAACTGTTGGGATAAGAGTGGGAACATCAGTGTTAGAGGAACTGTTGGGATAAGAGTGGGAACATCAGTATTCGAGGAACTGTTGGGATAAGAGTGGGAACATCAGTATTAGAGGAACTGTTGGGATAAGAGTGGGAACATCAGTGTTATTGGAACTGTTGGGATAAGAGTGGGAACATCAGTGTTAGAGGAACTGTTGGGATAAGAGTGGGAACATCAGTGTTAGAGGAACTGTTGGGATAAGAGTGGGAACATCAGTGTTAGAGGAACTGTTGGGATAAGAGTGGGAACATCAGTGTTAGAGGAACTGTTGGGATAAGAGTGGGAACATCAGTGTTAGAGGAACTGTTGGGATAAGAGTGGGAACATCAGTGTTAGAGGAACTGTTGGGATAAGAGTGGGAACATCAGTTTTATTGGAACTGTTGGGATAAGAGTGGGAACATCAGTGTTAGAGGAACTGTTGGGATAAGAGTGGGAACATCAGTGTTAGAGGAACTGTTGGGATAAGAGTGGGAACATCAGTGTTAGTGGAACTGTTGGGATAAGAGTGGGAACATCAGTGTTAGAGGAACTGTTGGGATAAGAGTGGGAACATCAGTGTTAGTGGAACTGTTGGGATAAGAGTGGGAACATCAGTGTTAGAGGAACTGTTGGGATAAGAGTGGGAACTTCAGTGTTAGAGGAACTGTTGGGATAAGAGTGGGAACATCAGTGTTAGAGGAACTGTTGGGATAAGAGTGGGAACATCAGTGTTAGAGGAACTGTTGGGATAAGAGTGGGAACATCAGTGTTAGTGGAACTGTTGGGATAAGAGTGGGAACATCAGTGTTAGAGGAACTGTTGGGATAAGAGTGGGAACATCAGTGTTAGAGGAACTGTTGGGATAAGAGTGGGAACATCAGTGTTAGAGGAACTGTTGGGATAAGAGTGGGAACATCAGTGTTAGAGGAACTGTTGGGATAAGAGTGGGAACATCAGTGTTATTGGAACTGTTGGGATAAGAGTGGGAACATCAGTGTTATTGGAACTGTTGGGATAAGAGTGGGAACATCAGTGTTATTGGAACTGTTGGGATAAGAGTGGGAACATCAGTGTTATTGGAACTGTTGGGATAAGAGTGGGAACATCAGTGTTAGAGGAACTGTTGGGATAAGAGTGGGAACATCAGTGTTAGAGGAACTGTTGGGATAAGAGTGGGAACATCAGTGTTAGAGGAACTGTTGGGATAAGAGTGGGAACATCAGTGTTAGAGGAACTGTTGGGATAAGAGTGGGAACATCAGTGTTAGAGGAACTGTTGGGATAAGAGTGGGAACATCAGTGTTAGAGGAACTGTTGGGATAAGAGTGGGAACATCAGTTTTATTGGAACTGTTGGGATAAGAGTGGGAACATCAGTGTTAGAGGAACTGTTGGGATAAGAGTGGGAACATCAGTGTTAGAGGAACTGTTGGGATAAGAGTGGGAACATCAGTGTTAGTGGAACTGTTGGGATAAGAGTGGGAACATCAGTGTTAGAGGAACTGTTGGGATAAGAGTGGGAACATCAGTGTTAGAGGAACTGTTGGGATAAGAGTGGGAACATCAGTGTTAGAGGAACTGTTGGGATAAGAGTGGGAACATCAGTGTTAGAGGAACTGTTGGGATAAGAGTGGGAACATCAGTGTTATTGGAACTGTTGGGATAAGAGTGGGAACATCAGTGTTATTGGAACTGTTGGGATAAGAGTGGGAACATCAGTGTTAGAGGAACTGTTGGGATAAGAGTGGGAACATCAGTGTTAGAGGAACTGTTGGGATAAGAGTGGGAACATCAGTGTTAGAGGAACTGTTGGGATAAGAGTGGGAACATCAGTGTTAGAGGAACTGTTGGGATAAGAGTGGGAACATCAGTGTTAGAGGAACTGTTGGGATAAGAGTGGGAACATCAGTGTTAGAGGAACTGTTGGGATAAGAGTGGGAACATCAGTGTTAGAGGAACTGTTGGGATAAGAGTGGGAACATCAGTGTTAGAGGAACTGTTGGGATAAGAGTGGGAACATCAGTGTTAGAGGAACTGTTGGGATAAGAGTGGGAACATCAGTGTTAGAGGAACTGTTGGGATAAGAGTGGGAACATCAGTGTTAGAGGAACTGTTGGGATAAGAGTGGGAACATCAGTGTTAGAGGAACTGTTGGGATAAGAGTGGGAACATCAGTGTTAGTGGAACTGTTGGGATAAGAGTGGGAACATCAGTGTTAGAGGAACTGTTGGGATAAGAGTGGGAACATCAGTGTTAGAGGAACTGTTGGGATAAGAGTGGGAACATCAGTGTTAGAGGAACTGTTGGGATAAGAGTGGGAACATCAGTGTTAGAGGAACTGTTGGGATAAGAGTGGGAACATCAGTGTTAGAGGAACTGTTGGGATAAGAGTGGGAACATCAGTGTTAGAGGAACTGTTGGGATAAGAGTGGGAACATCAGTGTTAGAGGAACTGTTGGGATAAGAGTGGGAACATCAGTGTTAGAGGAACTGTT
Organism: Salvelinus alpinus; assembly: GCF_045679555.1. Taxonomy (NCBI): domain Eukaryota; kingdom Metazoa; phylum Chordata; class Actinopteri; order Salmoniformes; family Salmonidae; genus Salvelinus; species Salvelinus alpinus. The sequence goes on from NC_092094.1 coordinate 3,487,922, forward strand.
GGGATAAGAGTGGGAACATCAGTGTTAGAGGAACTGTTGGGATAAGAGTGGGAACATCAGTGTTAGAGGAACTGTTGGGATAAGAGTGGGAACATCAGTGTTAGAGGAACTGTTGGGATAAGAGTGGGAACATCAGTGTTATTGGAACTGTTGGGATAAGAGTGGGAACATCAGTGTTAGAGGAACTGTTGGGATAAGAGTGGGAACATCAGTGTTAGAGGAACTGTTGGGATAAGAGTGGGAACATCAGTGTTAGAGGAACTGTTGGGATAAGAGTGGGAACATCAGTGTTAGAGGAACTGTTGGGATAAGAGTGGGAACATCAGTGTTAGTGGAACTGTTGGGATAAGAGTGGGAACAGAGTGTTAACCTCTGATGGGACAGGACAGACCAATAATCAATCTACCTCTTGGGTTATATTTCTGCACGGTTACATACAACATTCTTACATTATTTTTAATTTTTTTCAGTCTAACGATCATTCCAACAGTTGTGGTCTCTTTAGTAGGGCCACAGAATGGCAGGTGAAATGATATTGGAATAGGCTTTGCTCCAATCAAGGATGTGGACCAATCTACTTCCTCCAACAACCCTTTTCATCATCTAGGCTTCAGTGAAAAAACTCAGAAAAGGGTTGTCCTAAATGGCACCCTATTCCCTTTATAGTGCACTACTTTGTGTGCACTACTTTTCTATAGGCCTATATAGGAAATAGGGTGCCATTTGGGGGGCCAGTATGGAAGAACTTATTAGTTTAATCAGTTCACAGAGTTTGATATGATCAGAAGTCACAATATTGTCTCAATATCTATTGACATTGTAGTGTGTAAATACTGTATGTGTCATCGTTCCCCTTCGTGTGTACATAAATAATCCCAGTGTACTCAAACATCATAATCTCAGACTTAAACTAACTTGCAAAGCAGACGGACCAGTTTTCAGACAACTCACATTCAATTTAATGACCAAACATAATAAATATGATGCTTCATTTTATTTTATTTTTTAAATGCACGCAAGAAAATACAAAACAACATGACGAGAGTGTAAAAGGTTTTAACAACATGATGAGAGTTTAAACGTTTTTAAAGGAAGAGTGCATGTGCAGTAGTGTCAGGTCTCCAAAAGGAGATGTGGGTGTGGAGTCAGGCGCAGGAGAAAGCAAGTTTCCGAAAAGGGCGTTTAATAAACAAGGTCCAAAGAAAAGGAAAAACAGGACTACAACAGTAGCCTCAAACCACCTGTACAACAGGATCTACAAACGCAACCCAAAACTGAATGACATCAAACGAAACAATCCGCACAAAACCCGGAAGAAATGGCGAGATTTAAATACCCTCCCTAATTTCCCAAATAGAACACAGGTGACACACAAGACAGACATAACCAAAGAAAAGTAAAAAAGGATCGGTGGCAGCTAGTAGACTGGCGACGACGACCGCCGAGCGCCGCCCGAACAGGGAGAGGAGCCACCTTCGGTGGAAGTCGTGACAGTACCCCCCCTTGAAGCACGGCTCCCTTAGCGCGCTGACGCCGGCCTCGAGGACGACCCGGAGGGCGAGGTGCAGGGCGATCAGGATGGAGGCGGTGGAACTCACCTAGCAGAGATGGGTCCAAGATGTCCCCCACCGGCACACAGCACCTCTCCTCCGGACCGTATCCCTCCCAATCCACGAGGTACTGCAGGCCCCCCACCCGACGTCTAGAGTCCAGGATGGAACGTACAGTGTACGCCAGACCCCCTCGATGTCCAGGGGGGCGGAAGGACCTCCCGCACCTCAACGTCCTGTAGTGGACCAGCTACCATCGGCCTGAAGAGACACATGAAACGAGGGGTTAAGACGATAGTGAGGGGGAAGCTGTAACCTGTAGCATACCTTGTTTATTCTCCTCAGGACTTTAAATGGCCCCACAAACCGCGGGCCCAGCTTCCGATAGGGCAGGCGGAGGGGCAGGTTTCGGGTCGAGAGCCAGACCCTGTCCCCCGGTGCGAACACGGTGGCCTCACTATGGTGGCTGTTGGGGCAATACGACCGCAGAAACCTGCCCACATCCTGGTTCACTCTCTCCACCTGCCCGTTACTCTCGGGGTGAAAACCAGAGGTCAGGCTGATGAGAGACCCCCAGACGCTCCATGAACGCCCTCCAAACCCGGGAAGTGAACTGGGGACTCCGATCAGAAACTATGTCCTCAGGCACCCCGTGTGCCGGAAGACGTGTGTAAACAGTGCCTCTGCAGTCTGTAGGGCCGTAGGGAGACCGGGCAAAGGGAGGAGACGGCAGGACTTAGAGAACCGAACCACAACGACCAAGATCGTAGTGTTCCCCTGTGACGGAGGAAGATCGGTAAGGATGTCCACAGACAGGTGTGACCAAGGCCACTGTGTAACGGGGAGGGGCTGTAACTTCCCTCTAGGCAGGTGTCTAGGAGCCTTACACTGGGCGCACACCAAACAGGAGGAAACATAAACCCTCACATCCTTAGCCAAGGCGGGCCACCAGTACTTCCCCCTAAGAGCCCGCACCGTCCTATCGATCCCCGGATGACCAGAGGAGGGTAGCGTGTGGGCCCACCTGATCAATCTATCATGAACACCAAGCGGGACGTACCTCCGACCAGCTGGACACTGTGGTGGAGGAGGTTCTAACCGGGACGCCCACTTGATGTCCGCGTCCACTTCCCATACCACCGGGGCCACCAGACAAGAGGCCGGAAGTATGGGGGTGGGATCGATGGACCGCTCCTCGGTATCATAGACACGGGACAGTGCGTCGGCCTTAGCGTTATGGGAACCTGGTCTGTTAGAAATGGTGAAACGAAATCTGGTGAAAAACCTTGCCCACCTTGCCTTAGATGAAACAGCCGTTCACCCGCCACTCTGCCCTCCGGTGGGTGATCGAACACAGCCCGGAAGCGGCGGGTGAACTCTGGGTAATGGTCCTTTGCCAAGTCTGGGCCCTCCCAGACCGCATTGGCCCACGCCAGGGCTTTACCCGAAAAGGAGACGAGGAGGCTGACACTCTCCTCTACCGAGGGAGTCGGGCGAACGGTCGCCAGGTAAGCTCCAGCTGGAGCAGGAACCCCTTGCACCCGGCAGCCGTCCCATCGTACTCCCTCGGGAGCGCGAGCCGAATCCCGCTGGGACCGGACGCCGCCGGAGAGGGTGGTGATGCAGGCTGGAGAGTGGCTGAAGACGGGGTAGGGAGGCCGCTCCTCTCTCATCTCTCCATTGTCGCCATCACCTGATCCATGGCTGTCCCCAACCGGTGTAGTACAGCTGAATGCTGGAGAACACGCTCCTCCATGGACGGGGCGTCCACTCCTGCTGACTCCATGATCGGGTGCGGGATTCTGTCAGGTCTCTCCAAAAGGAGATGTGGGTGTGGAGTCAGGCGCAGGAGAAAGCAAGTTTCCGAAAAGGGCGTTTAATAAACAAGGTCCAAAGAACAGGAAAAACAGGACTACAACAGTAGCCTCAAACCACCTGTACAACAGAACCTAAAAACGCAACCCCAAACTGAATGACATCAAACGAAACAATCCCGCACAAAACCCGGAAGAAATGGTGAGATTTAAATACCCCCCCTAATTTCCCAAATAGGACACAGGTGATACACAAGACAGACATAACCAAAGAAAAGGAAAAAAGGATCGGTGGCAGCTAGTAGACCGGCGACGACCACCGCCGAGCGCCGCCCGAACAGGGAGAGGAGCCACCTTCGGTGGAAGTCGTGACAAGTAGAGGTAAAAACAGAGGGGATTGTAAGACACCTCCCCCTGTCAGATGGTTATAGAACACAAACCAACAGAAAATAGAATCCTGATTATTAAAAGGGAGAAACAAATAGTTGTGAAGATTCATACAGTGAATGTATTTGGTATTGTTGTTCAGATCCTATCCATTTCATATCAGACCAGAATAAAACTACAGTGAAACAGGTTTCCTATTGTAGAGATATTGTAGACATGATCCCTAATCCGCATAATTCACTAATGAATAACCACTTGGGTATACAGTACAGAAAACATTAAACAACATTAGCAAAGTTCTGTGCACACTTTTGTATTTTTTTAGATAGCCTAATGCTCTGTATTGATCCTATCTGTACATACCTAACCTGAAGTACAGTGCCTGTTTTGTGCTAACATCCCACTCCTTGTACTCAGTGTCATATGCCAAACACAGCTATATCAAATCAAATTCTATTGGTCGCATACACATATTTGGCAGATGTTATTGTCACGATCTTGGAAAGGCGCAGCGTGAATTGAGTTCCACATCCTTTTTAATACAAAGTCAAACTAGAAACAAAATAACAAAACTTACAAAGACCGTGAAGACATAGTGCCCAAACACACTAACACAAATAACATCCCACAAACACAGGTGGGAAAAATATATACTTCAATATGATCCCCAATTAGAGACAACGATTACCAGCTGCCTCTAATTGGGAACCATACAAAACACCAACATAGAAAATATAAACTAGAACACAACATAGACATTTTAAACTAGAATACCCCCTAGTCACGCCCTGACCTACTACACCATAGAGAACCAAGGGCTCTCTATGGTCAGGGCGTGACAGTTATTGCAGAAGTAGCGAAATGCTTGTAACACAGGTACAAGGAGTGGAATGTTAGCCTAAACAGACTGGTACCCAGGCTAGAACAAGGAGTGGAATGTTAGCATAAACAGACTGGTACCCAGGCTAGAACAAGGAGTGGAATGTTAGCATTAACAGACTGGTACCCAGGCTAGAACAAGGAGTGGAATGTTAGCATAAACAGACTGGTACCCAGGCTAGAACAAGGAGTGGAATGTTAGCATAAACAGACTGGTACCCAGGCTAGAACAAGGAGTTAGCATAAACAGACTGGTACCCAGGCTAGAACAGAGAGTGGAATGTTAGCATAAACAGACTGGTACCCAGGCTAGAACAAGGAGTGGAATGTTAGCATAAACAGACTGGTACCCAGGCTAGAACAAGGAGTGGAATGTTAGCATACACAAACTGGTACCCAGGCTAGAACAAGGAGTTAGCATAAACAGACTGGTACCCAGGCTAGAACAGATGAAGTACATATGAACTGCTGTAGGCGCTTCAACAGCTAGCTGTATTTTACCTTTATTGAACTAGGCACGTCAGTTAAGAACAAATTCTTATTTTCAATGACGGCCTAGGAACAGTGGGTTAACTGCCTTGTTCAGGGGCAGAACGACATATTTGCGGATTCGAAACTTGCAACCTTTCGGTCACTAGTCCAACGCTCTAACCACTAGGCTACGCTGCCGCCCCATGTAATATGTACGTATATATGAACTGCTGTAGGCACTTCAACAGCTAGCTTGCAATGCATTAACCCTCAGTCATCTGTATGTAAAATGTACATATACAGTGGGGAGAACAAGTATTTGATACACTGCCGATTTTGCAGGTTTTCCTACTTACAAAGCATGTAGAGGTCTGTAATTTGTAACAAAAATCTGTAACAAAAATCCAGAAAATCACATTGTATGATTTTTAAGTAATTAATTTGCATTTTATTACATGACATAAGTATTTGATCACCTACCAACCAGTAAGAATTCCGGCTCTCACAGACCTGTTAGTTTTTCTTTAAGAAGCCCTCCTGTTCTCCACTCATTACCTGTATTAACTGCACCTGTTTGAACTCGTTACCTGTATAAAAGACACCTGTCCACACACTCAATCAAACAGACTCCAACCTCTCCACAATGGCCAAGACCAGAGAGCTGTGTAAGGACACCAGGGATAAAATTGTAGACCTGCACAAGGCTGGGATGGGCTACAGGACAATAGGCAAGCAGCTTGGTGAGAAGGCAACAACTGTTGGCGCAATTATTAGAAAATGGAAGAAGTTCAAGATGACGGTCAATCACCCTCGGTCTGGGGCTCCATGAAAGATCTCACCTCGTGGGGCATCAATGATCATGAGGAAGGTGAGGGATCAGCCCAGAACTACACAGCAGGACCTGGTCAATGACCTGAAGAGAGCTGGGACCACAGTCTCAAAGAAAACCATTAGTAACACACTACGCCATCATGGATTAAAATCCTGCAGCACATGCAAGGTCCCCCTGCTCAAGCCAGCACATGTCCAGGCCCGTCTGAAGTTTGCCAATGACCATCTGGATGATCCAGAGGAGGAATAGGAGAAGGTTGTGTGGTCTGATGAGACAAAAATAGAGATTTTTGGTCTAAACTCCACTCGCCGTGTTTGGAGGAAGAAGGATGATGAGTACAACCCCAAGAACCCATCCCAACCGTGAAGCATGGAGGTGGAAACATCATTCTTTGGGGATGCTTTTCTGCAAAGGCGACAGGACGAATGCACCGTATTGAGGGGAGGATGGATGGGGCCATGTATCGCAAGATCTTGGCCAACAACCTCCTTCCCTCAGTAAGAGCATTGAAGATGGGTCGTGGCTGGGTCTTCCAGCATGACAACGAAACGAAACACACAGCCAGGGCAACTAAGGAGTGGCTCCGTAAGAAGCATCTCAAGGTCCTGGAGTGGTCTAGCCAGTCTCCAGACCTGAACCCAATAGAAAATCTTTGGAGGGAGCTGAAAGTCCGTATTGCCCAGCGACAGCCCCGAAACCTGAAGGATCTGGGGAAGGTCTGTATGGAGGAGTGGGCCAAAATCCCTGCTCCAAGGCCAGTGGAGTGTGTGCAAACATGGTCAAGAACTACAGGAAACGTATGCGCTCTGTAATTGCAAACAAAGGTTTCTGTACCAAATATTAAGTTCTGCTTTTCTGATGTATCAAATACTTATGTCATGCAATAAAATGCAAATTAATTATTTAAAAATCATACAATGTGATTTTCTGGATTTTTGTTTTAGATTCCGTCTCTCACAGTTGAAGTGTACCTATGATAAAAATTACAGACCTCTACATGCTTTGTAAGTAGGAAAACCTGCAAAATCGGCAGTGTATCAAATACTTGTTCTCCCCACTGTATGTACATATATATTAACTGCTGTAGGCGCTTCAACAGCTAGCTGTATGTGAAATGTACATATATATGAACTGCTGTAGGCACTTCAACAGCTAGCTTGCAATGCATTAACCCTCAGTCATCTTCCATTGGTGTTATAGGTGGAGCTGGACTCAAAGTTCCAGAATCAGACATGTGGGCTGTGTGGAGACTTCAACGGAGTCCAGAACGAGTTCATTAGGAATGGTAAACAAAACCACCAAATGTCTTAGAGGGGCGGATTACGCTCCTGTTCTGTTTATGAATGTGTGGGTTCAATCTATGGGTTAGGAAGGGGTTATAAAGTATATTTCTAGGTACCATTATATGAAAGGGTTAACAAAAACACAAAACACGTGATGACAGAGAGACTGTTTGTAAGGGGAATGAAACTGGTAAAACGAAACTGTTTATTCATCCACAGGTGATTATCTGAAGACAATCGACTATGGAGATAATTGGAAGATGAATGGCCCAACTGAGACCTGTACAGAAATCCCTGGTCACACGGAGCAGTGTGAAGACCAGGTACTTACAAGATTAGAGCTGAGCTGAACATTTAACATTTCTTATTCATTACATTTAAACATGATTGTTAGTTTAAAATCTCAATATCAACATCATCATGGTTGACATTTGATCAGTATATAATCCCTCTGTTGCCTCTAGTAATTCTTCTTCTTCATCCTTTCAGACCAAACTTTGTGAGCAGCTTCTCACCAGTCTTTCCTTCAGTAGCTGTAAGGACCTGATTGCCACAGACTCCTTCATCAAGGCCTGTGCAGAAGACATGTGTCACTGTGGCAACAGCAGCAGCAGTGCCAGCTGCGCCTGCCCCACCATGTCAGAGTACTCCCGCCAGTGTGCTCACGCAGGGGGGAAACCCCAAGAGTGGAAGACCGACCACTTCTGCTGTAAGGGAATCTTTTTTTGCATCACTGTTTTGCAAAGCCTTTTTGTTTTTATTTTGGATGGTTTGTTTGTATTGCTCTGTTGGTAGATTGGATGTAGGTACAAAAACAATCCTCAGCCAGAGTTTTGTTGTAACTCAAAGTAAACACTTTTGACATGCAATAATGCTTTGCCTTAGGTCATCGATAGTGTCTTCTTCTTTGACATAATAGTATTTACATTTATGTGACTGAAAACTGAGGAGCAAATCCACATTTTCACTTCCAATGATGTCAATAGAAGAATATGTGAACTTGTGAAGTAATGAAGACTCAGAAACAGATTTGTGACCAGGGTTATTTGTCTGTGTTGAGCAGTGAAGACGTGTCCTTTAAGCATGCAGTACCAGGAGTGTGGTAGTCCCTGCACTGATACCTGCTCCAACCCAAAGAGGAACCAGCATTGTGAGGAACACTGCACCGACGGCTGCTTCTGCCCTGCTGGTACATGCCCTCATTTACTGAATACAACATCATATGTCACCTGTGTAACTATTTTAAAGTAGCTGAACACAACATTATATGTACCTATGTAACTATTTTAAAGTAGCTGAGTACAACATTATATGTCAGCTATATAACTATTTTAAAGTAGCTGAATACAACATTAAATGTCAGCTGTGTAACTATTTTAAAGTAGCTGAATAAAACATTAAATGTCAGCTGTGTAACTATTTTAAAGTAGCTGAATAAAACATTAAATGTCAGCTGTGTAACTATTTTAAAGTAGCTGAATACAACATCATATGTCAGCTATGTAACTATTTTAAAGTAGCATTAAAAATAAACAAATGCAATATCACCGACGGAGATTCTGCCCTGCCCTGCACACTCACTGATTTTAACAAAAATGGGACCAAGTCTCAATTTTGCAAGTCCTAAGCAAGTCTTAATTTTCGAGTTTCAAGTCAATTCCCAAGTAATAATGGGTAAGTACCAAGTAAAGTTCAACAGCTCAGGTCGAGTCAAGTCACAAGTCCCTAATTTTGGGTTTCGAGTCCTCAAGTCAATGGTTAAGTGTTTAATGCCAATTTCATTGCAACTGCAATACATCGGTGATTTTGGACCCACATACTGTATTTTACAAACTGCAGTTAATCATTTTGGATTGAAAAGGTCAAGCCAGCCAGCCAGCCAGACCAAGTTTGAATATAACCTAAACCCGAATTTGATCACATTCACATTTTCTCCTAAAACATATTAATGCACTATAAATAGGCTGCACAACATTACCACGTGGTTTACCCTGGCCAGAGGGCCAGAGGGACAGGGCACACTACATTACCATGTGGTTTACCCTGGCCAGAGGGCCAGAGGGACAGGGCACACTACATTACCATGTGGTTTACCCTGGCCAGAGGGCCAGAGGGACAGGGCACACTACATTACCATGTGGTTTACCCTGGCCAGAGGGCCAGAGGGACAGGGCACACTACATTACCATGTGGTTTACCCTGGCCAGAGGGCCAGAGGGACAGGGCACACTACATTACCATGTGGTTTACCCTGGCCAGAGGGCCAGAGGGACAGGGCACACTACATTACCATGTGGTTTACCCTGGCCAGAGGGCCAGAGGGGACAGGGCACACAACATTACCACGTGGTTTAACCTGGCCAGAGGGCCAGAGGGGACAGGGCACACTACATTACCACGTGGTTTACCCTGGCCAGAGGGACAGGGCACACTACATTACCACGTGGTTTACCCTGGCCAGAGGGCCAGAGGGGACAGGGCACACTACATTACCATGTGGTTTACCCTGGCCAGAGGGCCAGAGGGACAGGGCACACTACATTACCATGTGGTTTACCCTGGCCAGAGGGCCAGAGGGACAGGGCACACTACATTACCATGTGGTTTACCCTGGCCAGAGGGCCAGAGGGGACAGGGCACACTACATTACCATGTGGTTTACCCTGGCCAGAGGGCCAGAGGGACAGGGCACACTACATTACCATGTGGTTTACCCTGGCCAGAGGGCCAGAGGGACAGGGCACACTACATTACCATGTGGTTTACCCTGGCCAGAGGGCCAGAGGGACAGGGCACACTACATTACCATGTGGTTTACCCTGGCCAGAGGGCCAGAGGGACAGGGCACACTACATTACCATGTGGTTTACCCTGGCCAGAGGGCCAGAGGGGACAGGGCACACTACATTACCATGTGGTTTACCCTGGCCAGAGGGACAGAGGGGACAGGGCACACTACATTACCATGTGGTTTACCCTGGCCAGAGGGCCAGAGGGGACAGGGCACACAACATTACCATGTGGTTTACCCTGGCCAGAGGGCCAGAGGGGACAGGGCACACAACATTACCATGTGGTTTACCCTGGCCAGAGGGCCAGAGGGGACAGGGCACACAACATTACCATGTGGTTTACCCTGGCCAGAGGGCCAGAGTGGACAGGGCACACTACATTACCATGTGGTTTACCCTGGCCAGAGGGCCAGAGGGGACAGGGCACACTACATTACCATGTGGTTTACCCTGGCCAGAGGGCCAGAGGGGACAGGGCACACTACATTACCATGTGGTTTACCCTGGCCAGAGGGCCAGAGGGGACAGGGCACACAACATTACCATGTGGTTTACCCTGGCCAGAGGGCCAGAGGGGACAGGAAACACTACATTACCACGTGGTTTACCCTGGCCAGAGAGCCAGAGGGACAGGAAACACTACATTACCACGTGGTTTACCCTTGCCAGAGGGCCAGAGGGACAGGAAACACTACATTACCACGTGGTTTACCCTGGCCAGAGGGCCAGAGGGACAGGAAACACTACATTACCACGTGGTTTACCCTGGCCAGAGGGCCAGAGGGGACAGGGCACACTACATTACCATGTGGTTTACCCTGGCCAGAGGGCCAGAGGGGACAGGACACACTACATTACCATGTGGTTTACCCTGGCCAGAGGGCCAGAGGGACAGGGCACACTACATTACCATGTGGTTTACCCTGGCCAGAGGGCCAGAGGGACAGGGCACACTACATTACCATGTGGTTTACCCTGGCCAGAGGGCCAGAGGGACAGGGCACACTACATTACCATGTGGTTTACCCTGGCCAGAGGGCCAGAGGGGACAGGGCACACAACATTACCATGTGGTTTACCCTGGCCAGAGGGCCAGAGGGGACAGGGCACACAACATTACCATGTGGTTTACCCTGGCCAGAGGGCCAGAGGGGACAGGGCACACAACATTACCATGTGGTTTACCCTGGCCAGAGGGCCAGAGGGGACAGGGCACACTACATTACCATGTGGTTTACCCTGGCCAGAGGGCCAGAGGGGACAGGGCACACTACATTACCATGTGGTTTACCCTGGCCAGAGGGGACAGGGCACACTACATTACCATGTGGTTTACCCTGGCCAGAGGGCCAGAGGGGACAGGGCACACAACATTACCATGTGGTTTACCCTGGCCAGAGGGCCAGAGGGGACAGGAAACACTACATTACCACGTGGTTTACCCTGGCCAGAGGGCCAGAGGGGACAGGAAACACTACATTACCACGTGGTTTACCCTGGCCAGAGGGCCAGAGGGACAGGAAACACTACATTACCACGTGGTTTACCCTGGCCAGAGGGCCAGAGGGACAGGAAACACTACATTACCACGTGGTTTACCCTGGCCAGAGGGCCAGAGGGGACAGGGCACACTACATTACCATGTGGTTTACCCTGGCCAGAGGGCCAGAGGGGACAGGGCACACTACATTACCATGTGGTTTACCCTGGCCAGAGGGCCAGAGGGACAGGGCACACTTCATTACCATGTGGTTTACCCTGGCCAGAGGGCCAGAGGGACAGGGCACACTACATTACCATGTGGTTTACCCTGGCCAGAGGGCCAGAGGGACAGGGCACACTACATTACCATGTGGTTTACCCTGGCCAGAGGGCCAGAGGGACAGGGCACACTACATTACCATGTGGTTTACCCTGGCCAGAGGGCCAGAGGGGACAGGGCACACTACATTACCATGTGGTTTACCCTGGCCAGAGGGCCAGAGGGACAGGGCACACTACATTACCATGTGGTTTACCCTGGCCAGAGGGCCAGAGGGACAGGGCACACTACATTACCATGTGGTTTACCCTGGCCAGAGGGCCAGAGGGACAGGGCACACTACATTACCATGTGGTTTACCCTGGCCAGAGGGACAGAGGGACAGGGCACACTACATTACCATGTGGTTTACCCTGGCCAGAGGGCCAGAGGGGACAGGGCACACTACATTACCATGTGGTTTACCCTGGCCAGAGGGCCAGAGGGGACAGGGCACACTACATTACCATGTGGTTTACCCTGGCCAGAGGGCCAGAGGGGACAGGGCACACAACATTACCATGTGGTTTACCCTGGCCAGAGGGCCAGAGGGGACAGGGCACACAACATTACCATGTGGTTTACCCTGGCCAGAGGGCCAGAGGGGACAGGGCACACAACATTACCATGTGGTTTACCCTGGCCAGAGGGCCAGAGGGGACAGGGCACACTACATTACCATGTGGTTTACCCTGGCCAGAGGGCCAGAGGGGACAGGAAACACTACATTACCACGTGGTTTACCCTGGCCAGAGGGCCAGAGGGGACAGGAAACACTACATTACCACGTGGTTTACCCTGGCCAGAGGGCCAGAGGGACAGGAAACACTACATTACCACGTGGTTTACCCTGGCCAGAGGGCCAGAGGGACAGGAAACACTACATTACCACGTGGTTTACCCTGGCCAGAGGGCCAGAGGGGACAGGGCACACTACATTACCATGTGGTTTACCCTGGCCAGAGGGCCAGAGGGGACAGGGCACACTACATGACCATGTGGTTTACCCTGGCCAGAGGGCCAGAGGGACAGGGCACACTTCATTACCATGTGGTTTACCCTGGCCAGAGGGCCAGAGGGACAGGGCACACTACATTACCATGTGGTTTACCCTGGCCAGAGGGCCAGAGGGACAGGGCACACTACATTACCATGTGGTTTACCCTGGCCAGAGGGCCAGAGGGGACAGGGCACACTACATTACCATGTGGTTTACCCTGGCCAGAGGGCCAGAGGGACAGGGCACACTACATTACCATGTGGTTTACCCTGGCCAGAGGGCCAGAGGGACAGGGCACACTACATTACCATGTGGTTTACCCTGGCCAGAGGGCCAGAGGGACAGGGCACACTACATTACCATGTGGTTTACCCTGGCCAGAGGGCCAGAGGGACAGGGCACACTACATTACCATGTGGTTTACCCTGGCCAGAGGGCCAGAGGGGACAGGGCACACTACATTACCATGTGGTTTACCCTGGCCAGAGGGCCAGAGGGGACAGGGCACACTACATTACCATGTGGTTTACCCTGGCCAGAGGGCCAGAGGGGACAGGGCACACAACATTACCATGTGGTTTACCCTGGCCAGAGGGCCAGAGGGGACAGGGCACACAACATTACCATGTGGTTTACCCTGGCCAGAGGGCCAGAGGGGACAGGGCACACAACATTACCATGTGGTTTACCCTGGCCAGAGGGCCAGAGGGGACAGGGCACACTACATTACCATGTGGTTTACCCTGGCCAGAGGGCCAGAGGGGACAGGGCACACTACATTACCATGTGGTTTACCCTGGCCAGAGGGCCAGAGGGGACAGGGCACACTACATTACCATGTGGTTTACCCTGGCCAGAGGGCCAGAGGGGACAGGGCACACAACATTACCATGTGGTTTACCCTGGCCAGAGGGCCAGAGGGGACAGGAAACACTACATTACCACGTGGTTTACCCTGGCCAGAGGGCCAGAGGGACAGGAAACACTACATTACCACGTGGTTTACCCTGGCCAGAGGGCCAGAGGGACAGGAAACACTACATTACCACGTGGTTTACCCTGGCCAGAGGGCCAGAGGGACAGGAAACACTACATTACCACGTGGTTTACCCTGGCCAGAGGGCCAGAGGGGACAGGGCACACTACATTACCATGTGGTTTACCCTGGCCAGAGGGCCAGAGGGGACAGGGCACACTACATTACCATGTGGTTTACCCTGGCCAGAGGGCCAGAGGGACAGGGCACACTACATTACCATGTGGTTTACCCTGGCCAGAGGGCCAGAGGGACAGGGCACACTACATTACCATGTGGTTTACCCTGGCCAGAGGGCCAGAGGGACAGGGCACACTACATTACCATGTGGTTTACCCTGGCCAGAGGGCCAGAGGGGACAGGGCACACAACATTACCATGTGGTTTACCCCGGCCAGAGGGCCAGAGGGGACAGGGCACACAACATTACCATGTGGTTTACCCTGGCCAGAGGGCCAGAGGGGACAGGGCACACAACATTACCATGTGGTTTACCCTGGCCAGAGGGCCAGAGGGGACAGGGCACACTACATTACCATGTGGTTTACCCTGGCCAGAGGGCCAGAGGGACAGGGCACACTACATTACCATGTGGTTTACCCTGGCCAGAGGGCCAGAGGGACAGGGCACACTACATTACCATGTGGTTTACCCTGGCCAGAGGGCCAGAGGGACAGGGCACACTACATTACCATGTGGTTTACCCTGGCCAGAGGGCCAGAGGGACAGGGCACACTACATTACCATGTGGTTTACCCTGGCCAGAGGGCCAGAGGGGACAGGGCACACTACATTACCATGTGGTTTACCCTGGCCAGAGGGCCAGAGGGGACAGGGCACACTACATTACCATGTGGTTTACCCTGGCCAGAGGGCCAGAGGGGACAGGGCACACAACATTACCATGTGGTTTACCCTGGCCAGAGGGCCAGAGGGGACAGGGCACACAACATTACCATGTGGTTTACCCTGGCCAGAGGGCCAGAGGGGACAGGGCACACAACATTACCATGTGGTTTACCCTGGCCAGAGGGCCAGAGGGGACAGGGCACACTACATTACCATGTGGTTTACCCTGGCCAGAGGGCCAGAGGGGACAGGGCACACTACATTACCATGTGGTTTACCCTGGCCAGAGGGCCAGAGGGGACAGGGCACACTACATTACCATGTGGTTTACCCTGGCCAGAGGGCCAGAGGGGACAGGGCACACTACATTACCATGTGGTTTACCCTGGCCAGAGGGCCAGAGGGGACAGGGCACACAACATTACCATGTGGTTTACCCTGGCCAGAGGGCCAGAGGGGACAGGAAACACTACATTACCACGTGGTTTACCCTGGCCAGAGGGCCAGAGGGACAGGAAACACTACATTACCACGTGGTTTACCCTGGCCAGAGGGCCAGAGGGACAGGAAACACTACATTACCACGTGGTTTACCCTGGCCAGAGGGCCAGAGGGACAGGAAACACTACATTACCACGTGGTTTACCCTGGCCAGAGGGCCAGAGGGGACAGGGCACACTACATTACCATGTGGTTTACCCTGGCCAGAGGGCCAGAGGGGACAGGGCACACTACATTACCATGTGGTTTACCCTGGCCAGAGGGCCAGAGGGACAGGGCACACTACATTACCATGTGGTTTACCCTGGCCAGAGGGCCAGAGGGACAGGGCACACTACATTACCATGTGGTTTACCCTGGCCAGAGGGCCAGAGGGACAGGGCACACTACATTACCATGTGGTTTACCCTGGCCAGAGGGCCAGAGGGGACAGGGCACACAACATTACCATGTGGTTTACCCCGGCCAGAGGGCCAGAGGGGACAGGGCACACAACATTACCATGTGGTTTACCCTGGCCAGAGGGCCAGAGGGGACAGGGCACACAACATTACCATGTGGTTTACCCTGGCCAGAGGGCCAGAGGGGACAGGGCACACTACATTACCATGTGGTTTACCCTGGCCAGAGGGCCAGAGGGGACAGGGCACACTACATTACCATGTGGTTTACCCTGGCCAGAGGGCCAGAGGGGACAGGGCACACTACATTACCATGTGGTTTACCCTGGCCAGAGGGCCAGAGGGGACAGGGCACACAACATTACCATGTGGTTTACCCTGGCCAGAGGGCCAGAGGGGACAGGAAACACTACATTACCACGTGGTTTACCCTGGCCAGAGGGCCAGAGGGACAGGAAACACTACATTACCACGTGGTTTACCCTGGCCAGAGGGCCAGAGGGACAGGAAACACTACATTACCACGTGGTTTACCCTGGCCAGAGGGCCAGAGGGACAGGAAACACTACATTACCACGTGGTTTACCCTGGCCAGAGGGCCAGAGGGACAGGGCACACTACATTACCATGTGGTTTACCCTGGCCAGAGGGCCAGAGGGACAGGGCACACTACATTACCATGTGGTTTACCCTGGCCAGAGGGCCAGAGGGGACAGGGCACACTACATTACCATGTGGTTTAACCTGGCCAGAGGGCCAGAGGGACAGGGCACACTACATTACCATGTGGTTTACCCTGGCCAGAAGGCCAGAGGGACAGGGCACACTACATTACCATGTGGTTTACCCTGGCCAGAGGGCCAGAGGGACAGGGCACACTACATTACCATGTGGTTTACCCTGGCCAGAGGGCCAGAGGGGACAGGGCACACTACATTACCATGTGGTTTACCCTGGCCAGAGGGCCAGAGGGACAGGGCACACTACATTACCATGTGGTTTACCCTGGCCAGAGGGCCAGAGGGACAGGGCACACTACATTACCATGTGGTTTACCCTGGCCAGAGGGCCAGAGGGACAGGAAACACTACATTACCATGTGGTTTACCCTGGCCAGAGGGCCAGAGGGACAGGGCACACTACATTACCATGTGGTTTACCCTGGCCAGAGGGCCAGAGGGACAGGGCACACTACATTACCATGTGGTTTACCCTGGCCAGAGGGCCAGAGGGACAGGGCACACTACATTACCATGTGGTTTACCCTGGCCAGAGGGCCAGAGGGCCAGGAAACACTACATTACCATGTGGTTTACCCTGGCCAGAGGGCCAGAGGGACAGGAAACACTACATTACCATGTGGTTTACCCTGGCCAGAGGGCCAGAGGGACAGGGCACACTACATTACCATGTGGTTTACCCTGGCCAGAGGGCCAGAGGGGACAGGGCACACTACATTACCATGTGGTTTACCCTGGCCAGAGGGCCAGAGGGGACAGGGCACACTACATTACCATGTGGTTTACCCTGGCCAGAGGGCCAGAGGGCCCAGGGCGCATTGGCTGTAGACTATACAGCTCCAGGCTGCGGTTGTTATCAGTAACATAGTCAGACTGAGAAATCCTCTAGTTTTCTTCCCATACAGTTTAAGTGTAGGCTGCTGAAACATTTCCGTGAAGAGTTCTTGCTTGGGTATGTCGGGAGTGATGTGTTATCATGTTTGCTAAATACATACCGGAGGAAAGTGGAGCAGAGCGCGTTTTGATAGATTATGTGATTGCGCCCAGCGTGCGCAACCTGTGATTTCCGTGAATCTGATTGGTCAAGACACAGAACAAAACGCACAGAACCTGCAGCACTCTGATTTAAAATACCAGATAGGTTTACATGCGCAAGATGACAAATCGAGTCATACAGCTCAAGTCCAAGTTAAATCACGAGTCGTAGATGCTCAAGTCGAAGTCTAGTGGGAAGTGTTTTACTTTTTGTCAAGTCTCAAGTTGCAACATGACTGGAGTCCACATCCCTGGATTTTAAACCAGGAAGACTGTATTAAAACTCATATTGGTGATGTGGCTATTTAAACCAGGAAGACTGTATTAAAACTCATATTGGTTATGTGGCTATTTAAACCAGGAAAAGGTTACATAGATTGGAAGAGTAGCCTTACTGTAGGACTGGAGATTTCATTACTTTAACAAAAGTTATGCAACAGATGTACCGTAGTAATTAAGATACTGAACTACATGGATCAATGTATTTTATGAGATAAGGAAGGACTACATTAATTGAATGTCATTCATGGGATCAGCTGACTAAATGTATTGAAAGTCATTATGGAACCAGGTGACCTAAATGTAATGTATTGAATGTAAGTCATGGGATCAGCTGACTGAATGTAATGTATTGAATGTAACTCATGGGATCAGCTGACTGAATGTAATGAATGTTATTATGGAACCAGGTGACCTAAATGTATTGTATTGAATGTAAGTCATGGGATCAGCTGACTAAATGTATTGTATTGAATGTAATTCATGGGATCAGCTGACTAAATGTAATGTATTGAATGTAACTCATGGGATCAGCTGACTGAATGTAATGAATGTTATTATGGAACCAGGTGACTAAATGTAATGTATTGAATGTAATTCATGGGATCAGCTGACTGAATGTAATGAATTGAATGTAGTTCATGGGATCAGGTGACTAAATGTAATGTATTGAATGTAATTCATGGGATCAGCTGACTGAATGTAATGTATTGAATGTAATTCATGGGATCAGGTGACTGAATGTAATGTATTGAATGTAATTCATGGGATCAGCTGACTGAATGTAATGTATTGAATGTAATTCTTGGGATCAGCTGACTGAATGTAATGTATTGAATGTAATTCATGGGATCAGCTGACTGAATGTAATGTATTGAATGTAATTCATTGGATCAGCTGACTAAATGTATTGTATTGAATGTAATTCATGGGATCAGCTGGCTAAATGTCTTTCTCATAGGAACCGTGTTTGATGACATCACTCAGACTGGCTGTGTAGCTGTGAACCAATGCTCTTGTCTCCACAACGGACAATCTTACCAGCCTGGACAATCATTCTCAAGAACATGCCATAAATGGTAAGAGCTGCATTGCGTTTATATACACTGAATTATTGTGTGTGTTGAGCCGGATGTGTTGAGGCTAAACTGACTGTCTCTCTCCGTTAGTACCTGTATCCAAGGCCAGTGGAGTTGTATGGATCTAGATTGCCCAGCTACCTGCTCCATAGTGGGAGGTTCCCACATCACCACTTACGATGGGAAAGCCTACACCTTCCATGGAGACTGCTCATATGTCCTGTCCAAGGTAGGGATCTAACCTACTGTATGGACACTGCTCATATGTCCTGTCCAAGGTAGGGATCTAACCTACTGTATGGAGACTGCTCATATGTCCTGTCCAAGGTAGGGATCTAACCTACTGTATGGAGACTGCTCATATGTCCTGTCCAAGGTAGGGATCTAACCTACTGTCTGGAGACTGCTCATATGTCCTGTCCAAGGTAGGGATCTAACCTACTGTATGGAGACTGCTCATATGTCCTGTCCAAGGTAGGGATCTAACCTACTGTATGGAGACTGCTCATATATCCTGTCCAAGGTAGGGATCTAACCTACTGTATGGAGACTGCTCATATGTCCTGTCCAAGGTAGGGATCTAACCTACTGTCTGGAGACTGCTCATATGTCCTGTCCAAGGTAGGGATCTAACCTACTGTATGGAGACTGCTCATATGTCCTGTCCAAGGTAGGGATCTAACCTACTGTATGGAGACTGCTCATATGTCCTGTCCAAGGTAGGGATCTAACCTACTGTATGGAGACTGCTCATATGTCCTGTCCAAGGTAGGGATCTAACCTACTGTATGGAGACTGCTCATATATCCTGTCCAAGGTAGGGATCTAACCTACTGTATGGAGACTGCTCATATGTCCTGTCCAAGGTAGGGATCTAACCTACTGTATGGAGTGATATTAGTGCCAACAGAAATATTGAATAAAAATGTGATTTCTTCATACAAATTCAAAGTGATTCAATTCAGATTCCGTGTCATTTGGCACTAATATGACTCCATGCTGACGCATACTGTATGTTTAGTAGATTTAACTCCTAACTCGCTAGCGAACATGTACTGGCCCACGAACGGGCCACATCCGGCATAGATTGCGGCTGACAGCTGGCAGCCACTTGCATTGGAGGTGCTTATACATACCATTGGTATCACTATCCATATTAATCTCATAAATACTTTTCAATCAAGTTGAACCATAATATATAGTGCCTTCAGAAGGTATTCACACCCCTTCAATTTTTCCACATGTTGTTGTGTAACAGCCTGAAATGAAAGTGTATTAAATAGCGGGGTTTTTTTGTGGGGGGAGGGGGGGGGGTCACTGGCCTACACACAACATCAGACATTGATGGCAAGAGCAGACATTGAATATCCCTTTAAGCATGGTGAAGTTATTAATTACACTTTGGATGGTGTACACCCAGTCACTACAAAGATACAGGCGTCCTTCCTAACTCAGTTGCCGGAGAGGAAGGAAACCACTCAGGGATTTTACCATGAAGCCAATGGTTACTTTGAAACAGTTACAGAGTTTAATGGCTGTGAAAGGAGTAAAACTAAGGATGAATCAACAACATTGTAGTTACTCCACAATACTAACCTAATTGACAAGTGAAAAGAAGGAATCCTGTACAGAATAAAAACATTCCAAAACATGCATCCTGTTTGCAACAAGGCACTAAAGTAATACTGCAAAGATAGTGGCAAACTAATTACTAATTCATATTTTCAAGCATAGTGGTGACTGTACCATGTTATGGCTGCATCATGTTATGGGTATGCTTGTAACCGTTAAGGACTGGAAAGTTTTTCAGTATAAAAGATAAATGGAATGGAGTTAAGCACAAGAACAATCCTAGAGGAAAACCTAGTTCAGTCTGCTTTCCATCAGACACTGGGAGACAAATTCACCATTCAGCTGGATGATAACCTAAAACACAAGGCCAAATATACACTGGAGTTGCTTCCCAAGATGACATTGAATGTGGCCGAGTTACAGGTTTGACTTAAATCGGTTTTAAAATCTATGGCAAGACTTGAAAATGGCTGTCTATCAATGATCAACATCCAACTTGACAGAGCTCGAAGAATGTAAGAAAATAAATAATTGCAAATATTGTACAATCCAGGTGTGCAAAGCTCTTAGCAACTTACCCAGAAGCACTCACAGCTGTAATCGCTGCCAAAGGTGATTCTAACATGTATTGACTCAGAGGTGTGAATACTAATGTGAATAAGATATTTCTGTATTTCATTTTCAATAAATTATCAAACGTTTCTAAAAACATGTTTTCAGGTTGTCATTATTGGGTGAAAAACAATATTTAATCCATTTAAAATGCAGGCTGTAACACAACAACATGTGCAATAAGTCAAGGGGTGTGAATACTTCCTGAAGGAACTGTAGTTCCCTGGAACCGAAAGTAGGCAAATAGTAAGTAGTGTGTTACAAAATATGTGTTCCCTTAATACTGTCATACCTTAACTTTACTATCATCCCTTAACTTTACTGTCATACCTTAACCTTACTGTCATACCTTAACTTTACTGTCATACCTTAACTTTACTGTCATACCTTAACTTTACTGTCATACCTTAACTTTACTGTCATACCTTAACTTTACTGTCATACCTTGACTTTACTGTCATTCCTTAACTTTACTATCATACCATAACCTTACTGTCATACATTAACTTCACTGCCTTAACTTTACTGCCTTAACTTTACTGTCATTCCTTAACTTTACTGTCATACCTTGACTTTACTGTCATACCTTAACTTTACTGTCATACCTTAACTTTACTGTCATACCTTAACTTTACTGTCATTCCTTAACTTTACTGTCATACCTTAACTTTACTGTCATACCTTAACTTTACTGTCATACCTTGACTTTACTGTCATTCCTTGACTTTACTGTCATACCTTGTACCAATTGTCCCCAGCAAACCAACGAGACTGCTTTCACAGTCCTGGGTGACATAGTGAAATGTGGGAAGACTGACATTGAGACCTGCCTAAGATCTGTAACCCTGGTGACTCCAGAGTCCATGGTAAGTTAACCTTTCTGCAGTGACACACCCACCTGATAGTATCGAATTAAAATACACTGCTCAAAAAAATAAAGGGAACACTTAAACAACACAATGTAACTCCAAGTCAATCACACTTCTGTGAAATCAAACTGTCCACTTAGGAAGCAACACTGATTGACAATACATTTCACATGCTGTTGTGCAAATGGAATAGACAACAGATGGAAATTATAGGCAATTAGCAAGACACCCCCAATAAAGGAGTGGTTCTGCAGGTGGTGACCACAGACCACTTCTCAGTTCCTATGCTTCCTGGCTGATGTTTTGGTCACTTTTGAATGCTGGCGGTGCTTTCACTCTAGTGGTAGCATGAGACGGAGTCTACAACCCACACAAGTGGCTCAGGTAGTGCAGCTCATCCAGGATGGCACATCAATGCGAGCTGTGGCAAGAAGGTTTGGTGTGTCTGTCAGCGTAGTGTCCAGAGCATGGAGGCGCTACCAGGAGACAGGCCAGTACATCAGGAGACGTGGAGGAGGCCGTAGGAGGGCAACAACCCAGCAGCAGGACCGCTACCTCCGCCTTTGTGCAAGGAGGAGCACTGCCAGAGCCCTGCAAAATGACCTCCAGCAGGCCACAAATGTGCATGTGTCTGCTCAAACGGTCAGAAACAGACTCAATGAGGGTGGTATGAGGGCCCGACGTCCACAGGTGGGGGTTGTGCTTACAGCCCAACACCGTGCAGGAAGTTTGGCATTTGCCAGAGAACACCAAGATTGGCAAATTTGCCACTGGCGCCCTGTGCTCTTCACAATTGAAAGCAGGTTCACACTGAGCACATGTGACAGTCTGGAGACGCCGTAGAGAACGTTCTGCTGCTTGCAACATCCTCCAGCATGACCGGTTTGGCGGTGGGTCAGTCATGGTGTGGGGTGGCATTTCTTTGGGGGGCCCTACATGGGCTCGCCAGAGGTAGCCTGACTGCCATTAGGTACCGAGATGAGATCCTCAGACCCCTTGTGAGACCATATGCTGGTGCGGTTGGCCCTGGGTTCCTCCTAATGCAAGACAATGCTAGACCTCATGTGGCTGGAGTGTGTCAGCAGTTCCTGCAAGAGGAAGGCATTGATGCTATGGACTGGCCCGCCCGTTCCCCAGACCTGAATCCAATTGAGCACATCTGGGACATGTCTCGCTCCATCCACCAACGCCACGTTGCACCACAGACTGTCCAGGAGTTGGCGGATACTTTAGTCCAGGTCTGGGAGGAGATCCCTCAGGAGACCATCCGCCACCTCATCAGGAGCATGCCCAGGCGTTGTAGGGAGGTCATACAGGCACGTGGAGGCCACACACACTACTGAGCCTCATTTTGACTTGTTTTAAGGACATTACATCAGTTGGATCAGCCTGTAGTGTGGTTTTCCACTTTAATTTTGAGTGTGACTCCAAATCCAGACCTCCATGGGTTGATAAATTTGATTTCCATTGATAATTTTTGTGTGATTTTGTTGTCAGCACATTCAACTATGTAAAGAAAAAAGTATTTAATAAGAATATTTCATTCATTCAGATCTAGGATGTGTTATTTTAGTGTTCCCTTTATTTTTTTGAGCAGTGTATATCAACATCAAACCATGTTGTGTATGTTCAGGGGAAAAAAGCTCAATGTTGAGGCTTCTGCTGCTGCCAGTGACTCATATCACCACTTCAGGGTTGGAGTAAATTACATTTAAATTCCAGTCAATTCAGGCAGTCCACTGTAATTCCAATTCCAATGCTCTTCATTGTTTTTCAGTGAGGAACACTTGGAATAATTAGGTTAACTTTCTGAATTGACTGGAATTGACTCCAACCCTGTTCCACACTCTTTATCACCAGGGGAGTGTCATTTATTCAAGTTGTAATTTGATCACTTGCAGATGATCGTCATCGAGGCCAGTGGAAGGGTCTATGTCAACAAGATGTTTTCTCAGTTGCCGCTTTTCATGGGTGAGTGACTGATTGATGGCTGCTTGAGAAAAGGGATACAGAAATGTGATATCTGTCTAATTGTTTGTAGTCATTAATCAGTATAAACGTATGTTTGAAACCCTTCCCATGCAGTACGTACTGTACCAGAAGTTGTCTCTTTTCTTCGTCTTTCTCTCCTTGTCTAGCAGCGTGTAACACCATAAGCATCCCACAATGGGGAAGTGGGAGCTAAAAGTTGATGGTAAACCAGATTGTGACCTGATGTATATTTTCCACAGCGGATGTAAGGATCTTTCAACCCTCTACGTTCTACATCGTTGTGCAAACCTCTTATGGGCTCCGTCTAGAGGTGCAGCTAACACCTACAATGCAGGTCTACATCGTAGCTAGCAGTTCACACAAAGACAAAACACAGGGTATGTTTCTCTTTGTTCATTTAATGTCTTTGTGGAAAGATGAGCGTGTTTGGGTCTTTGAAAAGCGCTATATAAATCTCATGCATTATTATTATAAAAGATGATTTGTTATCAAACTATTGTTCATGTAACGTGTGTCACTATACCAGTTGTTTGAGGGGTTCGGTCAAACCTCACCTGAAACAATTATTAGTAAACTAATGATACTTGATGCATTGCATCTTTAGTCAATGTTAGTTCAAACCACCTGTTGTAATGTTTTGTACCTCTTATCCAGGTCTTTGTGGAGACTTTAACAGCGTCCAAGCTGACGACTTCAGAACCATCAATGGACTGGTGGAAGGAACCGCTGTGACGTTCGCAAACACGTGGAAGACCAAAGCAAGCTGTCCTGATGTGGCACAGAGCTTTGAGATCCCATGCAGTCTGAGTGTAGAGAACGGTACTCCTTCAACCTCTTTAACAACACTAACGTGTGTCTAATGCAGCGGTTCTCAAACTTGTGGTCACGACCCCATGTGGGGTCACTTTATATGAAAATGGGGTCACGGGAGAATTTTCAAAATACAAAAAAATATATATACACTCAACAAAATATAAATGCAACATGAAAAGTGTTAGTCCCATGTTTCATGAGCTGAAATAAAAGATCCCAGACATTTTCAATACGCACAAAAAGCTTATTTCTCTCAAATGTTGTGCAGAAATTTGTTTACA
Source organism: Salvelinus alpinus (assembly GCF_045679555.1). Lineage (NCBI taxonomy): Eukaryota > Metazoa > Chordata > Actinopteri > Salmoniformes > Salmonidae > Salvelinus > Salvelinus alpinus. Next base: position 3,512,790 of record NC_092094.1, read on the forward strand.
TCCCTGTTAGTGAGCATTTTGCCTTTGCCAAGATAATCCATCCACTTGACAGGTATGGCAGATCAAGAAGCTGATTGAACTGCATGACAATTACACATGTGCACCTTGTGCTAGGGTAAAAAAGGCCACTCGAAAATATGAGGTTTTGATGGAGCGTACAATTGGCATGCTGACTACAGGAAATTCCACCAGAGCTTGTTGTCAGAGAATTGAATGTTCATTTCTCTACCATAAGCCGCCTCCAACATCATTTTAGAGAATTTGGCAGTACGTCCATCCGTTTATGTCGTTGTGTGGGCGAACGGTTTGCTGATGTCAACGTTGTGAACAGAGTGCTCCATGGTGACTGTGGGGTTATGGTATGGGCAGGAATAAACTACAGACAATGAACACTCTTGCATTTTATCGATGGCAATTTGAATGCACAGAGATACTATGACGAGATCCTCTGGCCTCTTTCTAGAGCTCCAACTTCCAACCTGAAGATCACTGACGTCATGATTTGACATCGTATTTGTCTTGAAAGAACCTTGGTACCTTTCACCAGCTCATGTCTGTGTGAAGCTGGATTCAGTGCTCCTGTCTGCATTAAAACCAAATATCGATCCAGGCTGGATGTGACAGCAGAGATGAGATGCTCACTGTCGACCACGCCCCCTGACTTTGAGAAGCTCTGACGCGACATGCATCAAGCCACACCCATCTCATTAGTGGTGGTGAGATAAGATACATAATGTAAGACTAGTTTGAAATTGACTATCATCATAGCCCCACATTAACAGTATGTGATGGTGAGTTGAGAAGACAATCAGAAATACTGTTCATGTTTTTCAATTGACTGCCATCATAGCCCCAAATAAAAAGGTTAACACTGTCTGTTAATTACATATTTTATTTCACATGGTTGCCGTCGCGAGAATTTTCTAAATGGGGTCGTGGGACAAAAAGTTTGCGAACCCCTGGTCTAATGAAACAATACCCAAACACGCTTCAGCCCAGCTTGAACAAAAAGGGAATCAGTTGCCCGACTGAGGGACTTAATAATATCAAAACTATTCCTTACTAGTAGTAGAAAAAGGATCACTCTGTGCATAGGTCTGAGTTTATTTTCTAACTAACCATTTAAATTGTTTCATTATGTTTCGGCATAGAGAGCCTTTATCAGAGCCTTGGAATACTTCTTGGGGATTACACTGACGTATGTCTACTGAGATGCACAGTAAAGCCTAGATAAAACCTCTTTGTTTATTTGTGAAATGTTGTTAATATCTCATATGTTTTACAGAGAGATATGCCAAGCACTGGTGCTCGATGCTGTCAGATCGTGAAGGAATATTTTCCCAATGCCACACTGAGGTCAACCCAAATTACTACAAGGAAGTAAGTACGAGATTTTAATTTGTCAAATGCTTTTTAATTACAGAGTTATCCCAAAGCTCTAAGAATATATATTTTTTAAACGATAATTTAAGAAGTTCCATATCAAAATTATATAATATAATTTTTTTATTTCTCTCAGGTTTCTTCATTAACACATCTCATAACTGAACGTTCTTCTTCTTCTGTTTCTTCTTCTCTCCCTATAGATCTGCCTATATGACAGCTGTAACTGTGAGAGGAGTGAGGAGTGCATGTGTGCTGCGGTCTCCTCCTACGTCCATGCATGTGCTGCTGCAGGCGTCCTGCTCAGTGGATGGAGAAACATCACCTGTGGTAAGATAAACATCAGAGATACTGAATTTACTGATTAATTAATGAAGGGTTTCCCCTCCTATTTACCCATGGTGTCCAGGGTTTCCCCTCCTATTAACCCACGGTGTCCAGGATTTACCCTCCTATTTACCCACGGTGTTCAGGGTTTACCCTCCTATTAACCCACGGTGTCCAGGGTTTCCCCTCCTATTAACCCACGGTGTCCAGGTTTTACCCTCCTATTAACCCACAGTGTCCAGGGTTTACCCTCCTATTAACCCACGGTGTCCAGGGTTTCCCCTCCTATTTACCCACTGTGTTCAGGATTTACCCTCTTATTTACCCACGGTGTCCAGGATTTACCCTCCTATTAACCCACGGTGTTCAAGATTTACCCTCTTATTTACCCACAGTGTTCAGGATTTACCCCCTTATTTAAAAACAAAATTCCCCCAAACATGTAATTAACTGTTGAATCACCACCCTGTTTTCCACAGGGAAGTACTCCTCTAGCTGCCCTGACACGATGGTCTATGACTACACCATGACCAGCTGTGACCGCACCTGTCGCTCACTGAGCCAGACAGACTTTACCTGCCAGGTACATTTACATGGACATCTCATTTCTATTATATTTGTTTGCTATTATTATTAATATTATTCATTTGATTAATGTCTTGTTGTTGTGTATGTTGTTGTTGTGTGTGTTGTTGTTGTGTATGTTGTTGTTGTTGTGTATCTTCTTGTTGTTGTTGTCTTGTTGTTGTGGATGTTGTTGTTGTTGTGGATGTTGTTGTTGTTGTGTATCTTCTTGTTGTTGTCTTGTTGTTGTGGATGTTGTTGTTGTTGTGGATGTTGTTGCTGTCTTGTTGTTGCTGTTTTGTTGTTGTTGTGTATCTTCTTGTTGTTGTGGATGTTGTTGTTGTTGCAAATATGCCCAAAGTAATTTCCCTTCAAGGATAAAACACTTTTAATTTCATTGAACAGTCAGACCATGTGTCTGTGGACGGCTGTGGCTGTGCCGAGGGAACCTACCTGAACGACCAGGGAGAGTGTGTCCCTGCCTCACGCTGCTCCTGCTACCATGGAGGCACAGTAGTACCCTCTGGAGAGGTCACCAGGATCTATGGGGCTACTTGGTGAGGACTTGGTTGGCGTGTGAAAGAAAATCTCTGACAATCTGATGGTCTTTGTGGTCCCGTCTTTGGGGTCCCGTGTGGCTCAGTTGGTAGAGCATGGCGCTTGCAACGCCAGGGTTGTGGGTTCATTCCCCACGGGGGGACCAGGATGAATATGTATGAACTTTCCAATTTGTAAGTCGCTCTGGATAAGAGCGTCTGCTAAATGACTTAAATGTAAATGTCTTTTCTGTTGTGGCTCTACTAAAATATTTAGAAATGGACGGTCTTCTTCTGAAGTCTTGGTTTACTTCAAGAGGCATGTTAAACCATGTTTAACCCCTCCTCTTGTACCCCTCTTAACCACCCAGCTCATGCAGACAAGGGAAATTAAGCTGTGCTGGAGAACCAACACAATTATGTGAGTACTCTGAAATTCAGAACACATCTTTATATGACAAATACAGCATATCACGTCACAACCAAGACTCTGTACTTTAGTCCCTACTAACCTATAAAACCTACTTTTGTTCCCTACAGCCTGTGAAGAACCAATGGGTTTCTTCAACTGTTCTAGTGCAGGGCCCGGAGCCAAGGGCTCAGAGTGCCAGAAGAGCTGTCAAACACTGGACAGTCACTGTGTAAGTCTACAATGGGAATGTCTTACAACACGTTAATAAAAACATGTCTTACAACACGTTAATAAAAACATTTCTTACAACACGTTAATAAAAACACGCCTTACAACACGTTAATAAAAACATGCCTTACAACACGTTAATAAATACATGCCTTACAACACGTTAATAAAACCATGCCTTACAACACGTTAATAAAACCATGCCTTACAACACGTTAATAAAACCATGCCTTACAACACGTTAATAAATACATGCCTTACAACACGTTAATAAAAACATGCCTTACAACACGTTAATAAATACATGCCTTACAACACGTTAATAAAAACATGCCTTACAACACGTTAATAAAAACATGCCTTACAACACGTTAATAAAAACATGCCTTACAACACGTTAATAAAAACATGCCTTACAACACGTTAATAAAAACATGCCTTACAACACGTTAATAAAAACATGCCTTACAACACGTTAATAAAAACATGCCTTATAACACGTTAATAAAAACATGCCTTACAACACGTTAATAAAAACATGCCTTACAACACGTTAATAAAAACATGCCTTACAACACGTTAATAAAAACATGCCTTACAACACGTTAATAAAAACATGCCTTACAACACGTTAATAAAAACATGCCTTACAACACGTTAATAAAAACATGCCTTACAACACGTTAATAAAAACATGCCTTACAACACGTTAATAAAAACATGCTTTACAGCACGTTAATAAAAACATGCCTTACAACACGTTAACAAAAACACGCCTTAAAACACGTTAATAAAAACACGCCTTACAACACGTTAATAAAAACCCGTCTTACAACACGTTAACAAGAATACGCCTTACATCACGTTAATAAAAACACGCCTTACAACACGTTAATAAAAACACGCCTTACAACACGTTAATAAAAACACGCCTTACAACACGTTAATAAAATCACACCTTACAACACGTTAATAAAAACACACCTTACAACACGTTAATACATACACGCCTTACAACACGTTAATAAAAACATGCCTTACAACACGTTAATAAAAACACGCCTTACAACACGTTAATAAAAACACGCCTTACAACACGTTAATAAAAACATGCCTTACAACACGTTAATAAAAACATGCCTTACAACACGTTAATAAAAACATGCCTTACAACACGTTAATAAAAACACGCCTTACAACACGTTAATAAAAACACGCCTTAAAACACGTTAATAAAAACATGCCTTACAACACGTTAATAAAAACATGCCTTACAACACGTTAATAAAAACATGCCTTACAACACGTTAATAAAAACATGCCTTACAACACGTTAATAAAAACACGTCTTACAACACGTTAATAAAAACATATATTGCAACACGTTTTAATAAAAACATACAAGGACAATGTTATGTTAACAGTGTTAGATTGATCAAATTATTTATTACCTTGGACATAGCTAGGCCCAGGATCCAAACGATATCCTCTGATGAGATTGACTTTTTAGAGGGTTTCTGTTTGAGCAGACATCTGTAACGTTTACAGAGAACCTGATCTACATGAACATCAAGGAGATCATATTTAAAAGTCATCATTGTGTCTTTTCAAACACTTGATCAATTGATCCATTTGACAAATAATGTCCACATCTTATACCCTGGATGGTGGAGGGACATACAGGAACATAATGTCCAACTTAAATTCATGTCAGTCCTATTTCATTGTGTGTTATAGATCAGTGCAGAGTGTGTGTCAGGCTGTGTATGTCCTGATGGTCTGCTGTCTGATGGAAACGGAGGATGCGTCAAGGAAGACCTATGTCCCTGTTCTCACAATGGAGTCTACTATCAACCTGGACATGTGCTCAAAGTAGACTGCAATACCTGGTAAAGTCAACTTCTACCCCTCTTCTTCTTCATCTTCTTTGGATTTTTCAAATGTTTCCTTCTAAAATCTCCCCATGTGATTATGTTTGCATCATTGTAGCACTTGCGAAGGCAGAAAATGGCAGTGTACCAATACGCAGTGTGATGGGATGTGTGCCATATATGGAGAGGGGCATTTCATCACTTTTGACGAGGAAAGGTTCACTTTCAATGGAAATTGTGAATACACTCTTACTCAGGTAGGGCAATAATAATTTGTATTTATGATTTGATTTGTATTTTTATTAAAACCCCTACTTTATGTATGATGCACATATTTTCTAATTATGATTAAGTTGACGTAATAATAATAACTAGGAGGCAAAGGTTTTCTGATGGTGTATTTGAATACATCCTGCAGGACTACTGCAGCAACAATCCAAACGGAACCTTCAGAGTGATCTCAGAGAACATTCCCTGTGGAACCACTGGCACCACCTGTTCCAAGGCCATCAAGCTCTTCTTGGGGGTAGGAACTACTGTTCATAAACGGCTTCATACATGCATTAAAGGTACAATAGACAAGTCTGGACATTTCACTCAATGTCGACACCGGTGGCTGTGAGTGGAATTGCATGCTGACCTCTGGATGCACTGATCTCGTCCCTCCATGCGTTTTGTTAGCACGCTAGATTGACAGGGCTCTCTGACGGAGTGTCTGCTTACACGGAAACCAAACCGACTGCGCGCGTGCGCCATCGTGCGCCATCGTGCATAAATGTATTTTGACTCCCCACACCATACGCGATCGCGACACACAGGTTAAAATATCAAAACAAACTCTGAATCAATTACATTAATTTGGGGACAGGTCGAAAAGCATTAAACATGTATGGTAATTTAGCTAGTTAGCTTGCACCTGCTAACGTTAGTCAACGTTAATTTGTCCTATTTAGCTAGCTTGCTGTTGCTAGCTAATTTGTCCTGGGATATAAACATTGAGTTGTTATTTTACCTGAAATGCACAAGGACCTCTACTCCGACAATTAATCCACACATAAAACGGAATCGTTTCTAGTCATCTCTCCTCCTTCCAGGCTTTTTCATCGTTTAACTTCGCATCTAAAGTTTCATTGTAGTACCACGACTCATGCATTAAAGGTACAATAGACAAGTCTGGACATTTGACAGTAGAATTTCAAATCGACATGTAGTTTATGTGTACAAACTTGATAGCGTAAAACCCAATACCACCACAGTGTAAAACCCAACACCACCACAGTGTAATCCTGGTTAGTGTAAAACCCAGCACCACCACAGTGTAACCCTGGATAGTGTAAAACCCAGCTCCATCACAGTGTAACCCTGGATAGTGTAAAACCCAGCACCACCACAGTGTAAACCTGGATAGTGTAAAACCCAGCACCACCACAGTGTAACACTGGATAGTGTAAAACCCAGCACCACCACAGTGTAAACCTGGAAAGTGTAAAACCCAGCACCACCACAGTGTAACCCTGGATAGTGTAAAACCCAGCACCACCACAGTGTAACACTGGATAGTGTAAAACCCAGCACCACCACAGTGTAACACTGGATAGTGTAAAACCCAGCACCACCACAGTGTAACCCTGGATAGTGTAAAACCCAGCACCACCACAGTGTAAAACCCAGCACCACCACAGTGTAACACTGGATAGTGTAAAACCCAGCACCACCACAGTGTAACCCTGGATAGTGTAAAACCCAGCACCACCACAGTGTAAAACCCAGCACCACCACAGTATAAAACCCAGCACCACCACAGTGTAAAACCCAGCACCACCACAGTGTAACCCTGGATAGTGTAAAACCCAGCACCACCACAGTATAAAACCCAGCACCACCACAGTGTAAAACCCAGCATCACCACAGTGTAACCCTGGATAGTGTAAATCCCAGCACCACCACAGTGTAAAACCCAGCACCACCACAGTGTAATACCCAGCACCACCACAGTGTAATACCCAGCACCACCACAGTGTAAAACCCAGCACCACCACAATGTAAAACCCAGCACCACCACAGTGTAAAACCCAGCATCACCACAGTGTAACCCTGGATAGTGTAAATCCCAGCACCACCACAGTGTAAAACCCAGCACCACCACAGTGTAATACCCAGCACCACCACAGTGTAAAACCCAGCACCACCACAGTGTAATACCCAGCACCACCACAGTGTAAAACCCAGCACCACCACAATGTAAAACCCAGCACCACCACAGTGTAAAAGCTGTCTACTAGTATTACATTATCAATGAACACTTTCTGTTTCTGTCTTTCAGAGCAATGAAATCATACTAGCAGATGAATCTGTAAAAGTGATCAAACAAGAGAAGGGGGTTGACATGCCATACCAGGTCCACTCTATCGGTATCTATGTTGTTGTTGAGGCTGAAAATGGCCTGATCCTCATGTGGGATAAGAAGAATAGCCTGTTCATCAAACTCAGCTCTACCTTCCAGGTGAGTGACTAGAATAGGTCATTTTGAACCAGTGATTGCACTGTATCTTTGTTTAGCAGTTGCATTGGCATACCATTTTTATAAATGTTTTATTAGCTACTTCAAGTTATTATTATTATTTTTTTTTAATCCTTCCAGGGCCAAGTGTGTGGTCTGTGTGGAAACTACGACGGTAATGGAAAGAACGACTTCACGTCCAGAAACCAGGAAGTGGTTGTTGAAGCTCTGGAGTTTGGGAACAGCTGGAAAGTGTCACCCAGTTGCCCCAACGCTGATGTCATAGAAAACCCATGCACTTTAAGATCCTACAGGAAGTCGTGGTCTCAGAAACGCTGCAGCATCATCACCAGTCACGTTTTCTCAGCCTGCCACTCACAGGTACAGTACACAGCAGATACTAGTCAATATAGATTCAATACTTTATTGCCATACCAACCAAAGTTGTTAGGAAGTTGACGTAGTGCAGATGATATAAACAAAGATAAAAAGACACACATATACGGTAAGTACATTCATTTGCATAACCTATACATTCAATAGACAGTACAGCAGATACATGCAGTCAGGGCAGGCAGGTTAAAACAAGCTGTATGTACAGATGCTATGACTTGTGTATCTTGGCTACATTGGTATTTACATTTGGTGAAATTGTAATTTTCTGTTAACTTTTACTTGGTACTCATCCCGGATCCGGGAGCACCCTCATCAGTAAAAAAGCTGACTAGCATAGCCTAGCATAGCGCCACAAGTAAATACTAGCATCTAAATATCATGAAATCACAAGTCCAAGACACCAGATGAAAGATACACATCTTGTGAATCCAGCCATCATTTCTGATTTTTAAAATATTTTACAGGGAAGACACAATATGTATTTCTATTAGCTAACCACGATAGAAAAAGACTCAACTTTTTTCTCTCCACCATTTTCTTACTGCATAGGTAGCGTTCACAAATTCGACCAAATAAAGATATAAATAGTCACTAACCAAGAAAAAACTTTATTGTATAGCATATGTTTTGTTCGAAAAATTTGCATATTTCAGGTATAAATCACAGTTCTACATTGCAGCTGCAATCTGAAATAGCGTCGATGTAGCCAGAATAATTACAGAGACCAACGTCAAATACCTAAATACGCATCATAAAACATTTCTGAAAAATACACAGCGTACAGCAAATGAAAGACTAACATCTTGTGAATCCAGCCAATATTTCTGATTTTTTAAGTGTTTTACAGCGAAAACACAATATAGCATTATATTAGCTTACCACAATAGCCAGAAACACAAGCAATTTACCAGCAGCAAAGGTTAGCGATCGTAACAATCCAGCAATTGATATATAATTTTTGACTAACCTTGATAAACTTCATCAGATGACAGTCCTGTAACATCATATTACACAATGCATATAGGTTTTGTTCGAAAATGTGCATATTTAGCAGCACAAATCGGGGTTATACAATGTGATCAGTAGCAACATTTCAGGCATTCTGGCCGGCGCCATCTTGGCGAGGCACCTAATCTAATCGATAACTAATCGTAAACTTGACTAAAAAATACAGGTTGGACAGCAAATGAAAGATGCATTAGTTATTAATGCAACCGCTGTGTTAGATTTTTAAAATTAACGTTACTAGACATACAGTGTGCGTTACAGCCAGACCAGTGCCGAAATTAATGGCGGACAAATCATTTTACATTTTTCCACAGAAATACGAATTAACATCATAAATAGCTCTTACTTTTGGATGAGCTTCCATCAGAATCTTGGGCAAGTTGTCCTTTGTCCAAAAGAATCGTTGCTCGGTTGTAGAACGTCCTCTTCAACTTTGGAAATAGCAGCAAACATTAGCTATGTGGCGCAGACATGCCCAAATCTTCAAAACGCAATACAAAGGAAATTCCGAAAATCGCAATATACTCACATAAACTGATATAACTCGGTTTAAAATAACTTCGTTATGATGTTTCTAACACCTATATCGAATTAAATCAGAGCAGGATATATCTAAGGCCGATAACTTGAGCTTTTCAGAACGCCATGCTGAGGTCCTGCTTTGCGCCATGACGAAGGTTAAAAAGAGTGCACCCCCCATTCCATGGGCTTTTATATGGTCTCAGATCTGCCTAGAAACTCCATTCCAATTCTCATTGGTTACTGACATCCAGGGGAAGGCGCGTGCAGTTCATGTCGACCCATAGGATACATACAGAGTTTTAAACTGATCCTAGAACAGAGTCTACATTTTCAGATTTTGCAGTACCTGTCAGGAATTTCGCTGCCAAACGAGTTCTGTTTCACTCAGAGAAATAATTCAAACTGTTTTAGAAACTAGAAAGTGTTTTCTATCCAATAGTAATAATAATATGCATATTGTACGAGTAAGAATTGAGTACGAGGCAGTTTAATTTGGGAACGATAAATGACAAAGTTGAAACAGCACCCCCTATATTGAGAAAAGGTTTTAAAAGTCTAAGCCGTTGGGGGGGGGGGGGGGGGGGGTTACATATGGAATTGTTTTAAGAATGTCATACAATTTAGATCATTTTGAATTTTAGGACCCCTTTATGTTTCAAAAATATATATATAGAAAGAAAACATTTCAAATATTGAATTTGGCCTTTACTACTACAGGCCATAACTACTTCATCACCATCCCGGATCCGGGAGTATCCTCATCAGTAAAAAAGCTGACTAGCATAGCGCCACAAGTAAATACTAGCATATAAATATCATGAAATCACAAGTCCAAGACACCAAATGAAAGATACACATCTTGTGAATCCAGCCATCATTTCCGATTTTTAAAATGTTTTACAGCGAAAACACAATATGTATTTCTATTAGCTAACCACAATAGCAAAAGAATCAACCGTATATTTTCACAATTTTCTTACCGCATAGGTAGCTATCACAAAACCGACCAAATAGAGATATAATTAGTCACTAACCAAGAAACAACTTCATCAGATGACAGTCTTATAACATGTTATACAATAAATCTATGTTTTGTTCGAAAATGTGCATATTTGAGGTATAAATCATAGTTTTACATTGCAGCTACCATAAAAAATATCACCAAAGCAGCCAGAATAATTACAGAGAGCAACGTGAAATACCTAAATACTCATCATAAAACATTTATGAAAAATACATGGTGTACAGCAAATGAAAGATAAACATGTTGTGAATCCAGCCAATATTTCAGATTTTTTAAGTGTTTTACAGCGAAAACACAATATAGCATTATATTAGCTTACCACAATAGTCAAACACACAACCGCATTCATTCACCGCAAAGGTAGCGATCGCAAAAAAACAGCAAAAGATATAAAATTACTCACTAACCTTGACAAACTTCATCAGATGACAGTCCTATAACATCATGTTACACAATACATATATGTTTTGTTCGAAAATGTGCATATTTAGCGGTACAAATCGTGGTTTTACAATGTGAATACGTAGTCAAAATGCACAAAATTCTCCAGAGATATTTTGGACAGTCACCTAATCTAATCAAATAACTCATCATAAACTTTACTAAAAAATACATGTTGTACAGCAAATGAAAGATACACTAGTTCTTAATGCAACCGCTGTGTTAGATTCTTAAAAATAACTTTAGTACGACATACAGCTTACGTTATAGCGAGACAGCGCCCGCAATAAGTGCGGAAAATACGACTAAACATTTTCCACAGAAATACGAAATAACATCATAAATGGTTCCTACTTTTGCTGAGCTTCCATCAGAATCTTGTACAAGGAGTCCTTTGTCCAGAATAATCGTTGTTTGGTTTTAGAATGTCCTCTTCTCCTGTCGAATTAGCAACTATAGCTAGCCAAGTGGCGCAAACGTGCCCAACTTCACATGAAGCAAAGAAAAGAAAATTCCCAAACTCGCAATAAACGTTCAATAAACTGATATAACTCGGTTGAAAAAAACTACTTTATGATGTTATCACATCTATCAAATAAAATCAGAGCCGGAGATATCTAACGTGTATACCGAAAGCTTTTCAGAAGGCAATCTGGGGTTCCTTCTCACACCTTCGAAGACAATGAAATTTCCAGTCATGTCATTCCAAAAGCTCTTGTTTGGCCTCAGATCAAGCTAGACACCCCATTCCACCTCTCACTGCCTGTTGACATCTAGTGGAAGGCGTATGAAGTGCATGTATATCCATAGATTTCAAGCAATTGAATAGGAAAGCCCTGGAACAGAGCCTTGATTTCATATTTTTCACTTCCTGACAGGAAGTTTGCTGCAAAATGAGTTCTGTTTTACTCACAGATATAATTCAAACGGTTTTAGAAACTTGAGAGTGTTTTCTATCCAATAGTAATAATAATATGCATATTGTACGAGCTAGAATAGAGTACGGGGCAGTTTAATTTGGGCACGATTTTTTACAAAGTGAAAATAGCGCCCCCCTATTGACAAGAAGATAACATCACATTCATAAATGGCAAAAAAGACAGTCAAAAATAAATCATTAGGAATAAGATTTTGAAGTGTCTGTCGTATATCTAGGAGATTTAAGAAAGAGGATGATGGCTTCACTGGCAGGCTCTTTGTTATTTTATTTATTATTGTTTATTATCATATTCAGGGTTATCAGCAACAGATTCCAAATGCAAATGCCACACTTGCAATCAACTCTAGACATTTTATCTGCTTACTTGTAAATGAACTAATGAGGGATTAACACACACCTGTCCATGGAACAGCTGAGCAGCCAATTGTCCAATTACTTTTGGTCCCTTAAAAAAGGGAGGGGGGGACCAAATATAGAAAGTGCTGTAATTCCTACACCGTTCACCTGATTTGGATGTAAGTACCCTCAAATGAAAGCTGAAGTCTGCACTTTCAGCTCATATATATTAGTTAATGTCAACTCCAATATGATGTGGTAGACAGTTAAAATAATAACTTGGTCAATGTCCAAATATTTATGGACCTGACTGTAGGTTAACATGTAGCCCATATCAGATTGGCGCATTAACACTGATGTAGGCTCTGAAGTAGCACACAGACGCAATGCTCATTTCCTGTCCTTTACGTTTTGGGGTGGTTGTCACGGTAATGGCAGGTCATGTGCAAAAAACCCACTTTAGAGCAAAAACATTAGATCTGAGCGTCCAGACAGAGATGGCATGGAGAATTGGGTTTGAATCCGGATTGAGATCCACATATGGAAGTGGTATAAATCAGAGCTCAAAAGATCAGATTCCATTTGTTTTTTGTTGTTGCTGTTGACACATTAAGGACAAGATCAACTGGTATCAGATGTGCAAATAATTGGTGAATGATCTGAATTGGACTGCCTGTGTACACGCAGCCAAAGTGGCACTGCGTAAGTACAATAATATGGTTAGGGCTTCAACAAGAGTTAAGGGGCTAGGCTTCCCGGCAGCGGGACACCTGTCGACAACTTCCGGTGAAATTGGAGGGCACGCAATTCAAATAAATAATCATAAATATTATGGATATTAAACATTTAGGTACATACAAGTGTCTTATATCGGTTAAAAGCTTAAAGTCTTGTTCATCTAACTGCACAGTCCGATTTACAATATGCTTTACAGTGAAAGCATGCCATGCGATTGTTTGAGGACGGTGCCCCACATCAAAATATTTTTCAACCAGCACAGGCTTCATAAAATCACAAATATTCACATATTCACATTCACAAATATTCACATATTAAATATTCACTTACTTTTTGAAAATCTTCCTCTGATTTACAATACAAAGGGTCCCAGCTACAACATGCATGGTAGTTTTGTTAGATAAAATCCTTCTTTATATCTCAAAGTCAGTTTAGTTGGCTCCATCGATTTGAGTACATGAAGAGAAAGGAATCCAAAAAGCTACCGCTAAACTTTGTTAAAACAAGTCAAAATACATTTCAATTTAATCCTCAGATACCCTGAAATGTAATTAAACTATAATATTTCATACGGAAAGAAGTATGTTCAATAAAAAAGCCAAATAAGCGTCCTCTTCGTCGCGAGTGCACAGACTGATTTCCAACTGTGACTCCCAGTACAGAAACTCTAAATTCTTCCTAGTTTGGGAAGAAACAAGCCTGAAACCTTGAACAAAGACTGTTGACATCTAGTGGTAAACCATAGGAATTGCAATCTGGGAGCTGGATTTGGATATGACCCGATACGTTCCATTGGAAGAGCATGGGCTCTCAAAAAATATAATTCCGATTTGGTTTTTCTTTGGATTTTCTCCTACCATATCAACTGTGTTATAGTCTCATACATTATTTTAACATTTCTACAAACTTCAAAGTGTTTCATATCCAATGGTACCAATTATATGCATATCCTGGTTTCGGGGCCTGAGTAACAGGCAGTTTACTTTGGGAACGTCAGACAGGAAGTGGAGAAAAATAGACCCTAGCCTGAAGAAGTTTTAATATACAGTACCTCACAGCCTCATGGTCATTAAGGTTAATGCTTCAACAAGAGTTAATTTACCTCACAGCCTCAGGGTCAAACATATGGTGGAATTTATAACAGCCAATAATTCTGTAGCACAAGTCTTGGGCTAACAGGTTTCCTATAAGGTACACAATGACAAGCAGAGTTGCATGATGGTACATGGCAATCTTTCTAATACAATTGGTTTGTCAATAATCATGTGAATGTCCACAAAGTCACCATAAAAGACAACAACAAAAGTAGTACTAAACAGATATCAAAAACATAAAGTCAACCATCCAACCCAATAATAATCATTGTCAATAGTTCATCTGCAGTCTCTTCAACAAGCTGGGCAATGCATTGAATAAATAAATGATGGATTAATACATCTTCCTATAAGGTGGACCCCACGCCATTCCATGATGCCTGTGTGAGGGACTCGTGTGCCTGTGACACTGGGGGAGACTGCGAGTGTTTCTGTACAGCTGTAGCAGCCTACGCCCAGGCCTGTAACGAGGCAGGGGCTTGTATCAAGTGGAGAACACCAGATATCTGCCGTGAGTCATTTGCTTTGAGTGGGACAATTGATTGATGGATAGGTGGGATTGTTTTGCTATCGGGACAAAATACCAATTGATGATTTGTATGTGTAACTGTTCAATCAATCCTCTTTTAGGACCCTGGTTAAGTTAAAATGTGACATGTTTTTAATTTCACCAGCTCTGTTCTGTGATTTCTACAACCCTATTGGTGAGTGTGAGTGGCATTATAATCCGTGTGGATACCCCTGTATGAAGACCTGCAAGAATCCCTCAGGAACATGCTCCAGTCAGATCCCTGCGCTGGAAGGTAACTAATAGCCCTTTTCTTTACCTTGATTTAACTAGGCAGCTAAGAACTAATTCATATTTACAATGATGGCCTAGGAACAGTGGATTAACTGCCTTGTTCAGGGGCAGAACGACAGATGTTTACCTTGTCAGCTCGGGGATTTGATCTTGCAACCTTTCGGTTACTAGTCCAACGCTCTAACCACTAGGCTACGTTGCCGGCCCCTCCCTTGTCCATCTATACTGAAAACTAAATACAAATCTAGAAATATCATATCCATTACAGCTTTGGTGTTAGAAGTAGATACCATGAGGATGATCTAATCTGGGCAGGTGTCCTGGATTAAATTGACTGTTTATATCTTAAAGGTTGCTATCCAAAATGTCCTCCGGCCACGCCTTATTTGGAAGAAAGTACCATGAAGTGTGTCCCTATCGTGGACTGTGGTTGCTACGATGGAAATGGAACTCATTACAACAAGGGAGAGGTTATACCTTCCAAGGAGAACTGTCAGAGTTGGTATGTTTTCAGATCAACATTTTGATATATACATAGATACTGTATTTACATTACATAGGATTTAATATGGTTGGTATAAGCCTTAAGGTAGCCTGTTTTTCTGGTGAGATAAGACAATGTCAATAGTCCACCTACAAAGAGGTTTACCAACCATTTAATTGATTTTGCTTTTCAAAGATTGTGATTTGACCAGTGTATTACTTATTAGGATTTGACCTGTTAATACCTTATTGGGATTTGACCTGTTAATACCTTATTGTGAATATAACATATAACATTGTTTTGTACTTTCAAATCATAACAAATAGTTCTTAACCTGTCTAGCCCCGGGGTTCCGACCCCCCCCACATTCCACTGAAAAGGCAGCGCGCGAAATTCAAAAAATATTTTTTTGAAATATTTAACTTTCACACATTAACAAGTCCAATACAGCAAATGAAAGATAAACATCTTGTGAATCCAGCCAACATGTCCGATTTAAAAATAATGTTTTACAGCGAAAACACCACGTATATTTATGTTAGCTCACCACCAAATACAAAAAAGCACAGACATTTCTTTCACAGCACAGGTAGCTTGCACAAAACCCCCAAATAGAGATAGAATTAGTCACTAACCAAGAAACAACTTCATCAGATGACGGTCTTATAACATGTTATACAATAAATCTATGTTTTGTTCGAAAAATGTGCATATTTCAGGTATAAATCATAGTTTTACATTGCAGCTACAATCACAAATAGCACCGAAGCAGCAAGAATAACTACAGAGAGCAACGTGAAATACCTAAATACTCATCATAAAACATTTATGAAAAATACATGGTGTACAGCAAATGAAAGATAAACATCTTGTGAATCCAGCCAATATTTCAGATTTTTTAAGTGTTTTACAGCGAAAACACAATATAGCATTATATTAGCGTACCACAATAGCCAACCACACAACCGCATTCATTCACCGCAAAGGTAGCGATCGCAAAAAAACATCAAAAGATATACATTTATTCACTAACCTTGACAAACTTCATCAGATGACAGTCCTATAACATCAGGTTATACAATACACTTATGTTTTGTTTGAAAATGTGCATATTTTGAGCTGAAAACCGTGGTTATACATTGTGAAAATGTAGCAACTTTTTCCCAGAATCTCCGGATATATTTCTGACACTCACCTAATATGACCAAATAACTCATCATAAACTTTACTAAAAAATACATGTTGGACAGCAAATGAAAGATACACTAGTTCTTAATGCAATCGCCGTGTTAGATTTTTAAAAATAACTTTACCATAACAAACAGCTTACGTTATAGCGAGACAGCGCCTGCAATAAGGGCGGAAAATAGAACTAAACATTTTCCACAGAAATACGAAATAACATCATAAATGGTTTCTACTTTTGCTGAGCTTCCATCAGAATCTTGTACAAGGGGTCCTTTGTCCAGAACAATCGTTGTTTGGTTTTAGAATGTCCTTTTCTCCTGTCGAATTAGCAACCAAAGCTAGCCAAGTGGCGTGAAGCTGTCCATCATCACCAAACGCAGAGAACGGAAAAAGCCAAAACTCCCGATAAACGTTGAATAATCTGATAAAACTATATTGAAAAAACATACTTTAAGATGATATTATCACATGTATCAAATAAAATCAAAGCCGGAGATATTAGCCATCTATACCGAAAGCTTTTCAGAAGGCAATCCAGGGTTCCTTCCCGCGCCTTGCTGAACAAAGGAAATTTGGGGTCACGTCATTCCAGGAGCTCTCGTTTGACCTCAGATCAAGCTAGACACCCCATTCCACCTCTCACTGCCTGTTGACATCTAGTGGAAGGCGTATGAAGTGCATGTATATCCATAGATTTCAAGCAAATGAATAGGAAGGCCCTGGAATATTGTATACTGCATATTGTACGATCTAGAATAGAGTACGAGGCCGTTTAAATTGGGCACGATTTTTTCCCAAAGTGAAAATAGCGCCCCCCTATCCCAAATAAGTTTTAATATTTTATTCGACTTTGAAAGGTACTGTAACCTCCTTCTTTCTTTTTCAAGTCGTTGCTCATCAACTGAGGCCAGTTGCAGCTATGATGTCCAAGGTAAAGAAAACCACTACAAACTGAAACATTAGCCTACATGATTACCAAGAAGGTAAAATGACAAGATGATTACATGATAATAACTTGTGTTCCCTGTGAAAATCCTATTGCAGCTTGCTATTGTTTATACGACGGCAGAACATACCCGTATGGAGCGACCATATATCACACATCTGACGGTGATGGGACCTGTATTACCGCCATCTGCAAAGAGAACGGAACCATTGTCCGGATTATGAATCCCTGTCCCACCACCCCAACTCCAACAACTACACCAAGTGTTACAACAACACAGATATCCACTCAAGCACCGACCACAACAGTATTTGTTTTCTCAACTCTTACCACTACCCCCACAACAAACCCTACCACTACCCCCACAACAACCCCTACCCCCACAACAACCACTACTTCACCAACAACCACTTCACCCACTACTACTCCACACTGCCTGACCAAGACTGTCTGTGAATGGTCAGACTGGATGAGCAAATACTATCCCTCTGTTGGACCAGAAGGAGGAGATTATGAAACCATAGAAAATATAAGGATATCTGGTATTGATATTTGTAGCCAACCTAAGGAAGTAGAATGCAGAGCCAAAGACAACATCCATGTTCCTTTAGCCGAACTAGGTCAAAATGTTGAATGCAATCCCTCAGTTGGACTGATATGCCGCAACAAGGATCAAGGTATCCCACCAATATGCTACAACTACGAGATCAGAGTCAGATGTTGTGTTGATGTTTGTAGCAATGAGACAACTACCACCTCAGAAAGGCCCACAACAACCATTACAACATCAACAACTACCCCAACAACAACAACAGAAAGTTCAACATCAACAACTACACCAACAACAACAACAACAGAAAGTTCAACAACAACAACTACCCCAACAACAACAACAACAACAGAAAGTTCAACAACAACAACCACCCCCACAACAACCCCTACTTCACCAACAACCACTTCACCCACTACTACTCCACACTGCCTGACCAAGACTGTCTGTGATTGGTCAGACTGGATTGACAATCACTATCCTTCATTTGGACCAGAAGGAGGAGATTATGAAACCATAGAAAATATAAGGAAATCTGGCATTGATATTTGTAGCCAACCTAAGGATGTAGAATGCAGAGCCAAAGACAACATCCATGTTCCTTTAGCCGAACTAGGTCAAAATGTTGAATGCAATCCCTCAGTTGGACTGATATGCCACAACAAGGATCAAGGCACCCCACCAATATGCTACAACTACGAGATCAGAGTCAGATGTTGTGTTGATGTTTGTAGCAATGAGACAACTACCACCTCAGAAAGGCCCACAACAACCAGTACAACATCAACAACTACCCCAACAACTACCACAACAACAACAACAACAACAACAACAACAACAACAGAAAGTCCAACAACCACAACTATGTCAACAACTAAGTCAACAACTCCATCCACAACAACAAAAGTAACAGAGGAGGTTACAACTGGTCCAGAATCAACAGCACCTACTACCACTACCACAACAACAACAACCACCACAGAAAGCCCATCAACCACAACAACAACAACAACAACTAAGACAACAACATATTCTACAAGTGAAACAACAGAGGAAATTACAACTGGAACAAAACCAACAACATCGACAACAACCATTACACCTTCAACAACCCCTTCCACTATCACCACAACAACCCCTTTTTCACCAATACCCACTTTACCCACTACTACTCCACACTGCCTGACCAAGACTGTCTGTGATTGGTCAGACTGGATTAGCAAATACTATCCCTCTGTTGGACCAGAAGGAGGAGATTATGAAACCATAGAAAATATAAGGAAATCTGGCATTGATATTTGTAGCCAACCTAAGGATGTAGAATGCAGAGCCAAAGACAACATCCATGTTCCTTTAGCCGAACTAGGTCAAAATGTTGAATGCAATCCCTCAGTTGGACTGATATGCCACAACAAGGATCAAGGCATCCCACCAATATGCTACAACTACGAGATCAGAGTCAGATGTTGTGTTGATGTTTGTAGCAAATAGACAACTGCCACCTCAGAAAGGCCCAAAACAACCATTACAACATCAACAACTACCCCAACAACAACAACAGAAAGTTCAACATCAACAACTACCCCAACAACAACAACTACCCCAACAACAACAACAACAACAACAACAGAGAAAGTCCAACAATAACAACTACCGCAACAACAACAACAACAGAAAGTCCAACAACCACAACTATGTCAACAACTCCACCCACAACAACAAAGGTAACAGAGGAAGTTACAACTGGGGCCTGTTGCACAAAACTAGGATAAGGGATTAAGCCAGGATATCTTGGTGATCCTGGCTCAATTGATCCGTAATCCGGTTGCACTAAAGATGGATAGGGGGCAGGAGGATATGTTATGGTATAAATTACCATGGAGATTTATTCTGTGGAGCTAGCCTGCTCCAGACCAGGCTAAATTCCAGGATCTATTTAATCTCATCCCTAATGTCAGTCAGCAGTCACCACAAATGGAAACCAATAGTTATTTCACTGCTCACTATACATTGTTATCACATATAACTAGACCCACTGTTATTATTTAAACGTTTGTGATCATTAATTTCAATGATTTTGGATAAAAAATGATTTTTAGATGATGTTGCTATCATTAGATAATTTACAGTTTCCCATAGACTATAAGGCTATATATAAAATGATAGAATATTAGGGCCACAGAGGGGAAAAAAACACAAGTCATAATATTGTAACCAGTTGTTTTAAAGGAGGACAGTTGTTAAAATGACAGATGTGGGGCATTTCGTGAAATTGTAGTTCAGTATGGTTTCATAAACAAAGACATGCTGATGTGCCAGAATATTAAGTATCACATTGTCATAAGTATCAAAACTGTAAAAACAATATGTAGCTTTTCTGCAGAAAGAACCAGCCTCATAAATTTATGACTTTATCCTTTTTCTTCAGTGTGGCCCTAGTACTCTGTCATATAAACAAATACACATTCCATATGAATATAAAAACACAATGTGTAACATTATGTTCCTTTATTGAATAAGGACAAAACAAAGCAGGTAAACCATCAGCTCCTTTTCGAAACTGAAGTCACAGTGACTCTACAAGATGGAAAGCACAGAATCCAAGCATATTATACAAAATGATACATACACATTCAAAGGTCTGTATATAACACACCCTGCATGTCTGCACACTAAAATAAATGCAGGACAAATCCATACACATCAACTGAACAGACAAATGAATGGATGCAGTAGCCTCCCTGCAGCCTTGTATTACACACAGTATACCGCACAAACATCATAAGAGGCCAAATTCGTCAAAAAACGAACCCAAAAAAACCCAAATTCCTCTGCCACCGCAGGACATATTTAACCAAAATTGAAAGCACACATACTAACTAAAATAATTCAACACATATTGGTCCCTCAGCAGCCGACCACTGTCGTCATCAGGGAAGATTGCCGGATTGTCCCAGTCCATGGCTGGTGGCACTCTGGGGGCCCTCTCCTTCCTCAGGCAGGCCACATTGTGGAGGACAGCACAAGCCACAGTAATATCACATGCCCTAACAGGGCTGACCCTTAATTTGTGAAGGCAGTGAAAGCGTGCCTTCAGGAGGCCAAAGGTCATTTCAACTCTGGCCCTGGTCCTGGCATGGGCATGGTTGTAGGCCTGCTGTGCTTCCTGGGGGTCTGTGAAAGGTGTTAGGAGAAAAGGCTGGCAGCCATACCCCCTGTCTCCCAGCAACACACCAGAGAATTCACCTGTCAACACAAAATCTCATCATTACTACCTCATAAACACAGTGATATTCTTGACACAGCCATGATGGTTATAAATAGGGGTTGTGTGGCTTACCTTGTGATAGGCACTGATAGATTTCAGAGGCCCGAAAGATTCTGGAGTCATGGACTGAGCCAGGCCATTTTGCCACAACATTGCTGATCACACAGTCAGCATTGCAGACCATCTGAAATCATAAGATGAGGAATATTACACCAATCAATGCACATCACTGGCAATGCAGAGTGTTCGTCAATGGACAATATCAAAAAGTTATGTTCACCTGAACATTAATGCTGTGAAAGGATTTCCTATTCACAAAATCGGCCTCATGGGCACCTGAGGGGGCTTTTATCCTTATGTGTGTGCAGTCCACTGCACCAATGACATTGGGGAAACCTGTCACACAAAGTAATGAGTATCCTACTATGTGTTAACAGTTGTCCTGTAATTTGTAGATCCTCTTACCTGCAATCCTATAGAACTCCTCTTTGATGTCACAGAGTCTTCTGTGGCCAGGGAAGGAGATGAAGACATCTGCTAATGCTTTGATAGCCAGACACACACTCCTTATTGTGCGGCAAATTGTGGCCTTGTTCAGCTGTTCTGCATCCCCCACTGAGTACAGGAAGGCTCCACTAGCAAAAAAGCGCAAGGCCACACAAACCATTTGCTCCACACTCAGTGCATGGCTCCGTGCAGTGCGGTGCTTAATCCTGGGACCCAGTAGTCTGCATAGATACCTGATGCCATCTGCAGAAAACCTGTATCTTTCATATAGATGGTCATCAGGGAAGGCCAGTGGGTCCAACCGGTCCCTGAAGACCCTTTCTCGCCTGAAGGCTCTCCTCAGCACAAGTGCTTCTTCATCCACCACATCTCGCACGAATGGGCATGCCATTGTCAGAGCAGAAAGGAACACACAATTTTGGGCCTTCATATAGGCTAGTGGCCACACCTGGTGCTGGGGGGGTGGGCAAAAGAGGGCGATGCCTTATAACGATGACTTGGTTGTACTGATTGCTGGGAAAATAAAAAAAACCTTAGAAAGATGCCACCGTCCTGTGTGCTCACAATAAGAGCTCATATGTCATGGCTCACTTGACTTTACGAGAATATACCTAATTTTTATTTTGAGCTGTGTCATCTTCTTGGAGCTGGGGGAGGAAAGAAAAATAATGAATAATACATTTGTGTTACAGTTAGCATACAGTGTACATTGAAGGCATATCTCACCTCCCTCTCAAGTTTTTTTATTTCAAGGTCCAGTTTCCTAATTGTCCTCTTTTTTATTTCGGACTCCAGTGCAAGATTTTCCATCTTTTTCTTCTTGTACTGAATGTCTATGTCTGCCAGTTCTATTTGGCGCCGGAGGTGGTTGCCATACAACTTTCTGATAGCTTGTGAGCTCTGTGAACACAATACAATTAGCGCAGCTGGAATTTGGCAGGATGTGGTGTCCTTTTATTAATACGCACTATGTTGCCAGGCTGGTTTTCCCACTGTATAGCATCTGGGTCCTGTAAAAGAAATTAGATTTTTTGATTTTGATGAGGACTCCTCACCATTGTAGAGTAAATAGTACTTTCACAGTCTTAACATGATACCTCATGCCTTCTGGAATCCAGAGAGATGGTCTCCTCCTCATCATCGTCTCCATCATGTGCTGTTGCTGCTGCACTGGGGCCTTCACCCTATCACATTTAATCGGATTCATATTGAAGCTAGTAGACAAGACATGCCAGGCCTACAGTATGCCTTTGATGGAGTACTCACTGGATCAGCATCGTCTGGTGCTTGTGCTGGTGGCTCTAACAGGAACACAGTGCTGCCAGACACTGCAAGGCAATAGGTAAACCAAAGTCAGACAGTCCAAATTGATTCAATATGAATGTGGTTGTATCCCATGTAGAGATGGAAGGACATACCTTGAATGAAGCGGGTGGCATCTTGGGAGGAACCTATGCTCGTCTCTTTCCCCCCAGGGATCCCCTCTAAGACGGGCCTGCCTTTATTTAGCTCCAAGGCCATGTCCTCTGCTGGGGTAAGGTCAGCCTTTGGTGACCCACCACCCGTGCCTTGTCTGTGGGTATTCTTTTTCACTGCTAAAACAGTACAGACAATGTGTGAGCAGGCACCTTCTGGGTACAATATATGCTTGTGCTTTGTTAAATATTAGTCAGGGACCATACCATTCTGCAGAATGTTCTTGTATTTGATTTTGACCTGCTGCCATGTCCGTTTTGGCCCGTTCATGTTTAATCTACACACACACACACACACACACACACACACACACACACACACACACATTTAATGGAGTCACACTGCAAAAAATTACTTGGTATTTTTGTCTTGTTTTCAGTAAAAATATCAAAAAATTTATCATAGCTTTATACAGTGTGATGGAGTTACTTTACACAATTTCACTCATATCTGCAGTGCATTTCAATTAAAAATTTAACCGTTTCATAATTACAGTACAACTGCATTTTTGGAGATGTGAATTAAATATTTGAATTGTAATTGTGATGTTTCAGCGGAGCGGTGAGTGTGTAATTGTGCACTACTTACGCATTCAGGCGGTCTGCAATACTTTGCCACGCTTTTTCTCTTTGCTTTATCACTGTGGCGGTGTTGCCTTTCTTCTTAATTATATCTTTTACCTCCTCGTATGCCTCCATGAGGATTTGTGCTTCCGACGGGGAAAAGTACGCGGCTCTAGTTGCCATGGTAAATCAGTTAATCTGTGATCTGTGGCGGGGTCTATTTGAGTGAGCCGTGAGCGCGCACCTATCCAGGATTGGTTTCACCTGGCTTAATGAATCCGTGTCTGCTCATCCTGGCTTGGTCTTTGTGCAACCAATTAAGCCTGGACGCACATGTTTTGGCTTCATTGAGCTCAGCTGAGTCATTTATCCCGGATGTCTTAATTCTACTTTTGTGCAACAGGCCCCTGGTCCAGAATCAACAACACCTGCTACCACAACAACAACAACAACAACAGAAAGTCCAACAACCACAACTACAGTGGGGCAAAAAAGTATTTAGTCAGCCACCAATTGTGCAAGTTCTCCCACTTAAAAAGATGAGAGAGGCCTGTAATTTTCATCATAGGTACACTTCAACTATGACAGACAAAATGAGAAGAAAAAAAATCCAGAAAATCACATTGTAGGATTTTTAATGAATTTATTTGCAAATTATGGTGGAAAATAAGTATTTGGTCAATAACAAAAGTTTATCTCAATACTTTGTTATATACCCTTTGTTGGCAATGACAGAGGTCAAACGTTTTCTGTAAGTCTTCACAAGGTTTTCACACACTGCTGCTGGTATTTTGGCCCATTCCTCCATGCAGATCTCCTCTAGAGCAGTGATGTTTGGGGGCTGTTGCTGGGCAACACGGACTTTCAACTCCCTCCAAAGATTTTCTATGGGGTTGAAATCTGGAGACTGGCTAGGCCACTCCAGGACCTTGAAATGCTTCTTACTAAGCCACTCCTTCGTTGCCTGGGCGGTGTGTTTGGGATCATTGTCATGCTGAAAGACCCAGCCACGTTTCATCTTCAATGCCCTTGCTGATGGAAGGAGGTTTTCATTAAAAATCTCACGATGCATGGCCCCATTCATTCTTTCCTTTACACGGATCAGTCGTCCTGGTCCCTTTGCAGAAAAAAAGCCCCAAAGCATGATGTTTCCACCCCCATGCTTCACAGTAGGTATGGTGTTCTTTGGATGCAACTCAGCATTCTTTGTCCTCCAAACACGACGAGTTGAGTTTTTACCAAAAAGTTATATTTTGGTTTCATCTGACAATATGACGTTCTCCCAATCTTCTTCTGGATCATCCAAATGCTCTCTAGCAAACTTCAGACGGGCCTGGAGATGTACTGGCTTAAGCAGGGGGACACGTCTGGCACTGCAGGATTTGAGTCCCTGGCGGCGTAGTGTGTTACTGATGGTAGGCTTTGTTACTTTGGTCCCAGCTCTCTGCAGGTCATTCACTAGGTCCCCCCGTGTGGTTCTGGGATTTTTGCTCACCGTTCTTGGTATCATTTGGACCCCACGGGGTGAGATCTTGCGTGGAGCCCCAGATCGAGGGAGATTATCAGTGGTCTTGTATGTCTTCAACTTCCTAATAATTGCTCCCACAGTTGATTTCTTCAAACCAAGCTGCTTACCTATTGCAGATTCAGTCTTCCTAGCCGGGTGTGTAGGAGTAAGTGACATATGTAGGTAGATATCACACTATTAAACAATAGACAGGAGTATACTAGAAAATAGTATAAGAAGGCAGATGTGAGTGCATTTGCCATTCTGGTAAATACAGGAAACCAAAGATTAGCAGATGGTGTAGTAATGTAGTAGTAACGAACCACATGTTAACATAGATCATGAGACCGTGGTAATGGAAATCTACTAAGGGACGTTCTGACCCTCTGACCCTTGTAGATTCTCCATTGTGCTGACAGATTGACCAGACATGTCGGCGCCTGGGTGCTTTGACACACTAGATTTATAGTCTACCCATTCCACTAGAAAAGCATACATACCAGAGAAATATGCCTGGGGTGGCTGGACACTAATGAACAAGAAACACATAGTCTGCTGATTCCATTTAAGTGAAACTGACCAGACACATAGACCAGATACATAGATAGGATAGGGGGGCACAAAGAGTGCATTGATTTAGTGGTGAAGGGAGGGGACACAGAGTATGTTGACACACTAAGATGGAGGGTCTGACCACTATTATAATTTAACTGAAAGCAGATGATGGGCGTTAGTATGTGTGAACAAGCAGGAAGCCTGAACTAAAAAGAGAATGATGTTGAAGAATTAGGGGAAGTATGTTTATTTGCATATGGGGTGGACTCATATGCTATTTGGGTATAAAGAGCGAACCAGTGCTCTGGGAGTGTGGGTGTTCCGCGGGGTGTGTTCCGCGGGGACATGCCAGTTGGCTGTACAGTTGTAATAAAGAGCATGTTTGAATTTACAAGTTCTGATAAGCGTTGTATTTGAAATGATTTTCCACGACAGGTGCAGGTCTACAATTTTGTTTCTGGTGTCCTTTGACAGCTCTTTGGTCTTGGCCATAGTGGAGTTTGGAGTGTGACTGTTTGAAGTTGTGGACAGGTGTCTTTTATACTGATAAGTTCAAACAGGTGCCATTAATACAGGTAACGAGTGAAGGACAGAGGAGCCTCTTAAAGAAGGTCTGTCAGAGCCAGAAATCTTGCTTGTTTGTAGGTGACCAAATACTTATTTTCCACCATCATTTGCAAATAAATTAATTAAAAATCCTACAATGTGATTTTCTTTAATTTTTTTTTCTCATTTTGTCTATCATAGTTGAAGTGTATCTATGATGAAAATTACAGGCCTCTCTCATTTTTAAGTGGGAGAACTTGCACAATTGGTGGCTGACTAAATACTCTTTTGCCCCACTGTCTGTCAACAACTCCATCCACAACAACAAAAGTAACAGAGGAAGTTACAACTGGTCCAGAATCAACAACACCTACTACCCCAACAACAACAACAACAACAGAAAGCCCATCAACCACAACAACATCTACGACAACAACATAATCCACAACAAGTGAAACAACAGAGGTAATTACAACTGGAACAAAACCGACAACAACCATTACACCGACAACGACCCCTTTTTCACCAATACCCACTTCACCCACTACTACTCCACACTGCCTGACCAAGACTGTCTGTGATTGGTCAGACTGGATTGACAATCACTATCCTTCATTTGGACCAGAAGAAGGAGATTATGAAACCATAGAAAATATAAGGAAATCTGGTATTGATATTTGTAGCCAACCTAAGGATGTAGAATGCAGAGCCAAAGACAACATCCATGTTCCTTTGTCAGAACTAGGTCAAAATGTTGAATGCAATCCCTCAGTTGGACTGATATGCCACAACAAGGATCAAGGCATCCCACCAATGTGCTACAACTACGAGATCAGAGTCAGATGTTGTGTTGATGTTTGTAGCAATGAGACAACTACCACCTCAGAAAGGCCCACAACAACCAGTACAACATCAACAACTACCCCAACAACAACAACAGAAAGTTCAACAACAGCAACTACCCCAACAACAACAACAGAAAGTCCAACAACAACAACTACCCCAACAACAACAACAACAACAACAACTACCCCAACAACAACAACAGAAAGTTCAACAACAACTACCCCAACAACAACAACAACAACAACAGAAAGTTCAACAACTACCCCAACAACAACAACAACAACAGAAAGTCCAACAACAACAACTACCCCAACAACAACAAACCCAACAACAACAACAAAAGAACGTCCAACAACAACAACCCCAACAACAACAACAAAGTCCAACAACATCAACAACTACCCCAACAACAACAACAACAGAACGTCCAACAACAACAACTACCACAACAACAACAACATAAAGTCCAACAACAACAACAACTACCCCAACAACAACAACAACAACAACAACAGAAAGTCCAACAACAACAACAACATCAACAACTACCCCAACAACAACAACAACAACAGAACGTCCAACAACAACAACAACAACATCAACAACTACCCCAACAACAACAACAACAACAACAGAAAGTCCAACAACAACAACAGAAAGTCCAACAACTCCATCCACAACAACAAAAGTAACAGAGGAAATTACAACTGGTCCAGAATCAACAACACCTACTACCACAACAACAACAACAACAACAACAGAAAGCCCATCAACCACAACAACATCTAAGACAACAACATATTCCACAACAAGTGAAACAACAGAGGAAGTTACAACTGGTCCAGAATCAACAACACCCACAACAACAACTCAGATGAGGACTACCTCTGAGGAAACGACAACAGCCACCACCAAACCATCTACCACAACAACAGACTTCACTGGAGTCACACATCCACCATACACAATAGCAACTCAAAAGCAAATCTCAACTTTGACAACACAGACAGAAACTACTACATCAAACCCAACAATAACCCCTATCATTACCCCAACAACAACCCCTACCATTACCCCAACAACAACCACTACCATTACCCCAACCACAACCACTACCATTACCCCAACAACAACCCCTACCATTACCCCAACCACAACCACTACCATTACCCCAACCACAACCACTACCATTACCCCAACAACAACCACTACCATTACCCCAACCACAACCACTACCATTACCCCAACAACAACCCCTACCATTATCCCAACCACAACCACTACCATTACCCCAACAACAACCCCTATCATTACCCCAACAACAACCCCTACCATTACCCCAGCAACAACCCCTATCATTATCCCAACAACAACCCCTACCATTACCCCAACAACAACCCCTATCATTATCCCAACAACAACCCCTACCATTACCCCAACAACAACCCCTATCATTACCCCAACCACAACTCCTACCAATACCCCAACAACAACCCCTATCATTACCCCAACCACAACCCCTACCAATACCCCAACAACAACCCCTACCAATACCCCAACAACAACCCCTATCATTACCCCAACAACAACCCCTACCAATACCCCAACAACAACCCCTACCAATACCCCAACAACAACCCCTACCATTACCCCAACAACAACCCCTACCATTACCCCAACAACAACCCCTACCATTACCCCAACAACAACCCCTACCATTACCCCAACAACAACCCATATCATTACCCCAACCACAACCCCTGTCATTACCACAAAAACAACCCCTATCATTACCCCAACGACAACCACTACCATTACCCTAACAACAACCCATATCATTACCCCAACAACAACCCCTATCATTACCCCAACAACAACCCCTATCATTAACCCAACAACAACCCCTACCATTACCCCAACAACAACCCCTACCATTACCCCAAAAACAACCCCTACCATTACCCCAACAACAACCCCTATCACTACCACTACCCCTACCACTACCACAACCCCTATCACTACCACTACCCCTACCACTACCACAACCCCTATCACTACCACTACCCCTACCACTACCACAACCCCTACCACTACCACTACCCCTATCACTACCACTACCCCTATCGATACCACTACCCCTACCACTACCACAACCCCTACCACTACCACTACCACAACCCCTATCGATACCACTACCCCTACCACTACCACTACCACTACCCCTACCACTACCCCTACTCCTACCACTACCACTACCCCTACCACTACCACAACCCCTATCGATACCACTACCCCTACCACTACCACAACCCCTATCGATACCACTACCACAACCCCTATCGATACCACTACCCCTACCCCTACCACTACCCCTACTCCTACCACTACCACTACCCCTACTCCTACCACTACCACTACCCCTACCACTACCACAACCCCTATCGATACCACTACCCCTACCACTACCACAACCCCTATCGATACCACTACCACAACCCCTATCGATACCACTACCCCTACCCCTACCACTACCCCTACTCCTACCACTACCACTACCCCTACCACTACCACTACCCCTACCACTACCACTACCCCTATCACTTCCACAACCCTTACCACATTATGTTTTTGCACATATAAAAATCTACATTTCCCTTCTGGTAAGTTTCCTTCATTAAAATGATCAATTCTGACTACATAATGCATTCATACACTTCATGTAATATCTATTCATTACTAATAATATGTTTTTGTTTAGGTTCCTTGATATATAATGAGACTGACGGGGCAGGCTGGTGTTTCACCTCCTACTGTAACTCAAGTTGTATTGTTGAGAAACAAGCCAGACCATGTCCCTCTACGACCCCAGCTACAGTCAGCACTGTCTCAGCTACAGTCAGCACTGTCTCGGCTACAGTCAGCACTGTCTCAGCTACAGTCAGCACTGTCTCGGCTACAGTCAGCACTGTCTCGGCTACAGTCAGCACTGTCTCGGCTACAGTCAGCACTGTCTCGGCTACAGTCAGCACTGTCTCGGCTACAGTCAGCACTGTCTCGGCTACAGTCAGCACTGTCTCGGCTACAGTCAGCACTGTCTCGGCTACAGTCAGCACTGTCTCGGCTACAGTCAGCACTGTCTCAGCTACAGTCAGCACTGTCTCAGCTACAGTCAGCACTGTCTCAGCTACAGTCAGCACTGTCTCAGCTACAGTCAGCACTGTCTCAGCTACAGTCAGCACTGTCTCAGCTACAGTCAGCACTGTCTCAACAACAACAGAAGCTACACATACTACAACATCTACATCGTCCCCGACTACACCTTACATGGGCTGTGAATATGTCAATCCACCAAGAAAGGTAATGAAGTTAACAGAATTATTGTGTTTCTTAGTTATAGTGTAGTCAGTGTTGTGTAGTTCATAGTGTGTAGTTATAGTGTTGTGTAGTTATAGTGTTGTGTAGTTATAGTATTGTGTAGTTCATAGTGTGTAGTTTATAGTGTTGTGTAGTCATAGTGTTGTGTAGTTATAGTGTTGTGTAGTTATAGTGGTGTGTAGTTATAGTGTTGTGTAGTTAGTGTTGTGTAGTTATAGTGTTGTGTAGTTATAGTGTGTAGTTCATAGTGTTGTGTAGTTATAGTGTTGTGTAGTACGTAGTGTTGTGTAGTTATAGTGTTGTGTAGTTATAGTGTTGTGTAGTTATAGTGTTGTGTAGTACGTAGTGTGTAGTTCATGGTGGTGTGTACTTCATAATGTTGTGTAGTTATAGTGGTGTGTAGTACGTAGTGTGTTTACTTTCAGGACTAAAACATACATTTTCAACTTTAGGATGGTGAGACTTGGAAGACAGACAACTGCACTACTCAAACTTGCCACAGGGGTGTAATTACCACAACGTTTGTGGTCTGTGAGTCTGTAGAAAAGCCTGTGTGTGAAAATGGATACCCACCAGTGAAAGTCTATAACGAATCAGGTTGCTGCTATCACTACGAATGTGAATGTAAGTTCAAAACGTAATGTTTTTAATTATCTTCTCTCCTTCTACACATACTTCTATCTCCAAGTTTACATGTTTTTAAGACGTCCTCCAGTGATTTTAGAACATTTCCTGTTGGAAACTGATATCCCAAGTATAAATACAGTAAAGTCCGCACACTAAAGGGTAAAGAAATACTATATGTTTTGAACAAAATAGTGTTTTTTGGACACAGCTGCAAACTTCAAGGAGTTGGTCTGATCCAGGGGTGCAACTTTGGTTTTAGAAGTTACAAATAGTTACAAATAGTTATTATAGTTATTATAATTATTTTTATCCAGTCGGATAAACGCTCCAAACAGCCTACTCGACCGCATCCGCATGGTCCTAAAGCACAGTGTTGCCTTGTTTTGTATCACATTCCAATGATTAAACTGGGGGGGAACAAAAATGCAATTTCAGAATGTGGGGGCGACATGCCCCCGTCCACCCCCCTGTCCACAGTGAAAGTTGCACCCTCTGATCTGATGGTGACATTGTGATGTTATCAGCTTGTGCCATTTCATGAGGATACCTAGACCACCTGTTGTGTTCAGTAAATCAGGTGTTAAATGAGGTGAAAAGGAGACTGGAGTAGGACTTTAAGCTCTTGTATTGATGAGTGATCTATCTATTTGCTACCTTTTTCTGTTCTATCTCTCAGGTATATGCTATGGATGGGGAGACCCTCACTACGTCACATTTGATGGCCAATATTACAGTTTCCAGGAAAACTGCACCTACGTTTTGATTAAAGAAATAGTTCCTCGACAGAACTTCAGTGTCATCATCGACAACTATAACTGCGATCCGTCTGGACATGCGACCTGCCCTCAGTCTCTGATTGTCTATTACAAGTCCTATACAATTGTTCTTACGCCGAAGAGATTAAACGTGACAACAAATGTGGTAATTATAACTGTGCTATTGTACACATTTGTACACTTAAAATAAGTGCACTTTGATAAAGACATTATTTGAGATAGTCATTCTCATACCACTTTAAGACTTCATATTTTGAAATGTATTATTCACTTTTTGTAATGTGGGGGTATTGATTAATAGGGATA
Source organism: Salvelinus alpinus (assembly GCF_045679555.1). Lineage (NCBI taxonomy): Eukaryota > Metazoa > Chordata > Actinopteri > Salmoniformes > Salmonidae > Salvelinus > Salvelinus alpinus. Next base: position 3,545,432 of record NC_092094.1, read on the forward strand.
TCTGATCTTGCTGACTACGACAAGTGTAATTTGCAATACTACACTACAGTAGTTACAAATAGTTATTTAACAACATGACATATTGGTTAACCACTTTGATGATGCCATCACGTTAACTCAAAAACCATCATCAAGGTATCTGAAACAGTCCCATGACATTTCAAAGAATTACATTTTATTGACAAAAGATTGACAGACGACCAACTTGATTTAGTTCTGGAAACCGTTCATATCTTATCTACTGTATTGTAATGTTATTCTGTTCTCTATTCTCATTCCTTACGTAATGTTTTTACTTATCATTCACAAGGTTTACATCAATGGAAATCAGATCTTCCCGACCTTTTCTAATGAAGACCTCATCATCACCAGCACTGGGGTAGAGTTACTGTTGAAGATCCCTGCCATTAAAGCAACAGTGATGTTTAAGTCCCTTATGTTCAGTGTAACCCTGCCAAACTCCCTATTCCACAACAACACAGAGGGGCATTGTGGTAAGTATGTAGGCTTTACTGTATCCCAAATGGCACACTGTTCCCTATGTAGTGCACTCCTTTTAACCAGGGGGAATAGGGTCCCATTGTAGTGCACTCCTTTTAACCAGGGGGAATAGGGTCCCATTGTAGTGCACTCCTTTTAACCAGGGGGAATAGGGTCCCAATGTAGTGCACTCCTTTTAACCAGGGGGAATAGGGTCCCAATGTAGTGGACTCCTTTTAACCAGGGGGAATAGGGTCCCAATGTAGTGCACTCCTTTTAACCAGGGGGAATAGGGTCCCAATGTAGTGCACTCCTTTTAACCAGGGGGAATAGGGTCCCATTGTAGTGCACTCCTTTTAACCAGGGGGAATAGGGTCCCATTGTAGTGCACTCCTTTTAACCAGGGGGAATAGAGTCCCATTGTAGTGCACTCCTTTTAACCAGGGGGAATAGGGTTCCATTTTGGATGCTCACATTATGTAGACCAAAAACACTTTAAGTATGAATCAGAAGAACAGCTTGTAGTACTCTGTGAGTAAACTGAACATTAGTTGCAATGATTTGATGATATTTTGTTGCATGTTATTGCATTTCAATGGCATTAGAGTTCACTGTACAGTTACAATGATAGCATAACCAATGAAAAGATACTGTAGGTAGGCTTAAAGTTATGAGCAGCTGTTTCTGACATCAAAGAAGTTGTGTTTATTTCTCATTCCCATATTTATTTGACCTTTATAAAGGTACCTGTGACAATATCAGGAAAAACGATTGAAGATTACCGAATGGTCAGATTGACCCATCATGTCCTGGGATGGCTCATGAATGGAAGATTCCTGATGATAAAAATCCCTACTGTAAACGGCAACCTACTACCCCACCTACCCCTACCCCTACAACCTGCCTGCCAGGAAAGACATCAATCTGTGACATCATACTTAGCCCGTAAGACATGTAACCTTGTAATAACACAGAGAGACAGCTATATTACAAAGACAAGGGAATCTGATTGAGGTTGCTATGACACTGTATACCTAAAAGTCTGTAAACTTTCCGCTAAAGGCATGGGTTGTTGTTCCATAACTTAGAACCAAACTTATCTTACAGACTGTTTATGCCATCTAAAATATGCCATATTCATAAGAACTTCATAGATGCTTCACAAATAAAGTAGCGTGTAAGGCATACAGTAATCAATATTTGTAGGAAATCTGTCGTGACATGTTATATACCCCATTTGGGTTTGGCCTATATATAATAACATAAATGGGTTCTTTATTTTGGAAGGGTCTTTAAGCAATGCCATGACGTTATCCCACGACTACCCTTCTTCGAGGCCTGTAAGTCTGATGTCTGCCACATGCCAAATATCTCAATCGGCTGCTCCAGCCTGGAAGCCTACGCGGTGAGGTGTGCAGCAGCTGGAGTCTGTATCGACTGGAGGAAGTCAACTAAAGGACAATGTGGTAGGGAAGGACATCCATATAAAATAAGGTCCGTGTCCCAAATGGGATCCTGTTCCCTACATAGTGCACTGCTGTTGACCAGGCTCTGGACAAAAGTAGTGATCTAAGTAGGGAATAGGATCCCATTTGGGATGCAAGAAAGATGTTAATACGATTTTAAATAATTCTAATAACTTAACGATTTATCATAATGAATTGTATTTTGATAACCTGCATTGACAAATTGTGTACTTACTGTTTTGTCTTTCATTCCATCTTGACCATATTACAGAACTGACATGCCCTAAGACCAAAGTGTATAAGGCATGTGGCTCTACTATCCAGCCAACATGCAATTCAAGGTATCCATCTCATTCTCATCTCGTTCTCATCTGATTCTCATCTCATCTCATTCCCATCTCAGTCCCATCTCATCTCATTCCCATCGCATCTCATTCCCATCTCATTCTCATCTCATTCCCATCTCATCTCATTCTCATCTCGTTCTCGTCTCATCTCATTCCCATCTCATTCTCATCTCATCTCATTCCCATCTCATCTCATTCCCATCTCATCTCATTCCCATCTCATCTCATTCTCATCTCATCTCATTCCCATCTCATCTCATTCCCATCTCATCTCATTCCCATCTCATCTCATTCTCATCTCATTCCCATCCCATCTCATTCCCATCTCATCTCATTCTCATTCTCATCTCATTCCCATCTCATCTCATTCTCATCTCATTCCCATCTCATCTCATTCTCATTCTCATCTCATTCCCATCTCATCTCATTCCCATCTCATCTCATTCCCATCTCATCTCATTCCCATCTCATCTCATTCCCATCTCATTATTTTACACCACTACCTAATGTACATGCTTTCTTAAAGGTTTCCATTCTATTCCAAAGTTTCTAATCTGTAATTAATTGTTTTTTCTTATCATAGATACAATGAAAAATATGTGCATTCATGTCAGGGAGCACAAAGGAGCCTTGACGTTGTATGTGACTCATTCATGGAGGGCTGTTTCTGCCCTGAGGGTACTATCTTGTTCAACACATTCTCTGACACCTGTGTTCGTGACTGTGGTAAGGATGTGACCGTTTGAGGAATACATTGTTTAATTGTGTCTCAAAGTACCACCATGTATGACTTAAGATCTTATTTTCCCTTCAAGGATGCACAGGACCTGATGGAAAACCCAAACAGGTAATAATGTAGATGTATACCACAATGAATCTGTCAGAAGAAATGGTTCAACAGCTCACTTCACATTATGGCCCACAAAAAGGTTCTGTATAGAACCCCAATTATTTTAAGCTGTTTACTAGTTTCATTGGGGTTTGTAAGTGGTCCAAGCCCTGAAGAGGCTGGAGCCCTATTGTTATTATCAATCAATCAAATGTTTTTGATAAAGCCCTTTTTTCATCAGCAGTGGTCACAAAGTGCTTTACAGATACTCAGCCTAAAACCTCAAAGAGCAGGCAATGCAGAGGCAGAAAGACAGTGGCTAGGAACATCTCCCTAGAAGGAAGGAACCTAGGAATAAACCAAGAGAGGAACTGTCGTGGAAAATCATTTCAAATACAACGCTTATCAGAACTTGTAAATTCAAACATGCTCTTTATTACAACTGTACAGCCAACTGGCATGTCCCCGCGGAACACACCCCGCGGAACACACACCGCTTCCCAACCCCGGTTCCAACATTTATACATAAATAGCATATGGGTCCACCCCATATGCAAATAAGCATACTTCCCCTAATTCTTCCTGCCATCATTATCTTTTTAGTTCAGGCTTCCTGCTTGTTCACGCCTACTAACGCCCATTATCTGCTTTCAGTTAAATTATAATAGTGGCCAAACCCGTGCTTGTCTTAAAAATAATATATGTCCATCTATCCTATAGGCCTATATTTAACTCAATGCCCCAGCATGTTCTCTGGTATGTCCTTATTGGAATTGGCAGACTCTATGTCTCTTCTTATCATTAGTGTCCAGTTGCTTTAGGCATATTTCTCTGGTATGTGTGCTTTTAGTGGAATGTGTAGACTATAAGTCTAGTGTGTCCAATTGTTTTAAGTGCCCATGTGTCTGGTCAGTCTGTCAGCACAATGGAGAAAATAAGAGGGCCAGAACGTCCCTTAGTATATCTCCATTACCACAGTCTCATGATCAACGTGAACATGTGGTTCGTTACTTTAATGTTCAGCTGTCTTATGTCTTTATATGTTATCCATGTGTCTTATGTTACTACTACAATCCCCCCTCTGGGGCTATTTAGCCACATAAATGATACAAATAAGACATTGGGATAGTAAATGAAAATACCTATGATAAACAAGAAAATACAAAAAATAAAAACAAAGTAAAGCATATAAACTAACTAGACCAAACATCTCCAATGTGAAATAGGAGTAAAAGATCCAATCAGAAACATTAAAGAAAACCTAACTAGACCAAACATCTCCAATTTTCATAAGAGTAAAAGATCTAATTAGAAACATGAAAGAAAACCTAACTAGACAAAACATTTCAACATTATTCCCCCGTGCAGACACCTACCAACCTTTGTTAGATGATTTAATACATGGTCCATAGACACTTGTAACCGGAATACCCTCTGTCACCTAACATGTTTTTGTAAAATGATCCTATTTTTAGAAGGCAAAACTAACTTTAATTAAAAGAAAATATATATGTTCATCGATATATATATAAAAATTCAAAGAAACATACAAAGAACACAAAGCATTAGGCCAAATAAAAATGCTAAAACCCCATTATCTAGGAGCACAGTCCTCATCCTTACAAATAAGACAAGCTCCTCTTTAACACTTGGCACAGAAAAAAGGTTCTGGGTGATGGTTATGACCATCCTCATGAATTTTTGTACACCACTTGCAATAGTGACGCAAATGACACTTTTTGTGGACATGTATAAGTAAACATATATCTGAACTGGGTAATTGAACATATACATGGAAATCATCCTTACGAAAATCGTGACAAGCATAACCACCTCCAGGAACTACTCTATATAGACAGTTTGGATTCCCAAAGGGGCAGTCCAAAGGTCCACCGACCGCATTACAAGGCTTTCCATACTTATTAGTATACTTGCCTGGGCTACCCGGTACAGGATCAATCACCACAGGAGGGTCATCTCTCATTACAGACATCTGTTTAACTGTTGTCTGAACCATAATTAACTTTACCAGGGGTATAACACAACAAACTGCAATACCCAGAGCCAATAACCCTCCTTCCAACACGATGGCCATCCTAGCAAACATGGCTCCCCACTTTCCTAACGCTAGGACTAACCAATCCCATACAAGGGAGTCTAAACCAGTATTAGCCTTTACTTCTGCTCATAATCCTTTGAGTTTGTCCATAGCAATATTGGGAATAAAGGTGCAACAGTCATCCCCAAACATGACACAAACTCCACCCTTCTCCGCTAAGAGCCAATGGAGAGCCTGTCTATTTCTCCAAGTCATTTTACTGGTAGCCTGTACCTGTTCCCCCAACGCCGTTGGAGCCGAATCAGTATAGTTAATGAACATCTGTTGGTTATAATATATATAATTAATCCACTCTAAATTTTTATTTGGTGTCATCCACAAAAACATAGATTCAAATCCTGATTTAACTTCATCTCTTGCCTTGAACTCTCGAGGTACATCTCTAGGCTGGCCAATTGCATCAAGGTATACCTCAGGGTCTTCCTCATACTTCCTTTTAACTCTAGAATTAACAGAGTCATCGTGGGGTGATTTAATAATGGTAACCTGTTGAATTGTTCTAACTAAGACACAAAGACCAATCCATTCATTAGGCAATACATTCAACAATTTGTTTTTTCCACACATCCAGAAATTATCCGCAATACCTCTGTCTTGATTCTTTAGCATAGTGAGAGACGGTGCAACCTGAGTTATGTGACCACACAACCCTTTTCTATTCATAATCAACCCTTTATCATTACTTTTACGAACTCCCACATTCTCTAACACCCAAATAGTATCACTTCTACTGTGGTGTTTCCTACATCAATTCCTTCGGTGTGGTGTCTGTAAAAACATTCATATTTTCCTTCAATCACGGTACCTCTGTCTAATTGAGGTACAGTTAATTCAGTCCTAATGTTATAGGCATCACAATCATTGTCTCCCAACATGGTCTTATTCAACATAGTTTTACCCCTAGTGCTTACCCAGAGCAATCCTATATTCTATGTCACACAAGGGAATAGAATACTTTCTATTGGTACAATGGTCCTTTTTCCAACTTACACAGTTTTGAAATGATGACAGTTCAGAAACTATTAAAAGATCAGACAAATGTGATTTTCTACACAAAATACAATTGTCCATTCTGTGTTTGTTTGCCATATACTTAGCCCATTTGTACCACTCGTTCTTCACTACTTCTTCTCATGTGCTGTCCTTGAGTGGTTCTAATATATCTAATTCTGTCGCTTTTTCAATGTTCTTATCTTGAGGTAGATCATTAGAGTTTATCAGAAAGTTCCAAATGTCAGTAAAAAAACTCTCCTGACTCTGATGTCTCAGGTTGCTTTGTGGGTACAGTGATCTGCTTGGTAAGGGAGGTTGATGTCATCTTAGTGGTAGCTACTGTGGTCGTCACAGCAGCCGCCACCCTTGTTGTTGTCACAGGCTCTTCCTGTTCAGGTGCAGGGGTAGGATCAATCTTAATGACCATGGTGCTACTCCCTTCGGTCACTGTTGTTCTTGTTATTTCAACTATTAATTCTTCACCTACAACTGGTTCAATCTGATTCATGATGAGCACCCTCTCGTCTTTTTCTTTGATTAATGTCAGGTCACATCCTTTCGGATCCCAAACGACTTGTCCCTATGTTTGGTGATGTGTCCATCCACAGAGTGCCATCTCCGGTAAGGGTTTGATCCTTATGATTGAGATAGACTTCAGTTTTCCAGCTTCTGTTATAAGTTGAGGTGGAACAGAGATTCAAACCTTGTCAGTCTTTTTGGATTGTTCGACTGATTCCTTTCTTCTCTTCCTGCTTCCATCCTACGTCTTGATTGTGCATTAGTCTGTTGGTTCTATACTAGAATTCACTGTTACTTCTGTTATGTCAATGTCATTATTCTTTTGTTGTTCTAACTTCAATTGTCTGTAAAGGAGACCATTCAAAAGTTTGAAAGTCAATTGTGGGGAAATCCCCATGTTCTTCAGCTTGCGGGACTTTTCCTCCTCTTTCTTCACCTGAGGCTCCCTCCTCAGGCCGGACTTAACTTCCATCTGGAAGGTTTCAATTTTTAGGGAAAAGATGTTCTCATTCTGTGCCTTGTGAGGCCTCTCCTCCTCTTCTGGGTGCATTAGTCGGTGCACTTGTCGTATTTTGGCCTTCACTTGATTTGCTGTTTTCTTGGCTCCTCCCTGGCGTCTCAATCGTTTCCGCTGCTCCTGCTCCCTCCGGGCTCCCTCCTGGTGAATCAGCATCCTCTGTGTCCTCATCTCTATGTGGTTGTATCCTTCTCTCTGTTGGGACTCAGCTGCAGTGGTTCAGATGGTACCACCTCTAGCTTCCTTTCACTTGGACGGCCGTTCTTGTTGCTTTGGCCACCTCATAGGGTCCTTCTCTTCTTGGTTGATCCCACTTCCTCCGGAACACTCGAACGTAGACTAGATCTCCTGGTATCACTGGAAGAGGTCCTTCTGGTCCCCTTGGATCATCAGACGCGGAACCTCTCGTTCTGGTTCAGGTTTCTGCCTTCTTTCTGTGAGGCATTCATACTTAGAGACTTATGGCCTCTGTTCTATGATTACACCATACATCCTCTTACTTCCATCACTCATCACACAACAAACTGACATTCCAGCTGAAGCTGGCGAACCCCTCTCCTTCTGTTTTCCTAAACATAAGACTTGGAAAACAACAGACAAAACATAACAGCATTGACAATGTTATGTGTTATGCATAAATATATTCATGCAAACTGAAATCTGAGACCATGACAATTCCCACTCTCTCTTTACCTGACTCTATGCCTCCAGGATACTTTTCTGCTGGACTCCACAAAAATAAAAGCCCTAAAAAGCTTCCTCATGCTTCCACCCAGTCTTCCCCTTTCGGCCCCAGGTTCTGAGAGGTGTTCCCAAATCATGTCAATTTTTACTTAGTTTCCCATCTGCTCCATTTTAACTGATAATCATGTGCATAACCTACAATTAACATTATCTCTTCTTGAATTAATTCAACACTGTTTATGCTTTCATATCAATCCCTTTAACATGTTTGTTTAGAGTATAATATCCTATCATCTATTCTTTTTCACATGATGTATTAAAAAATGAAACAAATAACCCCCAAACTCAACCCAGTATGTCTAAAGTAGCCCCCAAACTCAACCCAATATGTCTATAGTGGAATCTAATCTCTCTCTCTCTCTCTGATTCCACGTCCTCTGTCATGGTGTTTTCAAGCTCACCCATTATTCAGCTGGACCTCACTTCTCGTGAGACTTATGCACCCACCAAAGAGAAACATGAAGAACTTTACCACTGCAGTGTTGTAAGAAGTATACCACCAGCCTGGTGTATCTTGATGTACACTCAGTCTCCAGAATGCAGCCCAAGCCCTTCCATTTCTGGCTGTTTTTTTTTTCTCCTGAGGACATACACACTAACACATGGGTTATTCCCTGACAACAGACTTCCTTCTTATAGCAAGATCACTAAATCTTAATTTTTAATAACAGCCCTATGTAACCATTCTGCCTCAAATACCTGGCCTCCTGCCACAGAAATATTCATAATGATAGTCAAATGATTGTCCCTACAGCAACTGCTGTAAAATAACATATAATCATTCAAGCATCTTCCAGTTGGATTAATATCCAATCCTAACAAAACTAAGTCATAAGTTTCTTAAACTTTTGCTCTAATGTTCAAAATGCCACCACTTATTCTTTTTACCATATCTTTAGATATGTGAATTGTTCTATTTACTTTTGAATTGTCCCTATATTTTACACAGCCAGCTGTCTTTCCTTTTCTGTGAATTATCTCTATTTTTATACATAGTTTCTAGAAATAACACCCCTTCACTACCATTACCTTCATTTATGAGTCCCCTAACCCATAACAGCCATTGTTTGATACATACTTAAAACATCCTTAAGTCAATTTATATATCATTTATATCAGTATCAATCCCTCCTCAGGAACATATACACAACCTTATGTTCCTCAAAACAAAAATAAATTGACCAAACGAGAAAAAGAGAGAAAAAAAAAAAAAAAGAAAAAAAAATTCTAATAATTGCACATTTGCAATATCACCACTACTTGTAATGTGATTAAACCTGGAGAAAACGTCCATCCGTGTCATTCTATGCCCAAGTTATTGTTGGTCTCTTTCTTCTTCATCATTGGGTATCATCGCACAACAGAATACCTTTTTATTCCATTATTTTATAAAAGTTTTATCATTACAATTCCAATGACATTATAAAACAAAAGAAACAAAAAACCTTTAATCAAATATTCTGGAAGTTTTTTCAACCTCCTTGTCCCAGGATTAAATTCCAGAGCGGCCCTAGGCCTATTAAATTTAAACAGTGCTATATCTAAATAACTAAACAGTTATTTTTTTTAAATTTTTTTTATACATTTTCCAACCCAATATTCAGGATAACAATCCTTAGTGTTTACTTTAACTCAAATTTGACCTGATCAATTCAATACACATCATCCCTTTAATAATTAACATTTATACTAAACACTTTTATTACCAGTATTATCTATTTTCCCAATAGCCCTTTTGTCTCAGTTTTTCTCTCATGAGTGGCCTGGTAATAAAAGTTCAATACCCCAATTCTTTTAATTCATAATTCACCCTGGCCCATAACATTTCAACATGTCTATTATTTGATACAGTTCACAGGTCATCAGACACAGTTGTCCCTCACTATTCAGTCGATTAGGGTGGGTATGAGCTCCACACCCACTTGTGGTGATATTCTCTCCCATGCCTTAAAGCATTCTGACGTCACCTTTAATGACAACTCCCTTATTCTACTGGTGACCTCTCAGATGAATTACAGATGATGTATTTATCAACAAAACCCTCACAGAAACCCACACTCCAATAAACCCTTTGGAGTAACTTACATCACTTTTTATATGCAGAATGAACAAAGCACACTTGTGTATTTACCCAAAGACCATAACCCCAAGGAACTGATAATTTTACCTATGAACACATGTTATATAAAAAAAAATAAAAAATAAACCTATTCCGAATAACTTATTCAATTTAAGGGTACAACTCTTCATAATTTTCCCAGGGACATAATAGATTTTCAAAGTAATTATACATTTTGAATAGAGTCTTGTGTCTTTTAATCATTTAAAAATTAAATCCCACCTGTTCCAACAATTTCTAGTAAAAGGTGATCAGTCTTTCACAGGAAATTCCTAGGAATCAGGGCATTTTGACACCATTAAAATGTTTCCACTCCCCTTTCTTTAGGAACAACTTAAATACATTTTTCAAAAAATAATTCCATCATTCTGCATACCCAAATTGAAACTGAAGTGGAAAAAGCCCTTCCAATGAATCTACTAATGTATATTCATTCCCAGTACATGGTGCACTTACTAGTAAACCATAGCCAATAGCACACAGGGACTGGACTCACTTATCCAGAACTCCATTTTTTAGCCTTATCCAGATATTTTTATAGCAGCTGACTTTAATTAACTGCTTTCCACAGTAATACAGTCTCCAATGATATTTTGACCAGAGGAGATTAAACCCTTTTTTTCTGGAAAAGAAAGTATACATATCGTTAATTTCACAACGTCAGCTTTTAATCTGCAAATAGTTTTTATTCCATAAACGTCTTAACATTTTTCAGAGAATGACGGTATAGAATGTCTAACAATTAAAATTCCATCTGTACTCTACTATATGTCAAGTCAAAACGTGATCTAATACTTCTTCTTGACCACATATAAACTGTAATCTCTATGAACCACTCATTGTTCGCTCAGAGACAATACACCGCCAAGTAAAAATTCCATTCACACTAACCTCAAACCGATTAGTTGTTTGTTATTTTGACAAGGAAATAAACTCTCGTATATCGGCATTTCCTGCTACCACACTAAGTTCTAGTGTCACCTTACACTAATTTTCCCCATAACCCGCTATATCCATATTCAAAACAGGGAGCTATTTTCTTATTTGTTTTTAGATATTGTCAATAGTTCTACTAATCACCCGCACGTCTGCGAGGACGAGTGGAACCACATTTGCCTTTTATAGTAATGTGTTTTCTGAAGATAGAATGTTACCGGGTAATGGCGTCCCCCATTATCCAGTTTTTTCATATTCAATCCGAAGTCGGTAGAACTAATGTGCGCGTCTTTCAGTGACTCCATGGCTTTTTAAAAACCCTCTATGCTAGGGAGAAACAATCATTTTTGTTTTCATGCCACTATTTATTCATTTATTTTTCCTAAATACTCCCATACACCTTTTATTTATTATTTTTCCGAGGTAGAGCTAATCTCCTTTCCAATTAATAATTCATTTGTCACATCACTTAATTTCTCTTATCAAAGCCTACTCTTTATAGTACAGACATTATTTCTGAATACTACAGAAGACTTAATGTCTTATTCTAGTACAGTACTTCAAATATCACTGTGTTTTTCCCTTTACAGATATCATTATTAATTCATTTTATCCGTTTGGTTTATGCTATTCTTATAGCTCTAATCAATTTTATGATTACATTTACATTACATTTAAGTCATTTAGCAGACTCTCTTATCCAGAGCGACTTACAAATTGGAAAGCTCATACACATTCATCCTGGTCCCCCCGTGGGAATTGAACCCTCAACCCAGGCGTTGCAAGCACCATGCTCTACCAACTGAGTCACACCAGTCCACTGCCCGCTCCGTTAAGATCTCTATCTAACGTCTTACTTTTACCTTTATTAATTTATTTAGTCTATTATCCCATTTTACTGTTTAATTCCCGATTCACGGTTTTAGTGAAACAAACCTCTCATATTCTGGTCTCTGTCCTTCAGGCTATTTTTAGACTGCAGTCTCTGTGGGTACAGAGTGATCGACGGCCTGTTTTTTCCTCTTCCTTTGTTACACCGTTCGTGAATCCATAATCTGTCCTGAATTTCACTATTTATCTTAACTAACCTAGATTCATTTTTAACTTTATAGTACAATTTCAATTTATCGACGATTCTACTTTCTGTTTTGTTACACACTGTTCTATCCGTTTTTATACTATTTGGTTTAAACCTCTTTTATTATCTTTATGGTTATTTATTTTAACACCTTTTTTAGTATTCTACTACTACTTATTACTTTATCACATCAGTGTTTTTATCCTTGATTATAACTTATTTTACTTCGATGTTCCTTAATTTCGTTCCTCTTCCCTGTGAGAGTTAAATGCACTCTCCTTCTCAAATTACACTCAGTTAACTGTCAGAGAGGCTTGCGCATGCCTCTTCCTACCAGCAGTTAGTCACAGACACACACACACTATTTTCCTAATCTTCCTTCCTAATGTTCTATCTCTACACAGATCTACTCATTTCTTACAACATTATCATTCATCCTTTTATGTTTCATCCGTTCATTCAATCCCTTTGTTTTTACCTCAAAACAACTCAGTCTTTCTTTATTGACTTAATTCACTTCCTCCTACATAAGCCTAGACTGCTAAGATTTCTACAATATGACGAGACTACTGTCTAATCGGATCAGCTTGTCTTCATATCCTATTCACCCCCCCCAATACTGATCTTTTCTTCTATTATTAGAGTAGTATTGTGGCGTGACCTACTGAATTACAAAACCCTGTTAGCTAGACAGAGCGGTTTTTTATTCGCAGGATTTCTTTTGCATTTGAACGCCGCACAATCGGGCTAACGTTCTTCCTGCACCTACATATTTCACCCGTACAGTCCTCCTTTCAGAGCGGAAACTATGAATATTTATTTAACTACTGATTTATGTTTTGACCGTATAAGCTACTTTTGCAGTTGAACGCCGCACAATCGGGCTAACGTTTTCCTACAACCTACTGATTTATGCTTTGACCGTATAAGCTACTTTTGCAGTTGAACGCCGCACAATCGGGCCAACGTTTTCCTACAACCTACTGATTTATGCTTTGACCGTATGAGCTGCTAGTTGTAGCCCTGCGCCTGAGCCCAGCCGCTCAACTAGAGAGTACAAACAGTCGCGCCGATCAGCCCACACAAGGCTGCTCAAAATGAATGGTCCGACGAGAGGGGCAGTCCGAATCACACACACCCGACACGAGTCGCCCGCTCAGGTTGACTGAGGTGTGTTTACGCACATCCCAAAACAGATCCTGATACGGTCGAACCCGGCCAAGCAGAATCAGACGGAACAACTCCCCCAATCAAACCAGACACATGAACCTGTCTCGAGCAGTCCAACCAGAACAAATGCCCGCTCCCCCCAGCCAAACACCCGACACAAGCAAAGTTCACAGTTCCAGTTCACTCAATCTCTAGACATGCGCATTCATACAAAACCCAAACTCACACATGCATGCACATTTATTTGAATTCAAAAGTTCTTTCGTTTTTATCGTTTTTAGGAAATTTGAGAGAGAGACCTACATGACATTCCTCCCGCTGAGACAGGACTCTGAAGCAATCTACACAAACATTTCAACTATTGTAAGAACTTGCTTACCTCATATAGGTGTTACCTCAAACACCTCTGTTTGTTAGATTGTCCAAAGAACCCGTCATCAGCCAAGAACGTCCCCGTCCCTGTCACTCCTGGCAAGCTCGCCAATTATGTCGTGGAAAATCATTTCAAATACAACGCTTATCAGAACTTGTAAATTCAAACATGCTCTTTATTACAACTGTACAGCCAACTGGCATGTCCCCGCGGAACACACCCCGCGGAACACACACCGCTTCCCAACCCCGGTTCCAACATTTATACATAAATAGCATATGGGTCCACCCCATATGCAAATAAGCATACTTCCCCTAATTCTTCCTGCCATCATTATCTTTTTAGTTCAGGCTTCCTGCTTGTTCACGCCTACTAACGCCCATTATCTGCTTTCAGTTAAATTATAATAGTGGCCAAACCCGTGCTTGTCTTAAAAATAATATATGTCCATCTATCCTATAGGCCTATATTTAACTCAATGCCCCAGCATGTTCTCTGGTATGTCCTTATTGGAATTGGCAGACTCTATGTCTCTTCTTATCATTAGTGTCCATCATTAGCTTTAGGCATATTTCTCTGGTATGTGTGCTTTTAGTGGAATGTGTAGACTATAAGTCTAGTGTGTCCAATTGTTTTAAGTGCCCATGTGTCTGGTCAGTCTGTCAGCACAATGGAGAAAATAAGAGGGCCAGAACGTCCCTTAGTATATCTCCATTACCACAGTCTCATGATCAACGTGAACATGTGGTTCGTTACTTTAATGTTCAGCTGTCTTATGTCTTTATATGTTATCCATGTGTCTTATGTTACTACTACAGAACCAGGCTCTGAGGGGTGGCCAGTCCTCGTCTTAATACGTTTGAAGTCTCTGCTAACAGTGTTTGTTTTGTCCCAACACAGTTTGGTGAGACTTGGTACAGTAACTGCCAGAAGTGCACGTGTAATGCTGACACACTGAGTGTCCAGTGTGAACCAGTGAAATGTCCGCCCCAAGAAATTGTTACCTGTAAGAAGTACGGTGAGGTGTTGGTCAACAAGACGGTGGACTGCTGTCAGATAAATACATGTGGTGAGTAGAGACAGGATTTGAGTTTAGACCGGATAGAGGCACTTTAACGTGCCACCAGGTTACCTGGGTACAAGTCTGATTGTGCTAAATGTTTGGCATATGACAAGGAGTACAAGGTGTGGAATGTTAGCACCAAACAGGTCTTCACTCTAGCTACTTCATAAAGCCTTCATACGCACTACATAAATGTGTTACAAAGCATCTATAACATGCTTTATAAAGGGTTCATAAATGTGCCATAACTCTGTGACATAATCAGCGGACTGTGAATAGTGTAGCTTGTTCCTGAGCAGGTGGACAAATGGTTTCTAATCCCTCTTTCTGCAGTAGGTACTGCATGTTGATTCCAACCTTAAAAGTAACAACCAAGAAATTTAGCAGGTGTGTTAGGAAATGCCTTTGTCACACCAATTAAATTAAATTTAAGGTCTTAATTGGCATTGGAAACATATGTTATCATTGCCAAAGCAAGTGAAGTAGATAATAGACAAAAGTGAAAATAACAATAAAAATGAACATAAATAAATAAATATTAAATATTAAATAAATAAATATTGTAATGAACATGGAACAGATGTCGTGACGGTAACATGGTGCAGGTGTCGTGATGGTAACATGGTGCAGGTGTCGTGATGGTAACATGGTGCAGGTGTCGTGATGGTAACATGGTGCAGGTGTCGTGATGGTAACATGGTGCAGGTGTCGTGATGGTAACATGGTGCAGGTGTCGTGATGGTAACATGGTGTAGGTGTCGTGATGGTAACATGGTGCAGGTGTCGTGATGGTAACATGGTGCAGGTGTCGTGATGGTAACATGGTGCAGGTGTCGTGATGGTAACATGGTGCAGGTGTCGTGATGGTAACATGGTGCAGGTGTCGTGATGGTAACATGGTGCAGGAATTGTGACTAACTTAACCGTTCAACAACTGTTATGTCTCAACCATTGCCTGACCCTTGTATTGTGTCTTCTCTCAGTGCCCAAACCTGTTTGTGTCCACAATAATACTGAATACACGGTGAGAAGTAACACTTTTTTGATATAACTCTAGAGCACTATTACAGTAAATAATTTGTACATTTTGTATAAAATAAACCTAAATATTGATGTACCAATCCCAGATTGCCCCTTTAAGTAATCCTGAGAGCCACTGTGGCCCCAAGCTTAATTTTTGCTTCAGTACATGATACTAACTCTTGCTTGCACTCTCCAGCTTGGTGAAAATGTTCCCAAAGGCACCTGTGAGGAGTGCAAGTGTGGCCCTAATAAGGATCCAGTCTCCAAGCTCTATGTTGTTGAGTGTGCCCAAATCAACTGTATCACCACCTGCCCAACGGTACTGTACTCGGGATAATGGCAAACTCGGTTAAACATAAGTGAAACATTTTACATGGTTGGCTATACAGTATAATAATCCAGGTATATATGAAGGAAATCCACTAATGATGTCACCATGTTGACTCTCCTCCAGGGTTATGAGTATGAAGTCGTCCCTGAGAAATGTTGTGGAACGTGTGTCCAGAAGGACTGTGTTGTAGTTCTCCCAGATGCCACATCTCACATCATTCAGGTGACATTGATGAGATAATGCAACCAAATTAGATTATTTTTAATATCAGATATCTTTGTGATATCTCAAAGGGACGAATGACATCACTAACGAGAACATATAAATGCTTACAAATATTCATAAATGCATCATAAATTATCATAAATATTAAAGGCGTAAATGCTTAAGAATTGTAATGCTTGTTTACATTTTCAAATAACGAAGTACTTATTTCTGAAAGGTTTATAAATGATTCATCAATGCTTATTTATTGAAGTTTTTATAACGTACAGTATTAATTTACCAACGTTCATTTTTTTCTACTTGACAGCTTGGGAAGCTTTGGTCGCCCCCTAGTGACCGCTGTGTGAAGTATGAATGCACAAAGACAAACAACCAGTTCATCGTTGTGGAATCCAAATTGAAATGCCCAGTGTTCCGTCCAGAGGACTGCGTCCCTGTAAGTAGATGAGGAAACTGCTTGAATGTGTTTGTTTGAAGTAAAGTAACTATACCTAAATATACTGGTTGCTTCATTTGATAATAGGTTATATTGAATTTACCCGCGAGTAACATATTCATAGATGATCATAGTTTTCCATTATAACAACTATACTGTGTTCTCTAGCTCAATAGTGTAACGATTGTTCTCCTCCTCGTCTGAGGAGGAGCAGGGATCGGACCAAAACGCAGCTTGAGTGGAATACATGATGAATTTATTTAAACAAGACGAACACGAAACACACTTGATAAATTACAAAATAACAAAACGACGTAGACCGACTTGAACATGAGAACTTACAGAACACGAAGAACGCACGAACAGGAACAGACTAGACAAACGAAACAGTCCCGTGTGGTACAAACACTGACACGGAAGACAATCACCCACAAACAAACGGTGTGAACAGCCTACCTTAATATGGTTCTCAATCAGAGGAAACGTCAAACACCTGCCCCTGATTGAGAACCATATAAGGCTAATTACCAATGAACCTAAACAAGAAACAAATAACATAGACTGCCCACCCAGCTCACGTCCTGACCAACTAAACAAAGGAAAATAAGGTCAGGAACGTGACAAATAGACTGTAACTAGTCATGTCCAAATTGAGCTGTACACTATTCTTTTTGGCAGGGAACTGAGAAAACTGATGCAAATGGATGTTGCACAACCTGTAAGTTAAAACAATATAATGATTCATTTCTAAATATTCATGATTTGTGTGAAGTTGTATTTTTTGTTTATACATCAGATCTAATAGTCAAACATAACCTTTTATGAACCTGACCTCTTATGAACCTGACCTCTTATGAACCTGACCTCTTATGAACATAACCACTTATGAACATGACCTCTTATGAACATAACCTCTTATGAACCTGACCTCTTATGAACATAACCACTTATGAACATGACCTCTTATGAACATAATCTCTTATGAACCTGACCTCTTATGAACCTGACCTCTTATGAACCTGACCTCTTATGAACCTGACCTTTTATGAACGTAAGCTCTTATGAACCTAACCTCTTATGACACAATAAATCAATGTTGAGTTACTGTAGATGAATCTGAATACAGATATGATCTGATATACTTTTTCAAGTTGCTCAAAGTCTGTGCACTTTACACAGTAAGGGGGAAACTCAACACTTTAAAATGTCCTCCTTAAATCTGTCTACCTACACAGGTGCTTTAATAATCAATCACTGTGATGTGAAGAACACCACCACCTACCTAGAGGTGAATAACTGCAAGTCTACTGTGCCGGTGGAAATCTCAGCCTGCGGGGGATCCTGTGGAACATCTTCTATGTGAGTACAAACTCTAAATAAGAACACAACACACATGCCAAAAAGCACACAGAAACAAACGCAACATGCATTTGGGTCTTGCAGAAATTTGTAAGTGGGGAATTGGATTAAAGGGTGAGAATTCAATGGGAGTTGACCTACGGCAGAATACATTTGGTACTGTTTGTGTGTCCTGTTTGCTAGGTACTCTGCAGAGAAAAACACCTTGATGCACTCCTGCTCCTGCTGTCAGGAGATGTCTACCAGTGAGAGGAAGGTGGAGATGATCTGCCATGATGGGAAGAAGATCATGCAGTCCTACATTTACATTGATAAGTGCGGCTGTCATGACTCTGAGTGTCATGACTCTGACAAGAAGAACCACTTAGATTAGGCCTTGAAGAATTAAGTCTTTTGAAATGTTCTTATTTACATTAACTGCATGGAATATTAAATAGTTTTATCTAAAGGGAACCAATAGGGTCTGTCTCATTATCATAATGTCTACTTTCATGAACTGTATGTCCTTTCTGTCTACACGATCATAGACATTATGCAAACGTATTAAACTGATGAAGAAGCATGAAGTCATTATCTTTCTTGTTTTATTTCATATTGTCAAGTGCATCAATGTGTGACTAGGTAAAAAGTACACATAGTATTTAATAAAGAACATATTCATTACATAACTGTTACTATGAAAAGGGATAAACTGCAATTCAAACAATAACAAAGTGGACACCCTGCCACTGTTTTGGCAAAAAGCTGAAGGATGGGGCTGGATAAATGTAACCACTCTCAAGTTCATAGACAGGGCCATGGATGCAAGTACTGACCGTCCATGATATCAAAATGATACTTTTAATCATGTTTTGAGGCTATACAGTGTTTATTAACAATTATGTTGTTTACAAACAATGGAATAAAACAATCTTATATTTGGGGTTGTGATGGGCTACGACAGTCGAACTCAGCTCATTAGGCATTTATAAGTTATATTCTTCAAGAATCAATAGGTATTATCAATTTACAAGTCCAGAAATATATGCAGCGATCACAAATTAGTCACTGAAATCTGCAACATTGATTACCTATACTAATACATTGATTACCTATACTAATACATTGATTACCTATACTAATATATTGATTACCTATACTAATACATTGATTACCTATACTAATACATTGATTACCTATACTAATACATTGATTACCTATACTAATACATTGATTACCTATACTAATACATTGATTACCTATACTAATATATTGATTACCTATACTAATACATTGATTACCTATACTAATACATTGATTACCTATACTAATACATTGATTACCTATACTAATACATTGATTACCTATACTAATACATTGATTACCTATACTAATATATTGATTACCTATACTAATACATTGATTACCTATACTAATACATTGATTACCTATACTAATACATTGATTACCTATACTAATACATTGATTACCTATACTAATACATTGATTACCTATACTAATATATTGATTACCTATACTAATACATTGATTACCTATACTAATACATTGATGTCAAAATGTCACAAGAACCACACTTACTGGGCACATATGTTAGTTC
This sequence comes from Salvelinus alpinus, assembly GCF_045679555.1. NCBI lineage: Eukaryota > Metazoa > Chordata > Actinopteri > Salmoniformes > Salmonidae > Salvelinus > Salvelinus alpinus. The sequence goes on from NC_092094.1 coordinate 3,565,156, forward strand.
AACATCTATTCAACATTGGTTCAGGGTACTTTCATTAAAATGACGTGGAAACTATGTTGAATTAACCAGTGTGTGCCCAGCGGGTAGTATATTATTAGAAAAACAATTACGGTACACAATTTTTATGCAGTCACTCACTGACAACTTACCATGAGCTGTTTTCTAAACGGATGTTATTGAACGTAACAAACTGGCTACCTATTTGTCATTTCAAGAGATCCTCTCACTGATAGAAATAACATAAATCTGTCTTTTGTTTAGCCAATTCTATCTCCATGAATGTGTCTGTCATTTCAAGATGTAGCTAATTCTATCTCCATGAATGTGTCTGTCATTTCAAGATGTAGCTAATTCTATCTCCACAAGTCTGTCATTTCAAGATGTGGTTGATGCTAGAGTGTTAAGAGATGGGAGCTTGGTGGTGTTCTGTAAGGATATGGAGCAGAGAGATGGGAGCTTGGTGGTGTTCTGTAAGGATATGGAGCAGAGAGATGGGAGCTTGGTGGTGTTCTGTAAGGACATGGAGCAGAGAGATGGGAGCTTGGTGGTGTTCTGTAAGGACATGGAGCAGAGAGATGGGAGCTTGGTGGTGTTCTGTAAGGACATGGAGCAGAGAGATGGGAGCTTGTTGGTGTTCTGTAAGGATATGGAGCAGAGAGATGGGAGGTTGGTGGTGTTCTGTAAGGACATGGAGCAGAGAGATGGGAGGTTGGCGGTGTTCTGTAAGGATATGGAGCAGAGAGATGGGAGCTTGGTGGTGTTCTGTAAGGATATGGAGCAGAGAGATGGGAGGTTGGTGGTGTTCTGTAAGGACATGGTGCAGAGAGATGGGAGGTTGTTGGTGTTCTGTAAGGACATGGAGCAGAGAGATGGGAGCTTGGTGGTGTTCTGTAAGGACATGGAGCAGAGAGATGGGAGCTTGGTGGTGTTCTGTAAGGATATGGTGCAGAGAGATGGGAGGTTGTTGGTGTTCTGTAAGGACATGGAGCAGAGAGATGGGAGCTTGGTGGTGTTCTGTAAGGACATGGTGCAGAGAGATGGGAGCTTGGTGGTGTTCTGTAAGGACATGGAGCAGAGAGATGGGAGCTTGGTGGTGTTCTGTAAGGACATGGTGCAGAGAGATGGGAGCTTGGTGGTGTTCTGTAAGGACATGGTGCAGAGAGATGGGAGCTTGGTGGTGTTCTGTAAGGACATGGTGCAGAGAGATGGGAGGTTGGTGGTGTTCTATAAGGACACGGTGCAGAGAGATGGGAGCTTGGTGGTGTTCTGTAAGGACATGGAGCAGAGATATGGGAGCTTGGTGGTGTTCTGTAAGGATATGGAGCAGAGAGATGGGAGGTTGGTGGTGTTCTGTAAGGACATGGAGCAGAGAGATGGGAGCTTGGTGGTGTTCTGTAAGGATATGGAGCAGAGAGATGGGAGCTTGGTGGTGTTCTGTAAGGACATGGAGCAGAGAGATGGGAGCTTGGTGGTGTTCTGTAAGGATATGGAGCAGAGAGATGGGAGCTTGGTGGTGTTCTGTAAGGACATGGAGCAGAGAGATGGGAGCTTGGTGGTGTTCTGTAAGGATATGGAGCAGAGAGATGGGAGCTTGGTGGTGTTCTGTAAGGATATGGAGCAGATAGATGGGAGCTTGGTGGTGTTCTGTAAGGATATGGAGCAGAGAGATGGGAGCTTGGTGGTGTTCTGTAAGGATATGGAGCAGAGAGATGGGAGCTTGGTGGTGTTCTGTAAGGACATGGAGCAGAGAGATGGGAGCTTGGTGGTGTTCTGTAAGGATATGGAGCAGAGAGATGGGAGCTTGGTGGTGTTCTGTAAGGACATGGAGCAGAGAGATGGGAGCTTGGTGGTGTTCTGTAAGGACATGGAGCAGAGAGATGGGAGCTTGTTGGTGTTCTGTAAGGATATGGAGCAGAGAGATGGGAGCTTGGTGGTGTTCTGTAAGGACATGGAGCAGAGAGATGGGAGCTTGGTGGTGTTCTGTAAGGATATGGAGCAGAGAGATGGGAGGTTGGTGGTGTTCTGTAAGGACATGGTGCAGAGAGATGGGAGCTTGGTGGTGTTCTGTAAGGACATGGAGCAGAGAGATAGGAGCTTGGTGGTGTTCTGTAAGGATATGGAGCAGAGAGATGGGAGCTTGTTGGTGTTCTGTAAGGATATGGAGCAGAGAGATGGGAGCTTGTTGGTGTTCTGTAAGGATATGGAGCAGAGAGATGGGAGCTTGGTGGTGTTCTGTAAGGACATGGAGCAGAGAGATGGGAGCTTGGTGGTGTTCTGTAAGGACATGGAGCAGAGAGATGGGAGCTTGGTGGTGTTCTGTAAGGACATGGAGCAGAGAGATGGGAGCTTGTTGGTGTTCTGTAAGGATATGGAGCACAGAGATGGGAGGTTGGTGGTGTTCTGTAAGGATATGGAGCAGAGAGATGGGAGGTTGGTGGTGTTCTGTAAGGATATGGAGCAGAGAGATGGGAGCTTGGTGGTGTTCTGTAAGGTTATGGAGCAGAGAGATGGGAGCTTGGTGGTGTTCTGTAAGGACATGGTGCAGAGAGATGGGAGCTTGGTGGTGTTCTGTAAGGACATGGAGCAGAGAGATGGGAGCTTGGTGGTGTTCTGTAAGGACATGGTGCAGGGCGCATCGCCGGAGGCTCCGGACCGTGGATCGTCGCCGGAGGACCATAGATCATCGCAGGAGGCTCTGGACTAAGAACCCCTGCTGAAGGCTCCAGACCGCCGACCGTCGCTGGAGGTTCCGGACCGCCGACCGTCGCTGGAGGTTCCGGACCGCCGACCGTCGCTGGAGATTCCGGACCGCCGACCGTCGCTGGAGGCTCCGGACCGCCGACCGTCGCTGGAGGATCCGGACCGTAGACCGTCTCAGGAGGCTCCGGACTGTGGTCCGTCTCAGGAGGTTCCGGACTGTGGCCCGTCTCAGGAGGTTCCGGACTGGGGACCGTCGCCGGAAGCTTTGGACTGGGAACTGTCGCCAGAAGCTCTGGACTGGGAACTGTCGCCGGAAGCTCTGGACTGGGAACTGTCGCCGGAAGCTCTGGACTGGGAACTGTCGCCGGAAGCTCTGGACTGGAAACTGCCGCCGGAAGCTCTGGACTGGAAACTGCCGCCGGAAGCTCTGGACTGTGGAGGCCTGATGCGTGGTACCGGCACCGGCACTGGTGGTACCGGACTGATGACACGCACCTCAGGGCGATTGCGGGGACGTAATACTGACCTAAATATTTGTTTATTTATTGACAACAACTGAGAGAGGCAGTGAGATACAGATCAAATCAAATCAGACAGTGAGAATGGTCCAGGACCAGGGAGAGACAGGATCAAGGTAGAGAAGACCGTGAGAATGGTCCAGGACCAGTGAGATACAGGATCAAGGCAGAGAAGTTTGGTGGAATAATTGTAATCAGAAGGAGAGACTTTTAGATTTCTTCAAAACAATCAAACTTTATTATTTATTTACTGCAGCAATAGAGCCGGTCGGTAATCACTCTTGGAGGTGATCTCTGAGAACTCAATGAGCGGATTTGAGCCACAGCATTTTATAGCAAAGTCCATCCTCCTGGATGTTCATGACAAACAAAAGATGTCTGGAATGGGTCACAAGGTTTCTAATAATTTACATTCCCCAAATTTTGAGATTCCTCTCAACTTAAAAGAAAATGACAAGATTTAAAAACATTAATTCACATGTAGAAAATGCATACATTCTTCATAAACCAAGAAGTATTAAAGCAATAACTCATTGCATGGATTCCTGCACGTGACCGGCTGCTATAGCATGGGCTCAGCCCAAGAAACTTAGCACTGCCTCCAATTTCAACCTCCAACACATTCTAAGCATTCTACCAATTTGTCTGGGGAGGTCGTGATACACAGTCACCTGCACGAACCCATGAAGAAAAACAAAAGATGTGTACAGTTTATGAGATTCAAAGCTATATCTTCATAGACAGTGAAAAGCACATATGCAACGCATTATGCAGTGCATGCAACAATGGAGTTTAATAAAATAAGCTTAAGTTATCTATCACACTCCAATGGAGTTTAATAAAACATGCTTTAGTTATCCATCACACTCCAATGGAGTTTAATAAAACATGGTTTAGTTATCTATCACACTCCAATGGGGTTTAATAAAACATGCTTTAGTTATCTATCACACTCCAATGGAGTTTAATAAAACATGCTTTAGTTATCTATCACACTCCAATGGGGTTTAATAAAACATGCTTTAGTTATCCATCACACTCCAATGGGGTTTAATAAAACATGCTTTAGTTATCTATCACACTCCAATAGGGTTTAATAAAACATGCTTTAGTTATCCATCACACTCCAATGGGGTTTAATAAAACATGCTTTAGTTATCTATCACACTCCAATGGAGTTTAATAAAACATGCTTTAGTTATCTATCACACTCCAATGGAGTTTAATAAAACATGGTTTAGTTATCTATCACACTCCAATGGAGTTTAATAAAACATGCTTTAGTTATCTATCACACTCCAATGGAGTTTAATAAAACATGGTTTAGTTATCTATCACACTCCAATGGGGTTTAATAAAACATGCTTTAGTTATCTATCACACTCCAATGGAGTTTAATAAAACATGCTTTAGTTATCTATCACACTCCAATGGGGTTTAATAAAACATGCTTTAGTTATCTATCACACTCCAATGGGGTTTAATAAAACATGCTTTAGTTATCTATCACACTCCAATGGGGTTTAATAAAACATGCTTTAGTTATCTATCACACTCCAATGGAGTTTAATAAAACATGCTTTAGTTATCTATCACACTCCAATGGGGTTTAATAAAACATGCTTTAGTTATCTATCACACTCCAATGGGGTTTAATAAAACATGCTTTAGTTATCCATCACACTCCAATGGGGTTTAATAAAACATGCTTTAGTTATCTATCACACTCCAATGGGGTTTAATAAAACATGCTTTAGTTATCTATCACACTCCAATAGGGTTTAATAAAACATGCTTTAGTTATCCATCACACTCCAATGGGGTTTAATAAAACATGGTTTAGTTATCTATCACACTCCAATGGGGTTTAATAAAACATGCTTTAGTTATCCATCACACTCCAATAGGGTTTAATAAAACATGCTTTAGTTATCCATCACACTCCAATAGGGTTTAATAAAACATGCTTTAGTTATCCATCACACTCCAATGGAGTTTAATAAAACATGCTTTAGTTATCCATCACACTCCAATGGGGTTTAATAAAACATGCTTTAGTTATCTATCTATAAATAACTATTTCCATCCCAGAAACTTAGACAAATTCAGGTAGTGACTTCTGGTTTATGATTAATTATTATTTTATTATTTATTATAATTATTATGTTTATTAGTAAAATGTAATTCCGTTGGTGCCTAGTGAACATGACCCAAAGACAAGCATCATGATTCCACTATTTCTAAGGCAATGCCTACAGATCAAATAGATTAGGATCAGTTTCACTCTCGGGTTCAAAGTTCACCCTCTCCATTCACCAGGGCATGTGTCCATCCCTCTCTCTCTCTCCATCCCTCCATCTCTCTCCATCCCTCTCTCTCTCTATCCCTCCATCTCTCTCCATCCCTCTCTCTCTCTATCCCTCCATCTCTCTCTATCCCTCCATCTCTCTCCATCCCTTTCTCTCTCTATCCCTCCATCTCTCTCCATCCCTTTCTCTCTCTATCCCTCCATCTCTCTCCATCCCTTTCTCTCTCTATCCCTCCATCTCTCTCCATCCCTTTCTCTCTCTATCCCTCCATCTCTCTCCATCCCTCCATCTCTCTCTATCCCTCCATCTCTCTCCATCCCTCTCTCTCTCCATCCCTCTCTCTCTCCATCCCTCTCTCTCTCTATCCCTCCATCTCTCTCCATCCCTCTCTCCATCCCTCTCTCTCTCCATCCCTCCATCTCTCTCCATCCCTCTCTCTCTCCATCCCTCTCTCTCTCCATCCCTCTCTCTCTCTATCCCTCCATCTCTCTCTATCCCTCCATCTCTCTCCATCCCTCTCTCTCTCTATCCCTCCATCTCTCTCCATCCCTCTCTCTCTCTATCCCTCCATCTCTCTCTATCCCTCCATCTCTCTCCATCCCTCTCTCTCTCCATCCCTCTCTCTCTCCATCCCTCTCTCTCTCCATCCCTCTCTCTCTCTATCCCTCCATCTCTCTCTATCCCTCCATCTCTCTCTATCCCTCCATCTCTCTCTATCCCTCCATCTCTCTCTATCCCCCTATCTCTCTCCATCCCTCTCTCTCTCTATCCCTCCATCTCTCTCTACATTCCTCCCATCCTGAGAATCGTCAACATCTTTAGTACACAACAACAATCAAAACAATCTGTCACGTTCCGCTCTTCCCCTGGCGCTTGAGGGCACCTGATTACCCTGCATCACACGCTCCTGCCATCCATCACTCACACCTGCCTTCCCTCGTCACTCACATCAGCGTTATTTGACTCACCTGGACTCATCTATCATATGTTAATTTCCTCCCCTATATTTGTCAGTTCCCCAGCTCTGTTCCCGCTGCTGCATGTATTGTTTTAGTATTTTGAATTTGTTTCGGACGCTGTTCCTGTCTCGTCTCTGTCCGTTATAATTAAATGTTTTACTCCCCGTACTCCTGCTTCGTCTCAACAGCGTCATTCCGCGTGACACAATCAATCCATAATTGTAACGGGGTCCTGTGTGTAGCTGGTGTAGAGAGTTAAGCGCAGGACAGCTGAAATGAGTAATCGACGTACTTTACCCCCAAATACAAAAATACAAGGCAAATATACGAGCCCACAATAACGGACCGATTTACAAAGAACAATCACTCACAAACAAACATGGGGAACAGAGGGTTAAATAATAAACAGGTCATTGGGTGAGTGAAACCAGGTGTGTAAGACTAAGACAAAACAAATGGAAAATGAAAAGTGGATCGGCTAGAAGGCCGGTGACGTCGACCGCCGAACGCCGCCCGAACATGGAGAGGCAGAAGTTGTGACAATAATACATGAATTGCTTCACTCGTATAGTTATTAACATACTAAACTCAAATCAATCCTTCAGTTTTAACAATCATTCCGTTTCCAAATCGTAATCAAAACCCAATTAATTATCCAACCAAAATGTAGACTGACAATGCTCAGTGATTCAAATTGGTCCTGTCACTCAAAACCCTCAATTTAACACACTTTGACATTGGTAGAATGTACATTTATATTAACATATTAAAATGCAGTATAATTATCCTATAATTCTAGTATTAACTTTCTTATCATGATTATAATTACAGATCAGTATCCTAAGGCATTCTTAATCTAAATTACTATAATTGTATGCAGTGTGTAGACCTCTACAATCAACCTGATACCCCAAAATGTTTTTTTTTAGACAAGTCTAAATCAATTTTGGGCATAGTTGACCAGCCCCCCCTTCAGGCACTCAATCTTCTGGACTCTTCTTCACTTGTCTTCTTCAGATAGCTTTACAGTTCAAAGTGGATGACCCATGATAATGTCCCAATTTCAATGTCTCACCCGAGCCGCCACCACCTTTACCACCCATTATGTCTTGTCCATTCATCAACCAGTGTACCAGCAACATAAGAGAAGTTCAGAACAGATCTCTCCTCATGCTCACTCCACGTGGACTCCTGTCACACTCCTGAGAGAAAAGACATGAGGGAAAAGCAGTCGATAGCTCTGATTGGACGCTGCATACAGGTTGCTGGCTCTTCAGCAAGGCCATTTTACTGCCACTGTTTGTCTATGGAGATCGCATGGCGGTGTGCTCGATTTTATACACCTGTCAGCAACGGGTGTGGCTAAAATAGCTGAATCCACTAATTTGAAGGGTTGTCCACATACTTTGTATATTGTGTAGGTAAGGATAAAGTGACTAGGCAACAGGATAGATAATAAACAGTAACAGCAGTGTATATGATGAGTCAAAATTATTTGTTCAAAGAGGGTCAATGCCGATAGTCCAGGTAGCTATTTAACAAACTATTTATCCGTCTTATGGCTTGGGGGTAGAAGCTGTTCAGAGTCCTGTTGGTTCCAGGCTTGTTGCATCGGTACCGTTTGCCAGACGGTAGCAGAGAGAACAGTCTATGACTAGTGTGGCTGGAGTCTTTGACAATTTTTAGGGCCTTCCTCTGACACCGCCTGGTATAGAGGTCCTGGATGGCATGGAGCTCGGCCCACGTGATGAACTGGGCCGTACGCACTACCCTCTGATGGTGATGCAGCCAGTCAAGATGCTCTCAACAGTGCAGCTGTAGGACTTTTGGAGGATCTGAGGCAAATGAACACCTCCCAATATCCGTCTGTACCTGAGAGTAAATATCATTGATCATGATTTTAAAACTAAAGAAGACCAATCACGCTCCCCTGCGGTGTACCATTATCCACCAGGTAGCTGCCTGGTATAGACTTCCCCACCCTCACCTGGATAGTCTTTCCAAACAGGAAGTCCTTAATCCAGTTGTAAGTTCTACCAACTATCCCTATAAGACCAAGCTTAATTAGCTGCCCCTCATTCCACATCGTATCGTACGCTTTCTCCAAAACAGACAGCCACAACCGTCTCCTTGTTCACCTGGGCCTTCCTAACCTCTAATTCTAAGCACAGTCTTGTGAGATGCAGGAGACCTGGTTCGAAGCCAGTCAGTCACAAGAACAAGATGACATAGATTAGAAAGGCTATCCGTAGAAGAGCTATGACAGGGCTAATCGTGACACTCCATTCTAACGTGGCCTGTGATCACCATCGAGGAGAACAGAAGGCACATCCACTTTCCAGAGAGTCTTAGCTTTCAGGAATTGGTTCATCATAGCTTATAGCCGAAGCGGTTCAAATGCTAAAGCCAAATTCATGAGGAAGAAAATAAATTGGCTTCAGAAACCGCCAGAAGCTTCTGTTGACCATAGTGAGCATTTAATTCTACCTGTTCTCCTCTACCTTTCCTGGTTGGCAAAGTACCAGGATGTTGTCTCTGGTTTTGAATCTGAATTTAGAGAACTGAATTTGAAAACTGAATTTGAATGCATCTGAGAAGTTGAATATATTAAAACTTTGTTAAACTTGAAATGATAGTTTGTAAACTTGATACACAGACAATGAATGCAATATCTACCAATATCTACCAATTTCAGTATAATTGAATATTCAAATTCAATACTTAAAGATTCATTTAAGTATTGCATTTGAATATTCATGTCACGCCCTGGCCTTAGTATTCTTTGTTTTCTTTATTATTTTAGTTAGGTCAGGGTGTGACATGGGGTATGTTTGTGTTTTGGGTGTTTATTATGGTAAAGGGGGTGTTGGTTTTAGTGTATGGGTTTGTGTTGAGTGTATGTGTCTAGGATTGTCTATGGTTGAGTGTAGGTGTTTAGGAAAGTCTATGGTTACCTGATTTGGTTCTCAATCAGAGACAGCTGGTTATTGTTGTCTCTGATTGGGAGCCATATTTAAGGTAGCCATAGGCTTTAGGTGTTTGTGGGTAATTGTCTATGTTTGAACGTTTGTAGCCTGTGTGTGTGTGCACAACGTTTATAGCTTCACGGTCGTTTGTTTAGTTTATGTATAGTGTTCGTTTCATGTTTTCTCTCTTCTGAATAAAAGAAGATGTTCTTTTCACGCGCTGCGCCTTGGTCCTCACTCTCTTCAGTAGACGATCGTGACAGAATTACCCACCAACGGACCAAGCAGCGTGACAAGCGGCAACAGGAGCAAGGCATCAAGGATTCTTGGACATGGGAGGAGATATTGGAAGGAAAGGGACCTTGGGCACAACCGGGAGAATATCGCCTCCCTCGTGAAGAGCTGGAGGCAGCGAAAGCCGAGAGGAGGCGATATGAGGAGGCAGCACGGAGGCAAGGCTGGAAGCCCGTGAGTACTACCCAAAAATTTCTTGGGGGGGGGGGCTAGGAGGTAGTGGGCCGAGGGCAGGTAGGAGACCTGCGCCCACTTCCCAGGCTTACCGTGGAGAGCGAGAGTACGGGCAGACACCGTGTTACGCAGTAGAGCGCACGGTGTCTCCTGTACGTGTGCATAGTCCGGTGCGGGTTATTCCACCTCCCCGCACTGGTAGGGCTAGATTGGGCATTGAGCCAGGTGCCATGAAGCCGGCTCAACGCGTCTGGTCTCCAGTGCGTCTCCTCGGGCCGGCTTACATGGCACCAGCCTTACGCATGGTGTCCCCGGTTCGCCTACATAGCCCGGTGCGGGTTATTCCACCTCCCCGCACTGGTCGGGCGACGGGGAGCATTCAACCAGGTAAGGTTGGGCAGGCTCGGTGCTCAAGGGAGCCAGTACGCCTGCACGGTCCGGTATTTCCGGCGCCACCTCCCCGCCCCAGTCCAGTTCCACCAGTGCCTACACCACGCACCAGGCTTCCAGTGTGTCTCCAGAGCCCTGTTCCTCCTCCACGCACTCGTCCAATGGTGCGTGTCTCCAGCCCATTACCACCAGTGCCTAAGCCACGCACCAAGCCTCCTGTGCGTCTCTAGAGTCCTGTGCATCCTGTTGCTGCTCCCCGCACTAGCCTTGAAGTGCGTGTCCCCAGCCCGGTACCACCAGTGCCGGCACCACGCACTAGGCCTAATGTGCGTATCCAGGGTCCAGTATGCCCTGTTCCTTCTCCCCGCACTAGCCTGAAGGTGCGTGTCCTTAGCCCGGTGCCTCCAGTTCCGGCACCACGCACCAGGTCTACAGTGCGCCTTATCCGGCCAGAGCCATCCGTCTCCCCAGCGCCATCTGAGCCATCCGTCTCCCCAGCGCCATCTGAGCCATCCGTCTCCCCAGCGCCATCTGAGCCATCCGTCTCCCCAGCGCCATCTGAGCCATCCGTCTCCCCAGCGCCATCTGAGCCATCCGTCTCCCCAGCGCCATCTGAGCCATCCGTCTCCCCAGCGCCATCTGAGCCATCCGTCTGCCCAGCGCCGTTAGAGCCACCCGTCTGTCCCGAGCCGTCAGAGCCGATCGTCAGTCAGGAGCCGCCGGAGCCGATCGTCAGTCAGGATCCGCCAGAGCCGCCAACCAGACAGGATCTGCCAGAGCCGCCAACCAGACAGGATCTGTCAGAGCCGCCAACCAGACAGGATCCAACCAGACAGGATCTGCCAGAGCCGCCAACCAGACAGGATCTGCCAGAGCCGCCAACCAGACAGGATCTGCCAGAGCCGCCAACCAGACAGGATCTGCCAGAGCCGCCAGCCAGCCATGAGCGTCCAGAGCCGTCAGCCAGCCATGAGCGTCCAGAGCCGTCAGCCAGCCATGAGCGTCCAGAGCCGTCAGCCAGCCATGAGCGTCCAGAGCCGTCAGCCAGCCATGAGCGTCCAGAGCCGTCAGCCAGCCATGAGCGTCCAGAGCCGTCAGCCAGCCATGAGCGTCCAGAGCCGTCAGCCAGCCATGAGCGTCCAGAGCCGTCAGCCAGCCATGAGCGTCCAGAGCCGTCAGCCAGCCATGAGCGTCCAGAGCCGTCAGCCAGCCATGAGCGTCCAGAGCCGTCAGCCAGCCAGGATCCGCCAGAGCCGTCCAGCCAGGATCCGTTCCTCAGTCCGGAGCTGCCCCTTAGCCTGGTGCTGCCCCTTAGCCTGGTGCTGCCCCTTAGCCTGGTGCTGTCCCTTATCCTGGTGCTGTCCCTTATCCTGGTGCTGTCCCTTATCCTGGTGCTGTCCCTTATCCTGGTGCTGTCCCTTATCCTGGTGCTGTCCCTTATCCTGGTGCTGTCCCTTATCCTGGTGCTGCCCCTTATCCTGGTGCTGCCCCTTAGTCTGGTGCTGTCCCTTATCCTGGTGCTGTCCCTTATCCTGGTGCTGTCCCTTATCCTGGTGCTGTCCCTTATCCTGGTGCTGTCCCTTATCCTGGTGCTGTCCCTTATCCTGGTGCTGCCCCTTAGTCTGGTGCTGTCCCTTATCCTGGTGCTGTCCCTTATCCTGGTGCTGTCCCTTATCCTGGTGCTGTCCCTTATCCTGGTGCTGTCCCTTATCCTGGTGCTGTCCCTTATCCTGGTGCTGTCCCTTATCCTGGTGCTGCCCCTTAGTCCGGTGCTGCCTCTTAGTCCGGTGCTGCCCCTTATTCCAGTGGGTTTAAGAAAGAGGGTAGTGACTATGGTGGGGTGGGGACCACGACCAGTGCCGGAGCCGCCGCCGTGGACGGACGCCCACCCAGACCCTCCCCTAGACTATGTGCTGGTGCGCCCGGAGTTCGCACCTTAAGGGGGGGGGGTTATGTCACGCCCTGGCCTTAGTATTCTTTGTTTTCTTTATTATTTTAGTTAGGTCAGGGTGTGACATGGGGTATGTTTGTGTTTTGGGTGTTTATTATGGTAAAGGGGTGTTGGTTTTAGTGTATGGGTTTGTGTTGAGTGTATGTGTCTAGGATTGTCTATGGTTGAGTGTAGGTGTTTAGGAAAGTCTATGGTTACCTGATTTGGTTCTCAATCAGAGACAGCTGGTTATTGTTGTCTCTGATTGGGAGCCATATTTAAGGTAGCCATAGGCTTTAGGTGTTTGTGGGTAATTGTCTATGTTTGAACGTTTGTAGCCTGTGTGTGTGTGCACAACGTTTATAGCTTCACGGTCGTTTGTTTAGTTTATGTATAGTGTTCGTTTCATGTTTTCTCTCTTCTGAATAAAAGAAGATGTTCTTTTCACGCGCTGCGCCTTGGTCCTCACTCTCTTCAGTAGACGATCGTGACAATTCAATTAAATTGAAATTGAATTAGAAAACTAAATGCAATTTTCACTCAATTCAGTTTCAAATCATGAAATACAAGTTAAGTTAATGAATTCAATTTGTGCGTTACAAATTCAAAAATGTTTTATTCAAATTCAATATCCTAATAGAAATGCAAAATTTGCCTCCCGAGTGGCGCAGCATCGCAGTGCTTGAGGAATCACTACAGATCCGGGTTCGATCCCAGGCTGTGTCGCGACCGGTAGACCGATGAGCCAAGTGTCGTCTGGGTTAGGGGAGGGTTTGGCCGGCCGAGATGTCCTTGTCCCATCGCGGTCTAGCGACTCTTTGTGGCGGGCCGGGAGCACGAACGGTGATTTTGGTCGTCAGTTGTACTGTGTTTCCTCCGACACATTGGTGCGGCTGGACTCTGGGTTAAGCAAACACCTTCTACCTCCCTATTTTCTTGGCTTTATCTCTCTGCACCATGTCCTTACAGAACACCACCAAGCTCCCATCTCTCTGCTCCATATCCTTACAGAACACCACCAAGCTCCCATCTCTTAACACTCTAGCATCAACCACTTCCCAATAATTATTTTTTATCAGGCGTCAACCTAATTGGATTCATAGTTCCAACTACCTCCACAAACTTCAGAGTCAGACAATCGTAACAGGGTCAACAGCTCAGCTCGCCTCCGTTAAATCAAATGTTCAACTTGCTATAAACTTTCTCTCCGGCTAAAAATGCCATCTAAATGTCAATAATCAAACAAATATTTAGGTGAAAATTTGCTACATCTTGAAATGACAGACACATTCATGGAGATAGAATTAGCTAAACAAAAGACAGATTTATGTTATTTCTATCAGTGAGAGGATCTCTTGAAATGGAACATCTGCTAACCATGTGTATGTGACTAATAAAAATTTGATTTGATTTGATTTGAAATGACAAATAGGTAGCCAGTTTGTTACGTTCAATAACATCCGTTTAGAAAACAGCTCATGGTAAGTTGTCAGTGAGTGACTGCATAAAAATTGTGTACCGTAATTGTTTTTCTAATAATATACTACCCGCTGGGCACACACTGGTTAATTCAACATAGTTTCCACGTCATTTTAATGAAAGTACCCTGAACCAATGTTGAATAGATGTTGAACTAACATATGTGCCCAGTGAGTGTGGTTCTTGTGACATTTTGACATCAATGTATTAGTATAGGTAATCAATATATTAGTATAGGTAATCAATGTATTAGTATAGGTAATCAATGTATTAGTATAGGTAATCAATGTATTAGTATAGATAATCAATGTATTAGTATAGGTAATCAATGTATTAGTATAGGTAATCAATGTATTAGTATAGGTAATCAATGTATTAGTATAGGTAATCAATGTATTAGTATAGGTAATCAATGTATTAGTATAGGTAATCAATGTATTAGTATAGGTAATCAATGTATTAGTATAGGTAATCAATGTATTAGTATAGGTAATCAATGTATTAGTATAGGTAATCAATGTATTAGTATAGGTAATCAATGTATTAGTATAGGTAATCAATGTATAGGTAATCAATGTATTAGTATAGGTAATCAATGTATTAGTATAGGTAATCAACGT